>NC_140244.1:13439277-13849277 GCF_949987555.1 Borostomias antarcticus
TGGACAGTCTGGAGGCTGTGGTGGAGAGGAGGATGAGGGACAAGCTGAAGTCCATCTTGGAAGTCCATCCCCTCCATGGCGAGCTGTACCAGATGGGGAGCACCTTCAGCCACAGGCTCCTCCCACCCAGGTGCAACACAGAACGGGTCAGGCGTTCCTTTGTGCCAGCGGCCCTCAGACTGTCTAACAGCACCTGAGTGTTCCTGTGAGCTCATGAGTGTTGAGGATGTGCGCATGCATGCATCTCTCAGGAAGAGGGACAGTTATAGAAGTGACATGGAGCTGTGTTTCCTGACTACAACCTGGTGGTGAGCCACCTCTCCTCCCCTCCTCTCCCCTCCTCTCCTCTCCCCTCTCCTCCTCTCCTCTCCTCTCCCCTCCCCTCCCCTCCCCTCCTCTCCTTTCCCCTCCTCTCTTCTCCCCTCCTATCAGCACCCAGAAACAGAGCCAGTGTAGAGAGGACGCAGCTGCGTGTGTGTGTGTGTGTGTGTAGGGGTTGAGCAACACAATGAGCATCTATTGTGAAACAGGACACCAGAGGTAGAAACTGCAGTCTAAAGAGCCATAAATAGGAAGGTGGAACAAGGCTGATTGTGTTTGTCCTTTAACAGGAGGAAGGCTGCCAGGCCGCATACGAGCCTCACAAACCCTAACCCTTCCCTGGGCCTGACTCCACCCTCTCCCTTCCTTCCTTCCTTCCCTGGGCCTGACTCCCTCCCTCCCTCCCTGGGCCTGACTCCACCCTCTCCCTTCCCCCTCTCTCACCCTCTCCCTTCCCCCTCTCTCTCTCTCTCTCTCTCTCTCTCTCTCTCTGCAAGTCAGCGGGTTTCCAGTCTGTCTGCCGTCCACCCACACGTTCACAGGAAAGATTGGAGCTCTTAAGGACTCTCTGGTCCTTCCTCTCTCATTGGTCAGCACCCCCCCCCCCCCCCCCCCCCAGAGCTGTCAGCACATGTCCACCCACTCCCCCCCCCCCCCAGCCAGCAGCATGGCCGTCCGCCTGCATGGTCAGCGCCCTCCAGAGACTGGGCCTGTGCTTTAAACACACAGCTGACATCAAGGTCAATAACTGGAAACTCTCTCTCAAGAGTCACTTTGGGTTTTAGTAGAAGCAAGGGTGATTGGCCTCAATGACTACAGACCAGTCGCCCTGACCCCTGTAGCATTGAAGGTTTTTGAGCGCGTTGTTCTACGGTATCTCAAATCCATCACAGACCCTCTCCTGGACCCCCTGCAGTTCGCCTGCCGAGCCAACAGGTCAGTGGACGACGCAGTTAACATGGCTGTCATCTTATTGCTGGAGGAACTACTGTTTTCATTGCATTTTTCATCGACGACAGAAAGACCCAGATGAACCCAGGACAAAAAGACCCAGGTGAACCCAGGACAGAAAGACCCAGATGAACCCAGGACAGAAAGACCCGGATGAACCCAGGACAGAAAGACCCAGATGAACCCAGGACAGAAAGACCCAGATGAACCCAGGACAGAAAGACCCAGATGAACCCAGGACAGAAAGACCCAGATGAACCCACGATGTTGAAGAAAAAGTCAGTAGACTAAATTCTTACAAGTGGAAAATATATAATTGTTCTTTTAAAGATTTTAAGCTCCAGGAGCTTACTCGATTGCCTTGTTGAGAGGGGTCAGGGAATAATTTTTACAGCTCACTTTTCTGGCGATACTGTTTTTTTGCTTCCCTCTGGAATATGTAGGGGTGGGTCGTATGCCCACCTCCCTTGTTCTCTGTAAAGCGCATTGTGTTGCCTCTGTGTATGAAATGCGCTATACAAATAAATCTTTGATTGATTGATTGATTGATTAATCTTTTTTAATCTTATGTTTCTTTTGTTGCTTTTTATTGAAGTTCAAGACCTAAATTTAGGCTACATTTTGCAATTGGGGAGAGAATGCGAATGCAGAGCACATTTGCCATCGATGTTTTGCATGTTATTATTATTTGGATTATTATCTATAGAACTACTATGGCCCCACAATAAAGATGATTATGATCAAATTAAATTTTGTAATGGCAGGTCATGCAATTTAATGTCATCATCATCATCATCATCATCATCCGCTTATCCAGGGTCGGGTCGCGGAGGCAGCAGCTCCAGCAGGGGGCCCCAGACATCCCTTTCCCTAGCAGCATCAACCAGCTCTGCCTGGGGAATCTTTAGCCGCTCACAGGCCAGTGCGGAGATGTAGTCCGCAATTTAATGTATTTAAATCATTTGGATGTACAGTACAGTAGGTAGGTTATTTGGCCTGAAAAACTCTCAAACTCGAGGTACTAGGCCTATATGCAGGCCTACATAAAAAGAGTAAATAAAATAATAAAATACCATAAAGAATAACTTATGCAGAATAACAAATTACTACAATAATCAGCAAATTTGGAGCTAATTTGGAGGCCTGAAGAAAAAGAAAAAAGATGTCAGTGGAAGATTTTCTTTGAAAGATTGGTGAAGCAATAGGAGAGGCTATAAAATGGGTCCATATTAAGCAGGAGCAAATAGCATATTGCCAATTAATTTGAATTGAACATAGGCCTAATTGTTGCTGTAGGACTAGTTTTGATTTGTCTTGTTCTCACTTTCAGCTTAACATCAATAACAGTAGTTGTTTACATGAATAACAGTAGTTGTTTACATGAATAACAGTAGTTGTTTAAAAGATTGAGGGATTCTTAGGCTGCAGAAAAACTGCTAGTTTGAAGCCATTAGCTGAGTTTACCCTGACATTCACACAGGGGTATAACAGAAAAGTAATATATTCCAAAAGTAACTAGTTACTTTTGACTGGGAGTAATAAGAAAAGTAATAATATTACTTTTTAAAAGAGTAGCGAGTAATAAGTAATATATAAAAAATTTTGAGTAACAAGCCCAACACTGTACATAACCCTGTTCATCAACCATACTACACTCTGCACACTCACTATACATACACTCACCACACTCCACTCTGTATATAGTATGTATATTGAATTTGTCCCTCCCGTTCTTTTTAGTATATCGTAATTTGCACATTACACTGTATTTTGTTTGCACTGATTTTTTGTATTTTGTATTTGCACTGTTTTTGCACTGTTTTTTGCACTGTCCAGTCCTGTCCTGCACCCTGTCCTATGCCGTCTACAACAGCGTGTGCCTGAACCCTGGTCACAGTCCTAGTATGAGTGAACTATATACAGTACTGGCTAATCATCTTGAATCTTGAGGTCTTAACTCTGACGGCAGGCACAGCCACAGGAAGAGGAAGTGACACATGGCAGTGTGAGTGTGTGTGTGTGTGTGTGTGTGTGTGTGTGGTGAGGACCCACCAGTCCAGTTCGGTCTCCAGACGGCGGAGTTTGTCCAGCAGGGAGAGCTTCTCAGAGCGCAGGCCCTCGCACTCCTCCTGGAGACCACAGCAGTCCTTCTGCAGCTTCTCCAGCTCATCTACACACAGACACACACACACACACACACACACACACACACACACACACACACACACACACACACACACACACACACACACACACACACACACACACACAAACACACACACACAAACACACACAAATAACCTCTTTGAGGACATTCAAACTCTCTAGGTCTACTAGAGAGACCCTGACCCTCCCCTGACCCTCCCCTAACCCTCCCCTAACCCTTCACTGACCCTCCCCTGACCCTCCACTGACCCTCCCCTGACCCTCCACTGACCCTCCCCTGACCCTCCCCTAACCCTTCACTGACTCTCCCCTGACCCTCCCCTAACCCTGCCCTGACCCTCCCCTGACCCTCCCCTGACCCTGGAGGAGGTCTGTCTGCCCCCCGTGTATTTCTTCCAGTCCCCGTGGTCTTGGGCGGCTCTAAGCTTGTGTTTTCTCAGCGGTGTCCTTGCTAAACCTTGCCTAACCCTAACCCTAACGTAGGGGGATTGAATCTGACTGGCGTCGCTGAAGATGAGCAGCACCAATGAGAGGCTTATCTCAAAAACCTCCATCCGATAGGCCAGACTAGTCTGGTACTGATGTATCCTGTAGGTAGGGCTAGGGCTAGGGTTAGGGTTAGGGTTAGCAGACCTGCAAACTCCTGAGAGCGAGTATCCTCCCCCGGAAGAAATTTTTAGTGATTTTAATATGCAAATGACGCTTTTTGGAGCGTTTTGAAACTAGAATTTCTGTGTGCGAGTAGGCATACATGGCTCTTGCGAGGCGCATAGTATATCCATCCCAATTACAACCCCAAATACAATTATGTAGATGTCCAGATTCACAGTTGAAACATTTTAATCAGAATTTCAATGTTTCTTTTTCCCTAAAAAGAGAGAACAGATCTCATAAAAAGTTAGTTATTTACTTAAGCAACCAAACAATTACTTTTCTACACATTATTCTCCCTGTTGCCTCTCAAAAAAAGACAACCAACCTCCATTGCCTGTAATGGAGGAAAGAATGAGACAGGGAGACATGATATATTTTAGGGATGCTCCGAACTGATTTTTTTGGGCCGATACCGATCACTGATTATTTTCCTCAGGATCGGCCGATACCGATTTATAAAGAAAACACACACAGAAAACGACTTCTCCTCTTAGAAAGGTCTTACCCATATTAATGTATCGATATGATGACACTGTCTTTGCTTGCATATTTTTAGATTAAGGTTGCCCATTATTATCACTTATTAACTGATGAATAGGCCCTCGCAATATTATTCTGTATATATCAGATTCAGTAGACTTCAGTATACAGTATACCATTCGGACCAATGCCAAGTGAGTAAAAAAAAAAAAACTTGTGTTTTTTGTTTTGTAATTGTTTTCTGTGACTTTTATTTTGGAATTCCTTGAAAGAAAGCTACCGGACATAAGTTTTGTTTCTGCTTGAGGGGCAACTAGCAGTGTCCTTTATCCTAATTTTAAACCGCAAAAATATCCAAACTACAGCTGATCAGAGATTTCGTTAAGTGATTAGCAGCAGCTTTGGAGATATTTGGGCTGTATGAAAAAACGCTGTATGAGGAGATCCTGGGAGAAAACCTGCGCAATTGTAATGGATGTTGGACGCTGTTGACATGACGTTTATGTTATTCAACTGAAGATCAAGCAACGTTACATCCAACAACAGGATCTGTATTTATACCCTTGTCACTATTCCACATTCTGAATTGACCCACCACTCTATAACATTTAGCTTGTAGCATCCAAGTTTGTGACCCAATTGACAAGAAAAGCGGCGATTGTAGCTGAAAGGCGACTAGTTTGCAGGTATGGGTTAGGGTTAGGGCTAGGGTTAGGACTAGGACCAGGGCTGGGGTCAGGACCTGGGCTGGGGTCAGGACCAGGGCTGGGGACAGGACCAGGGCTAGGGTCAGGACCAGGGCTAGGGTCAGGACCAGGGCTAGGGTCAGGAGCAGGGCTAGGGTCAGGACCTGGGCTGGGGTCAGGACCAGGGCTAGGGTCAGGAGCAGGGCTAGGGTCAGGACCTGGGCTGGGGTCAGGACCTGGGCTGGGGTCAGGACCAGGGCTGGGGTCAGGACCAGGGCTGGGGTCAGGACCAGGGTTGGGGACAGGACCAGGGCTAGGGTCAGGACCAGGGCTAGGGTCAGGACCAGGGCTAGGGTCAGGACCAGGGCTAGGGTCAGGACCAGGGCTAGGGTCAGGACCAGGGCTAGGGTCAGGACCAGGGCTAGGGTCAGGACCAGGGCTAGGGTCAGGAGCAGGGCTAGGGTCAGGAGCAGGGCCAGGCAGACGTACCCTGCAGCTGGCTGGCGCGGAGCTGGTGCTGGCTCTGCTGCTGGAAGGAGGCCTGCAGGCCGTGGATCTCCCTCTCGTACCGCTGCGCCGCCGCCCGCCACCGCTCCAGCTCGGCCGTCACGCCGCCCAGATCGTCCTGCAGGGCGGCAATCTGGCGCTCACGCTCCGCCGTGCCGGCCTCCATGGCGTGGCGCAGCACCAGCACCTCCTCCTGGGCGCTGGCCAGCTCCTCCCGAGCGCTGCTGATGGTGCTCTCCCTCTGCTCCCGCAGCGCCTCCATGTCCCCCTGCAGACGGCCCAGCTGGGCTGGACACACACGCACGCACACACACACACACACACACACACACACACACACACACACACACAGACAGACAGACAGACAGACAGACACAGACACACACACACACAGACACACACACACGTTAGATGATACTGTATGCGTGTCTCTCTCTGTATTCATATATATGTGTGTGTGTGTCTGTGTGTGTCTGTGTGTGTGTGTGTGTCTGTGTGTGTGTGTGTGTGTGTGTGTGTGTACTCACTCTGCAGGTACTGGATCTGCTTGGCAGACTCCTCAGTCTGCTGCCTGTTGCTTCTCCTCTCCTCCTCCAGCAGGGCTGTCAGGACAAGCAACAACAACCACAACAACAACAACCTCAGGCTGACTGACTACAGGAACACAAACACACACATTTCGTGAAAATTTAGACAAAATAATCCACTAAGACCTGCCGACCTGTACACATTTGGCGTAGTAGGTAGAATTGTTCCTGTTTTCCAGTGATTTATGTTGTAAATGTGCCATATCTGGACTGGAGGGTCAGGAACACAGGGGGTGGGCGGTGAATAGTGAATCTAGTGTATACTATAGTAGGAGGGTAGTGTAGTGAATCTAGTGTATACTACAGTAGGAGGGTAGTGTAGTGAATCTAGTGTATACTATAGTAGGAGGGTCGTGTAGTGAATCTAGTGTATACTATAGTAGGAGGGTAGTGTAGTGAATCTAGTGTATACTACAGTAGGAGGGTAGTGTAGTGAATCTAGTGTATACTATAGTAGGAGGGTAGTGTAGTGAATCTAGTGTATACTATAGTAGGAGGGTAGTGTAGTGAATCTAGTGAATGCTATAGTAGGAGGGTCGTGTAGTGAATCTAGTGTATACTATAGTAGGAGGGTAGTGTAGTGAATCTAGTGTATACTATAGTAGGAGGGTAGTGTAGTGAATCTAGTGTATACTACAGTAAGAGGGTAGTGTAGTGAATCTAGTGTATACTACAGTAGGAGGGTAGTGTAGTGAATCTAGTGTATAATATAGTAGGAGGGTAGTGTAGTGAATCTAGTGTATACTATTGTAGGAGGGTAGTGTAGTGAATCTAGTGTATAATATAGTAGGAGGGTAGTGTAGTGAATCGACTGTATAATATAGTAGGAGGGTAGTGTAGTGAATCTAGTGTATACTATAGTAGGAGGGTAGTGTAGTGAATCTAGTGTATACTATTGTAGGAGGGTAGTGTAGTGAATCTAGTGTATAATATAGTAGGAGGGTAGTGTAGTGAATCTAGTGTATACTATTGTAGGAGGGTAGTGTAGTGAATCTAGTGTATAATATAGTAGGAGGGTAGTGTAGTGAATCTACTGTATAATATAGTAGGAGGGTAGTGTAGTGAATCTAGTGTATACTATAGTAGGAGGGTAGTGTAGTGAATCTAGTGTATACTACAGTAGGAGGGTAGTGTAGTGAATCTAGTGTATACTACAGTAGGCGGGTAGTGTAGTGAATCTAGTGTATAATATAGTAGGAGGGTAGTGTAGTGAATCTACTGTATAATATAGTAGGAGGGTAGTGTAGTGAATCTAGTGTATACTACAGTAGGAGGGTAGTGTAGTGAATCTAGTGTATACTACAGTAGGCGGGTAGTGTAGTGAATCTAGTGTATACTACAGTAGGCGGGTAGTGTAGTGAATCTAGTGTATACTAGTAGCAGGCGTACCTTGCAGTTCCAGGCACCTCTGCTTGCCGGTGTTGGCCAGGTCCTGAGCCTCCAGCAGCTCTCTGTGGAGGTGACTGATCACCTGCTCTGTGTCCCCGGGCTCCAGGTTGGCCCGTCGCAGCTCCTCTGCGCGCGCACACACACACACACACACACACACACACACACACACACACACACACACACACCGCCTCGGTTAAACTCACACACACACCGCCATGGTTAAACTCACACACACACACACACCGCCACGGTTAAACTCACACACACACACACACACACCACCTCGGTTAAACTCACACACAGACACACCGCCACGGTTAAACTCACACACACACACACACCGCCATGGTTAAACTCACACACACACCGCCACCATCACGGTTAAACTCACACACACACACACACACACACACACACACACACACACACACACACACACACAGCCACCATCACGGTTAAACACACACACACCGCCACCATCACAGTTAAACTCACACACACACACCGCCACAATCACGGTTAAACTCCCCCACACACACTTAGTAAATCAGTGTGTGCATGAGAAAGAGATTCAGCATGAAACAGAGTAGCTGTTTGTGTGTGTGTGCGCATGTGGAGAGAAGTGTGTGGAGTGTGTGAGGCATTACACAGACCTGCGGGTTCATGGGAGGAGCTACGACTCTAAAAGATGTTCAGACATAAACCAGGAGGAGGAAATGACTGCCAACGCTGGTGATGATGTCACTCTCCTGCTTCCCCCACGGTGACTGTGTTGGCCCTGCCGTGAGGAGCAGCTGGCCCTCTCTGGTGACCAGGTGACAGTGCTGGCCCTCTCTGGTGACCAGGTGACAGTGCTGGCCCTCTCTAGTGACCAGGTGACAGTGCTGGCCCTCTCTGGTGACCAGGTGACCGTGCTGGCCCTCTCTGGGGACCAGGTGACAGTGCTGGCCCTCTCTGGTGACCAGGTGACAGTGTTGGCCCTCTCTGGTGACCAGGTGACAGTGCTGGCCCTCTCTGGTGACCAGGTGACAGTGCTGGCCCTGCTGTGAGGAGCAGCAGCTCTCTGGTGACCAGCAGAGCTGACGGGGGCTCTGAAAGGTCACAGAGGGACCAGAGGACAGAGTCACCTTCCCTGCGCAGGGGACAGTTCCCTGAACAGCCCAAGAGTTTGTCCCAGCTCGGAGGGGAGACTAATCTTTTCCATTGCTCAAGCACCGCTTTCAACAATAGAGCACTTTCTGGGGCATTTTTGAGTGAACTGTTTCTTTAAAACCAGGCCTTTCTTCCACCACTAAACCAAACAGCCAATCCCAGAGAGTGTTTGATGTGGTTTGGAACATGACGGGCCAATGGAAATCCTCCTACTCTCAAGCCCAAACCCCAGTGACTGTCACTGGTGCACTCACTGACCAGATGGTAGCGCTTATGTCATTCAAGGCTGTTTATAGCTGCAGTCTGTGACGCAATCTCTTCTCCCGTTTTCATTCTCCTTCCACTACATGAAGGCCAAGGAGGTGATGATGAGAGTTTTACTAACAGGCTGACTTTCATTCCAGTGTCTCTTACTCCTCAGAACTCCTCTAACTCCTCCTCTCTTACTCCTCCTCTCTAACTCCTCCTCTCTAACTCCTCCTCTCTTACTCCTCCTCTCTTACTCCTCCTCTCTAATTCCTACTCTTACTCCTCCTCTTTAACTCCTCCACTTACTCCTCCTCTCACTCCTCCTCTCTAACTCCTCCTCTAACTCCTCCCCTCTTATTCCTCTCTAACTCCTCCTCTCCAGCTCCTCCACTTACTCCTCCTCTCTAACTCCTCCTCTCTTACTCCTCCTCTAACTCCTCCTCTGACTCCTACTCTCTAACTCCTCTCTAATTCCTACTCTCTTACTCCTCCTCTCTCACTCCTCCTCTCTAACTCCTCCACTTACTCCTCCTCTCACTCCTCCTCTCTTACTCCTCCTCTCTAACTCCTCCCCTCTTATTCCTCTTTTACTCCTCCTCTGACTCCTCCTCTCTAACTCCTCCTCTCTTACTCCTCCTCTTTTACTCCTCCTCCTTTCCAACTCCTCCTCTCTTACTGCTCTCTAACTCCTCCTCTCTTACTCCTCCTCTCTTACTCCTCCTCTCTAACTCCTCCACTTACTCCTCCTCACTTACTCCTCCTCTCTTACTCCTCTCTAACTCCTCCACTTACTCCTCCTCTCACTCCTCCTCTCTAACTCCTCATCTCTAACTCCTCCCCTCTTATTCCTCTTTAACTCCTCCTCTCTAACTCCTCCTCTCTTACTCCTCCTCTCTAATTCCTACTCTTACTCCTCTTTAACTCCTCCACTTACTTCTCCTCTCACTCCTCCTCTCTAACTCCTCCTCTCTAACTCCTCCCCTCTTATTCCTCTTTAACTCCTCCTCTCTTACTCCTCCTCTCTTACTCCTCTCTGACTCCTCCTCTCGGACTCCTCCTCTCTGACTCCTCCTCTCTGACTCCTCCTCTCTGACTCCTCCTCTTACTCCTCCTCTCTACTCCTCCTCTCTTACTCCTCCTCTCTTAATCCTCTTCTCTAACTCCTCTCTAACTCCTCCTCTCTAACTCCTCCTCTCTAACTCCTCCACTTACTCCTCCTCTCTAACTCCTCCTCTCTTACTCCTCCTCTCTAACTCTTCCACTTACTCCTCCTCACTCCTCCGCTCTAACTCCTCCTCTCTAACTCCTCCCCTCTTATTCCTCTTTAACTCCTCCTCTCTAACTACTCCACTTACTCCTCCTCTCTTACTCCTCCTCTTTTACTCCTCCTCTCTTACTCCTCCTCTCTTACTCCTCTTTTACTCCTCCTCTCCAACTCCTCCTCTCTAACTCCTCTCTAACTCCTCCTCTCTTACTCCTCCTCTCTAACTCCTGCACTTACTCCTCCTCTCTTACTCCTCCTCTCTAACTCCTCCACTTACTCCTCCTCTCTAACTCCTCCTCTCTTACTCCTCTCTAACTCCTCCACTTACTCCTCCTCTCACTCCTCCTCTCTAACTCCTCCTCTCTAACTCCTCCACTTATTCCTCCTCTCTTACTCCTCCTCTCTAACTCCTCCTCTCTAACTCCTCCTCTCTTACTCCTCCTCTCTAATTCCTACTCTTACTCCTCTTTAACTCCTCCACTTACTTCTCCTCTCACTCCTCCTCTCTAACTCCTCCCCTCTTATTCCTCTTTAACTCCTCCTCTCTAACTCCTCCTCTCTTACTCCTCCTCTCTTACTCCTCTCTGACTCCTCCTCTCTGACTCCTCCTCTCTGACTCCTCCTCTTACTCCTCCTCTCTACTCCTCCTCTCTTACTCCTCCTCTCTTAATCCTCTTCTCTAACTCCTCTCTAACTCCTCCTCTCTAACTCCTCCTCTCTAACTCCTCCACTTACTCCTCCTCTCTAACTCCTCCTCTCTTACTCCTCCTCTCTAACTCCTCCACTTACTCCTCCTCTCTAACTCCTCCTCTCTTACTCCTCTCTAACTCCTCCACTTACTCCTCCTCTCACTCCTCCTCTCTAACTCCTCCTCTCTAACTCCTCCTCTCTAACTCCTCCACTTATTCCTCCTCTCTTACTCCTCCTCTCTAACTCCTCCTCTCTAACTCCTCCTCTCTTACTCCTCCTCTCTAATTCCTACTCTTACTCCTCTTTAACTCCTCCACTTACTTCTCCTCTCACTCCTCCTCTCTAACTCCTCCTCTCTAACTCCTCCCCTCTTATTCCTCTTTAACTCCTCCTCTCTTACTCCTCCTCTCTTAATCCTCTTCTCTAACTCCTCTCTAACTCCTCCTCTCTAACTCCTCCTCTCTAACTCCTCCACTAACTCCTCCACTTACTCCTCCTCTCTAACTCCTCCTCTCTTACTCCTCCTCTCTAACTCTTCCACTTACTCCTCCTCTCACTCCTCCGCTCTAACTCCTCCTCTCTAACTCCTCCCCTCTTATTCCTCTTTAACTCCTCCTCTCTAACTACTCCACTTACTCCTCCTCTCTTACTCCTCCTCTCTTACTCCTCCTCTCTTACTCCTCCTCTCTTACTCCTCCTCTCTAACTCCTCCTCTCTAACTCCTCCTCTCTTACTCCTCCTCTCTTACTCCTCCTCTCTAACTCCTGCACTTACTCCTCCTCTCTTACTCCTCCTCTCTAACTCCTCCACTTACTCCTCCTCTCTAACTCCTCCTCTCTTACTCCTCTCTAACTCCTCCACTTACTCCTCCTCTCACTCCTCCTCTCTAACTCCTCCACTTATTCCTCTCTTACTCCTCCTCTCTAACTCCTCCACTTACTCCTCTCTTACTCCTCTTTAACTCCTCCTCTCTAACTCCTCCTCTCTAACTCCTCCTCTCTAACTCCTCCTCTCTGACTCCTCCTCTCTGACTCCTCCTCTCTGACTCCTCCTCTCTGACTCCTCCTCTCTGACTCCTCCTCTCTGACTCCTCCTCTCTGACTCCTCCTCTCTGACTCCTCTCTTACTCCTCTCTTACTCCTCCTCTCTAACTCCTCCTCTCTAACTCCTCCTCTCTAACTCCTCCACTCTTATTCCTCTTTAACTCCTCCTCTCTGACTCCTCCTCTCTAACTCCTCCTCTCTAACTCCTCCTCTCTAACTCCTCCTCTCTGACTCCTCCTCTCTGACTCCTCCTCTTACTCCTCCTCTCTAACTCCTCCTCTCTAACTCCTCCTCTCTAACTCCTCCTCTCTTACTCCTCCTCTCTAACTCATCCACTTACTCCTCCTCTCTAACTCCTCCTCTCTTACTCCTCCTCTCAAACTCCTCCCCTCTTATTCCTCTTTAACTCCTCCTCTCTTACTCCTCCTCTCTTACTCTTCCTCTCTGACTCCTCCTCTCTGACTCCTCCTCTTACTCCTCCTCTCTAACTCCTCCTCTCTAACTCCTCCACTTACTCCTCCTCTCTAACTCCTCCTCTCTTACTCCTCCTCTCTTACTCCTCTCTAACTCCTCTCTTACTCCTCCTCTCCAACTCCTCCTCTAACTCCTCCCTTACTCCTCCTCTCGGACTCCTCCTCTAACTCCCCTCTTACTCCTCTCTAACTCCTCCTCTAACTCCTCTAACTCCTCCCTTACTCCTCCTCTAACTCCCCTCTTACTCCTCTCTAGCTCCCTCCTAACTCCTCTCTTACTCCTCTAACTCCTCCTCTAACTCCTCCCTTACTCCTCCTCTAACTCCCCTCTTACTCCTCTCTAACTCCCTCCTAACTCCTTACTCTTCTCTTACTCCTCTTTTATTCCCTCCTCTTTAACTCCTCTCTGACTCCTCTTGTCTAACTCCTCCTCTCTTACTCCTCGCTCAAATCCAAATTCATGGGTCCTAGTGCCCAACTTGGCATGGAAATGATGCCCAGGTTTCTGTCCTATGATAGCTTTGTAAATGAGGGCCATTGTATGCATTCCTTGTTCTCTATTATGTACATTCGCTATTTGGTATATTCTGTGTTCCAACCTATGCTGTACCTTCTCACTGCTGAAACACCAAAATTTCCCCCCACAGGGATTATTAAAATACATATCATCTTCATCTTGTAATCATCCTACTCCTGTCATTAGACGTGTCAGTAGAGTTCAGAAGGTGTTCCCAGAGGGAGAACAGAGCTGTGTCATGATGATTCTAGTGAGAAACAGAGAACAAGCCACCTACAAATTAACTCAACAGCACCCTCTAGTGACCAGGCTGAGACACTGCATCAAAACAGCAACACAGGAGAAATTCAACTATCAAACTTTTTTTTTTAAACTTTTGAATGCCATCCGAGTTGCCAAAGGTGATTATTACTACACAACACAACAGGCTATCTCCTTAGGTCACATATCCTCACTGACCTGGATGTGGAGACGGGTTCAGACGCTTGACAACAAAGCCGAGATGTGCTACCTTGTGATTAACAAGATGAAAGAACATCTCTGTGAGGCTGCTGTAAGCTGGGGGCTCACAGGATCATTATGGAGAGCAGAGTGGGCAGATTACAGGCTAGACAGGCAATGTATTCATCCTTGATTTATAGAGGTGATCTCACTGACTGAGATTTAGAAATGTCTTTCAAGAGACATGCCCCTGTAATTGAATGTGCCCCCTCACACTCACACTCACACACACACACACACACACACACACACACACACACACACACACACACACACACACACACACACACACACACACTTAACTAATCTTACTCTGGGGGCAAAGTCCCTGACACACTGACAGTTGCCCTACCAACCGAATTCATGAGAACAAACAAACACTCGCTCGCCTGACACCCTAGCATGGACACCAGGCTGGGACACGCTGGCATGGACACCCTGGCATGGACACCAGGCTCCAGGCTGCCCCTTGAGAGGCAGAGCTCCATGCCAGCCGGTACACAAACAACAACACAAATGACAACAGAAATGTCTGGAGACAGGTGACCTCTGAACCCTGGTCAGTCAGGCTGAAACTGTTACTAGAACACTGGTACTCTCCTGACCGAATCTGTCAGTTTTTGGCCCAGAAGGTGTCTGGGTGGACCTGTCTGTGTGAAAGGTTTACTTCAGAGTTTGTGGCCGACTCACGGATTAAAAAGGGACTGGAGGGGAAATGTGAGCTGGAGACCCTTTAGACAAGCTAGCCCGTACCCACACCAGTCCAGTTCTAGAGACACCCTTTAGACAAGCTAGCCCGTACTCATACCAATCCAGTGTTTTAGAGACAAGCTAGCCCGTACTCATACCAATCCAGTGTTTTAGAGACAAGCTAGCCCGTACTCATACCAATCCAGTGTTTTAGAGACAAGCTAGCCCGTACTCATACCAATCCAGTGTTTTAGAGACAAGCTAGCCCGTACTCATACCAATCCAGTGTTTTTAATCCCATGACTGACTGTGAAAAAGAGGAAACAGGAAATAGACAGGACCACTTGACCGTTGCCAATTGGCTGCCCAGTGTAGTCAGGTAATAATTATGTCATTTCATTTCTCCCTGCTAATTGACAGGAGCCACTAGGTCTCGTCTCCTAGTCTGATATCTGAGATTTTATATCATTGTTGTCTCTCCTGTCTTGGATTCAGGGAGAGAAAGAACAGGAGAGGGGGGAGGGAACTAAAGACATAGAGAGAGAGACTAAGAGAGAGAGGGGGAGAGAGAGACAAAGTGAAAAGAGAGAGAGGGGGAGAGAGAGACTAAGTGAAAAGAGAGAGAGGGGGAGAGAGAGACAAAGTGAAAGAGAGAGAGTGTAGGTGGGATAGCGACAGGAGAGCTTCTGGATTGCTGACAGGGGACACTTGGATCAGCAGTATGAACTTGACGGTGCTTGACCCCTAACCCCTGGTGCTTGACCTCTAACCCCCGGGTCACCCCTGCCCTCGGGTCAGCTGGGAGACACTGGCCACACTGCAGCACTAAGCACCGCACACACGGTCAGCAACAAGGGGTTCAACTCTCAGAGCCACATTCCAACACCTTTCACCACATGACACAGCCCTGGTGTGGGGAGTGATGTGAAAGGATTACTGGACCATCTGTTCTGGTCAGGCTGACCGGCGCTACCTTAACCCTAACGTGTGTTGTGTGAGCCAGACAGACGAGATTTGTTTTGAAAACCTACTGCCGTGTTAAACAGGATGCTGTGAACATCATAGTGTGGCTGTCTGTCGAAGGCCTAGCCCTAGCAGGCAGCCACGCCACTCATCCAGGAAACACACGTATTAGTCTTCAATCCAACTGGGTTTACCTCTGGGCACAACACCAGGCCGATGGGCTCCTAATAAACCCTGCTCAAACATGGATAGATGTGTGTGTGTGTGTGTGTGTGTGTGTGTGTGTGTGTGAGCGACAGTAAAGATACGTGACATTCCTAATGTGCGAGTCCCACCAGATTATCACACTCTAATAGGTTTACATTCCCAAAGCGTATCTCTGTGTTGGCTGCTGCGTGCCTGCTGGCCAACCCTCTCCCCCCTGTCTCCTTATCACCACTGGGCAGCTGCAGGGTCAGAGATGGCTGGACACACCTACCCTCAGGGCTGGGAGCAGTTCCAATTCAACTCAAACACACTTAATTTGCTTGACTTTGATACCTTTTTGAATGTTTGGCGTACCTTAAATTAAGATGGGTGTGTATGTGCTACTGGGGCTACAGTAGAATGGGGTCACAGTATCACCAACGAACACGGACTGGGAGGCAACAAGTTGAACTTGACCTTGAAAACCAGGTCACTTGAGAGCTGAAATGGTACCGTAGGCAGTGGAATAAAAGAGTAGACGGTAGAACCGTCAGTAGAACCGTCAGTAGAGGAACAGTAGATACCTTTGAGCAGGGCGACCCTGTTCTGAGGTTCGTTCAGCTCCTGCTCGTCCATGTTGCCGTCTGCAGAGACAGAGATGATTAACACACACACACACACACACACACACACACACACACACCGACACACACACAGGATGTGGACCCTCGTGCTACTGTCCTGGGTGCGGTCTAGCCCAAGGAGGACCTAGCAGTAGTAGCGATGCATTAAGCACAGAGGGATGGAGGCTGTAATCTCACCTCAGTCCTCAGTGGGAAACACACAAAAACAAACTCAAACTAAACACAGTTTGGTACCTTTAAGTCTCCCTCTTAATAACTAGACAATAATAATAATAAAAAAAAACTATTTGTACAGCACCTTTCATATAAAAAAAGTGCAGTTCAAAGTGCTTTACAACTATGAAATTAAATGTAGTGTGCTTCACAAAATGACATCCATTAAAACTAGATGGTTAACTGATTCTATTCATTGTTCCATCAGATGAGAGTGTGGGATCCCAGAAGGTTCGTACCTGAGGTGTCGTCACTGCTGCGGTCCTTGCTGGGGCTGAGTGTGTCTGACATGTCCGACTCTTTAGCATCGATGGTGTTTTCTACAGGACACAGGGACATACCATTCATCAGCAGGGGTCACAATCACAATCCGCTCTGGAGAGATACGCTTTTAAATGATGACACTTTAAAAAACACAAAAAAACATGACATTTAATGATAGATACTTAGGCGGAATAGCAAAGTAATATTTAAGGAAGCTATATGAGAAGGGGACGAATGTGATCCAGTTGCTTGTAAATGGTTCAGTCCCCCCTGTTGCTTGTAAATGGTTCAGTCCCCCCTATCAGAGCTCCTGCTCCCCACATATGGTCATCAGCCTGGCTGGCGGTCTCAGGGCGGGCAGCGGTCTGTTAAAATAGTCGTCTGACCGGCCCTTTGTTCCAGGGGGGCTCTGCTCTCTGCACCACGCTGGGCCCAAAACAGGTCGTTTGTAAATTCAGCAATAGTGCTCCACCCCTCTGGTATGTGGGGGTGGGGGGGGGGTTGGACGGGGCAAACACTGACCACCGCAAGAGTAGAAAAATGTCCGGGCGCTGTGTCAACGCCACCACAATGGGTGTGCCTGTCGCAGCTCACCTAATTGTGTCCGAGTTAAGCCTTGCTTAGGGCTGACGTTTCACACGGTGTGAAGAGTCACCAGGCCTGAGTGAACCGGCAGCGTGGGGGAGGTGAGGAGAAGTTAAACAAACAACACTTCAGGACAGAACCCCAGCAGGAGGGAGACCTGTGGCGTGGCCAAACCTGAGGGCTGGTCTCTGACGCATCCTGCCAGTCCATGCTGGCCAGGGGATTAGGACAGACTAGCAGTGTTTGTGCTGCCCAGCAGGGCTAATCTAGCGAGGCAGTAATCTGGGTCTGTAACACCCCAGGGGAGAGGGATCTCACGGTGCCACGCAGATAAATGGTAAATGGACTGCACTTATATAGCGCTTTTCCACCTTAGCGGCACTCAAAGCGCTTTACAATGGCCTCTCATTCACCCATTCACACACCAATGGCGGTAGCTGCCATGCAAGGTGCTAACCTGCTCATTGGGAGCAATTTGGGGTTAGGTGTCTTGCTCAAGGACACTTCGACATGTGGACAGTTAGACCTGGGATTCGAACCACTGACCCTTCGATCATTGAACGACCCGCTCTACCAACTGAGCTACAGCCGCCCAGGTGCGGGTGCAGGATGAGAGCCAGTGGCTCAGCGTTGGTTGTCTAGATAGGTTGTTTACTAGGGGTGTGACGAGATATTGTACCACAAGATAAAAACGCATCTATATGCATCGGCAAGATGAAAAACTGTCTCGCGGTACAATAAATAATATAATATATATATATATATATATATATATATATATATATATATTCATCATTCAAGTTTTGTTGTATCGATATCCTGAACCCAATATTGTGTATCATCCAATATTGTGCATCATCACACCCCTATAGTTAACCTCTGAGTCTATCTGGGCTGGCCAGGTTAGGGGTCAGTGTTGGTAGTTAACCTGGGGGTCAGTGTTGGTAGTTAACCTGGGGGTCAGTGTTGGTAGTTAACCTGGGGGTCAGTGTTGGTGGTTAACCTGGGGGTCAGTGTTGGTAGTTAACCTGGGGGTCAGTGTTGGTAGTTAACCTGGGGGTCAGTGTTGGTGGTTAACCTGGGGGTCAGTGTTGGTGGTTAACCTGGGGGTCAGTGTTGGTAGTTAACCTGGGGGTCAGTGTTGGTGGTTAACCTGGGGGTCAGTGTTGGTAGTTAACCTGGGGGTCAGTGTTGGTAGTTAACCTGGGGGTCAGTGTTGGTAGTTAACCTGGGGGTCAGTGTTGGTAGTTAACCTGGGGGTCAGTGTTGGTAGTTAACCTGGGGGTCAGTGTTGGTAGTTAACCTGGGGGTCAGTGTTGGTGGTTAACCTGGGGGTCAGTGTTGGTAGTTAACCTGGGGGTCAGTGTTGGTAGTTAACCTGGGGGTCAGTGTTGGTAGTTAACCTGGGGGTCAGTGTTGGTAGTTACCCTGGGGGTCAGTGTTGGTAGTTAACCTGGGGGTCAGTGTTGGTAGTTAACCTGGGGGTCAGTGTTGGTAGTTAACCTGGGGGTCAGTGTTGGTGGTTAACCTGGGGGTCAGTGTTGGTAGTTAACCTGGGGGTCAGTGTTGGTAGTTAACCTGGGGGTCAGTGTTGGTAGTTAACCTGGGGGTCAGTGTTGGTAGTTAACCTGGGGGTCAGTGTTGGTAGTTAACCTGGGGGTCAGTGTTGGTGGTTAACCTGGGGGTCAGTGTTGATAGTTAACCTGGGGGTCAGTGTTGGTAGTTACCCTGGGGGTCAGTGTTGGTAGTTACCCTGGGGGTCAGTGTTGGTAGTTAACCTGGGGGTCAGTGTTGGTAGTTAACCTGGGGGTCAGTGTTGGTAGTTACCCTGGGGGTCAGTGTTGGTAGTTACCCTGGGGGTCAGTGTTGGTAGTTAACTTGGGGGTCAGTGTTGGTAGTTACCCTGGGGGTCAGTGTTGGTAGTTAACCTGGGGGTCAGTGTTGGTGGTTAACCTGGGGGTCAGTGTTGGTAGTTAACCTGGGGGTCAGTGTTGGTAGTTAACCTGGGGGTCAGTGTTGGTAGTTAACCTGGGGGTCAGTGTTGGTAGTTTACCTCTGAGTCTATCTGGGCTGGCCAGGCTGTCCTCGGCCGTCTGGTTGTTCTGGAGGTGAGCGTCGATGACATCTGAGGACGACAGACTGGGTTAAACAAGGTCCGGATCAGAATAACACAGAGTCTGTGACTGAGACCAGCTGTCACTCAGAGGACGAACTCCGGTGGCACTTTCTTCTTCTAGTGGAGCAACCAGCCGCATGCTTGAAGCAGTGAGATGATCCACCAGACTGATGATCCTACCACTCACACAGCCTGTAGATGAACAGACACAGCTGGGTTGTCTGTGGCCAGTTGAGTTATTATTCCGTGGGGCTCATCAGGAATTGAAATGACCGTACAAGGATACAGTCGGAATAGTACTCTCTCTCTCTCTCTCTCTCTCTCACACACACTCACACATGCACGCGCGCACACGCGCGCACACACACACGCGCACACACACACACAAAGCCAGATACACTCCTTACCGTCAAAGTTGGCGAGCTTGTGCAACGATGAACCCACAGCATCTTTCAACTGCTTCACAGCTGTAGAGGGACACAAAGGGACACAGAGAGACACAGAGAGACAGAGAGAGACACAGAGAGACAGAGAGAGACACAGAGAGACACAGAGAGAGACACAGAGAGACACAGAGAGACAGAGAGATGAGAGACGGTTCATAATGACTGATCAACCTCAGCTCTTCCGCTCGTAGCATTAAAACATGGGGGACACTAATGTCAGCACTAGTGCTAGTGATTGCAATATACATCACTTGTGCACATCTCTGGCCAAAAAATCAACAGCCGTGAGATAATAAATATGTTGTATTTTAGCATATTGTATTGTAGTAGCGTATCAAACGGATCTGATTTTAATGTTGGTTACCTTTTAGTACAAGCAACCAAAAGTAGTAATCAATTAGTCACCTGCCAGATCTGGGAGTTCACATTTGAGCACATCATACAAAGCAGTAAGATACAGATGAATTGCAAAACATTGCCAAACAGCGTGTGATGAAAGTCCTGTTCATGCAACAGAGAAGAGGAAAGCCCAGATGAGGGAGGAGGACCGTCTGGTTAGAGAGGAGGAGGCATGCAGGGAACCCAGGCGTGAGCATCTGTGTAATCCTGGACTGTGAGCAGAATGGAACCTCAGGTAAAATGGCAGAGCTAGCTGGTTTGGGAGACCCTGCGCTAGCGAACACCCCTAGCGATGCGTCTGGCCTGCGCAGACAGAGGGGGCTCTGACTTCCACCTCAGCGATGCGGGATTCTCTATCTGATCAACGGGTTTCACACACCTGCATGGCCTTTAGAACGCCATGTCTGCACCATCTTTCCTGGGGAGCCCTGGAACATGCTGACCCAAGCAGATGCTATCAGTGTAAGAATGAACACCTGCCGACACAAACGCATGGTCCTGACGGATAGTGGTCAGGGACTCTCTCCTGGGATGGTCCTGACGGATAGTGGTCAGGGACTCAGGCTCTCCTGGGATGGTCCTGACGGATAGTGGTCAGGGACTCAGGCTCTCCTGGGATGGTCCTGACGGATAGTGGTCAGGGACTCTCTCCTGGGATGGTCCTGACGGATAGTGGTCAGGGACTCTCTCCTGGGATGGTCCTGACGGATAGTGGTCAGGGACTCTCTCCTGGGATGGTCCTGACGGATAGTGGTCAGGGACTCTCTCCTGGGATGGTCCTGACGGATAGTGGTCAGGGACTCTCTCCTGGGATGGTCCTGACGGATAGTGGTCAGGGACTCTCTCCTGGGATGGGGAGGTGGGACTGCAGGTCTTCATGGGAGCCCAGTGAACCTCTATCAACAACTCATTAAAGCCTCTGGTCTGCATGTCTGTCTGCCTGTCTGTCTGCCTGCCTGTCTGTCTGTCTGAATGCCTACATGTCTGTCTGTCTGTCTGTCTGTCTGTCTGTCTGTCTGTTCTGTCTGTCTGTCTGCCTGCCTGCCTGTCTGTCTGTCTGTCTGCCTGCCTGTCTGTCTGTCTGTCTGTCTGAAGAAAGCAGTGGAAAGAATTCTGTGTACTCACGCTGGCACTCAATGTACTGTTGGATTATAGTGCAGTCCCCTCCACTCTTTAATAGATAGTGGTCTAACAAGAGAGAAGAGAAATCTTCCATTAAATATTAACATTAAATCATCTTCCATTTAGAAGGAGAAGATAATAAATAGCCAAAGCATACAGGATCAATGAACAGCGGAGGCATAAAGGTAAACATACAGTAGGACACGCTGAAGCTCTACAGGGATTTAAAGGAGTAGTAAAGGGAAAATGCATGTTTAGCCCTGTTTTAAGGTTACTTATGATCATATACAATGGTTCAGATCAAAACGTTGACAAAACTAGCACTTTTGAGACAGTCTGATAATTGCTCTACCACCGTTTAGGTCATACAATGGATGTGGGTGGGCACCTTGAAAAATCTTTCAAAAACATGTTAAACTCTCGATTTCAGAGACAAGAAGCTCACCGAGGGGGTAATTGGTGTCCGTTGGTGTTCTGACATCAAATTCGCCACAAAGTATGAATCCGGTAGAGTTTTATTGATCATTTAATGAAATCCATTGACTTGTATTGACGCGACCGTTGTAGATGTGTAGATCAATCCGCAGAGGGGATTCAGGAAGCGGAACTACTTACGGTCGCTATTGTTATTGTTTATGTTGCTAGGCTACCTAGTTTGCGGAAGTTTACACACGTATGTGCTGCGACTAAATAGTTATATGCTAAATATTTAAAAAAGCCTTTCCAGATGAACTAGAATCTTACTTTATGGCAAATTATATGTCAGAACGCCAACTAACACCTCGGTGAGTTTCTTGTCTTTGAAATTGAGAGTTTAACATGTTTTTTTTCAATGATTTTTCAAGGTGCCCATCCACATCCATTGTATGACCAAAACGGTGGTAGAGCAATTATCAGACTTTCTCAAAAGTGCTAGTTTTGTCAACGTTTTGATCTGAACCATTGTATATGATCATAAGTAACCTTAAAACAGGGCTAAACATGCATTTCCCTTTTACTACTCCTTTAATGAGATCACACAGAACAACAGGACCAGACAGAGAAGGCTGGACATGGACAGACAGACAAGACACAACCCTCCTCTACTTCTAAAGTAGTAACAGTAGTAATAGTAGTAATAGTAGTAGTAGTAATAATAGTCGTAGTAGTAGTAGGTACTTTATTGACCTCTGGAGGACTCTTACAGCATCGAAGGACAACAAGTTAACACAACAAAGCAACATCATCCAGACTAGAGACTAAAGCTACAGGACTGTACTGCCTCCTATCCACCAGAGGTCGTCCCAGATGGATTTTTCTGGGCCGACAACAATTCCATTATTTTGGAGAACAGGAAGGGTAATATCAATCCTTTTCCCTCTCTCACAAAGATACCGACATCCATAAATAATGTAGCGCACACTGTACCTTAGAAGGAGCGAACACTGTACCCTAAAAGGCATCTGATTCCACTGTCTGTGTATTTGACTAATTCTAGATAAGCAACAGCTTTATACCAACACAAGCGCCTCAACTTAGATAAGCAACATCTTTATATCAACACATGCGCCTCAAATGGTTCACCACTGACTTTGTTGAGGCAGCTGGTGTTGGTGCTGCAGTTTCACCACCAGAACACTCAATGGAGACAGGAGTGCTGTAGTCAAGTCACCTCCACACGGCCCAGAATTCATGAGAGAAATACTGCGGACGGCCTAACTCCTGACCTCAAGAACAACACGCTCTCATGGTCCATTCCCAGTACAACCATTTAGAGAGGCAAACTGAGAGAGCTGTGGGAGAGAGAGGACCAGAGAGACTGACCAACATAGACTGACCAATATAGACTGACCAACATGTCACCAGAACAGAGAGGACCAGAGAGACTGACCAACATGTCACCAGAACAGAGAGGACCAGAGAGACTGACCAACATAGACTGACCAATATAGACAGACCAACATGTCACCAGAACAGAGAGGACCAGAGAGACTGACCAACATGTCACCAGAACAGAGAGGACCAGAGAGACTGACCAACATGTCACCAGAACAGAGAGGACCAGAGAGACTGACCAACATAGACTGACCAATATAGACTGACCAACATGTCACCAGAACAGAGGACCAGAGAGACTGACCAACGTAGACTGACCAATATAGAGTGACCAACATGTCACCAGAACAGAGGACCAGAGACTGACCAATATAGACTGACCAACATGTCACTAGAACAGAGGACCAGAGAGACTGACCAACATAGACTGACCAATATAGAGTGACCAGCATAGACTGACCAACATGTCACAAGAACAGAGGACCAGAGACTGACCAACATAGACTCACCAACATGTCACCAGAACAGAGAGGACCAGAGAGACTGACCAATATAGACTGACCAACATGTCACCAGAACAGAGAGGACCAGAGAGACTGACCAACATAGACTGACCAATATAGACTGACCAACATGTCACCAGAACAGAGGACCAGAGAGACTGATCAACATGTCACCAGAACAGAGAGGACCAGAGAGACTGACCAATGTAGACTGACCAATATAGACTGACCAATATAGACTGACCAATATAGACAGACCAACATGTCACCAGAACAGAGGACCAGAGAGACCGACCAGCATAGACTGACCAACATGTCACCAGAACAGAGAGGACCAAAGAGAAAGACCAACATGTCACCAGAACAGAGAGGACCAGAGAGACTGACCAACATGTCACCAGAACAGAGACGACCAGAGAGACTGACCAACATGTCACCAGAACAGGGGGGGGGGGGGGGGTGAGAGTTACAGCGAGCGAGCAAGCGAAAGAGAGGGAGAGAAAGTGTGCGAGAGAGAGACTTCACCCCAATATAATACCACAGTACTAGTACCATCTTCCTCCTGGGGTCCCAGGTCTAAATCTGTGGAGGAGCTGTCGTCACCTGCGTCTCCTGCTGATGATGTCAGAAACACAGCATAGAGATCATTCACACAACCACAGACCACCGGCACACACTACTCAACCAAACCAAACCTCTTTTTGTCTGTAATGTCTGCCCATGGTGTGTTCCCTTATGTATGGCTGCTGCAGACTTGGAGATGAATATCTCACCTCAACATGTCACAGTCTAATAAAAAGCCGCAATGTCTGAGAGAAGCTTTCCTTATGCAGCATCTCAACATCTTTCACAGAGTGCAGTAGCGTTTCTATCTTATATACCACCCTGGGCGAACCCCCTGCTACGGCGCCCCCGACTTTCAGTTTCGTTTTGTAAACGTGAAATGAACAGGCCTTCCGATTGTGAATAATAGACTGTCGGCAAGTTGTTGAGACAGGCAATTCTGATTGTCGTGAGATTTGTTGACGGGGGGGCCGGAGTTTGTTTACTTTTTGCAGTTTTTTTTTCTTCTGTTTTCTTTTTCTGCTCCTCTTGCCACCCCCTGCGAGATGCCTGCTATGTCACCCATGCCTAAATACGCCACTGACAGAGTGTGTGTTTTCACATTTTGGAAATGCGTGATTTTGACCCTGGCCTGCTTCTAATAAGGACGTTTGACAAGTTGACTTTCACTCCCCATTTCCTTTCATCCAGTCCAATACCCTGCAAACCCAAGAACCTCGATTTCATTCACAGACACAATATCAGGCCTGGACTACTCATGGACTACTCAGTCTGGGAAGTGGTTCCGTTCGGCATCCTACCAGCCAACCTACTGCGTTCTACCCAGCTCCAAGATACACACAGACAGCTCCCAGAGAGAGACAGACAGGTCCCAGAGAGAGACAGACAGCTCCCAGATACACAGACAGCTCCCAGAGAGAGACAGACAGGTCCCAGAGAGAGACAGACGAGCTCCCAGATACACAGGCAGCTCCCAGAGAGAGACAGACAGCTCCCAGAGAGAGACAGACAGCTCCCAGATACACACAGACAGCTCCCAGAGAGACACAGACAGCTCCCAGAGAGAGACAGACAGCTCCCAGATACACACAGACAGATCCCAGAGAGAGACAGACAGGTCCCAGAGAGACAGACAGCTCCCAGAGAGAGACAGACAGCTCCAAGAGAGAGACAGACAGCTCCCAGAGAAAGACAGACAGGTCCCAGAGAGACAAACAGGTCCCAGAGAGACAGACAGCTCCCAGAGAGACAGACAGCTCCCAGATACACACAGACAGGTCCCAGAGAGAGACAGACGGTAAGACGGGCGCGGAAGACAATCACGTGGACAGTAACGGAGGTTTAGAGAACATGCTGGTCATGGCTGCGGTGCATCAGCAGAGACAGAGTACAGCTTGAAAAAGACAAGCCAAGGCAAGGCAAGCCAGACCAGACCAGACCGGACCGGACCGGACCAGACCAGACAGGACTCCCTCAGCCCCCTCAACCCCACCTCCTGCGCACTCGTGTGGGTCGGAGGGGACGTGACAGGTAAACCTCCAACACCTCCGATAAGCCATATTTCAACAGCCGGCATTTTTGTTTACACTTGTCCCGGTCCACTCAGATCTCCACAAGTACACAGTGGGCGGGGCCCGTGGGAAGGGGCGGGGCTACCCCGACTGTGCTCCGGGACCAGTAGAAGAAGAAGCTGCAGTGTTCATGCCACGTTAGTAGAAGGGGGACAGGAAGAGATGCAAGGTTAGCAGCCGGCCACCGGGGGGCGCCAGCGCAGCCCACCGACACTCACCTAAACTGTTGTTCTCCTTTATGCTTTTCTCCTGCAGCTGCTCTAACCGCACTGGAAACGGACAACAGGTGGAGAGAGGGGTGGGGTCACTGATATGACCCTGGAGCTCCTCTCATGAGTCAAAGCCATGCAAGCCCAGCTCCCTGGGAGACGCTCCCCACCAGAGAACACCTCCTCCACGGCTCAGACCACGCACGTGCGTGTGTGTGTGGGGGGTTAGTTGGCTGTGTGGAGGGAGCGTGAGAGTGTGTGCGAGGCTGTGAAGAACGTGTGTGTGTGTGTGTGTGTGCGCAAGTAAAAGTGTGGAGAATCAAAACGTGTGAGGAGTCAAAACGTGTGTGGATGAGTACCTGGGGGGCAGTAAGATGTCAGAAGGTGGGAGCGCGTGTGGAGGAGCGGGAGGAGCGTGTGGAGGAGCATGAGGAGGTGGGGGAGCTTGTGGAGGAGCGTGGAGGAGCGTGTGGAGGAGCATTTGGGGGAGTGTGTGGGGGAGCGTGAGGAGGAGTGTGTGGGGGAGCGTGAGGAGGAAGAGGAGCGTGTGGAGGAGGAGGAGCGTGTGGGGGAGCGTGAGGAGGAGGAGCGTGAGGAGGTGGGGGAGCGTGCGAGGAAGCATGGAGAAGCGTGTGGAGGAGCATTTGGGGGAGTGTGTGGGGGAGCGTGAGGAGGAGTGTGTGGGGGAGTGTGAGGAGGAGGAGGAGCGTGTGGAGGAGCGTGTGGAGGAGTGTGTGGAGGGAGGAGGAGCGTGTGGAGGAGTGTGTGGAGGAGGAGTGTGTGGAGGAGGAGGAGTGTGTGTGGGAGGAGCAGCGTGGAGGAGGAGCAGCGTGTGTGGGAGGAGCAGCGTGCGGGGTGGAGCAGCGTTACCTTGCAGGGCCGTGAGGCGCTCGTTGGTGAAGTCGTTGTCGGCCTGCAGGGCCTCGATGCGCGCCTGGAGCGCCTGCTCCTTCTCCTCCATCTCCTCCATACGCAGCTGCAGATCCTTCTTCTCCTTCTGCCCCTTCTGAGTCAGCTCCTCCTGACGGCCCTCCGCCAGCTACGCACACACACACACACATACACACGCGCACACACACACGCACGCACGCACACATGCACGCACGCATGCACACACACATACACACACACACGCACGCACACACACACACACACACACACACACACACAGACACGCACACACACACGCACACACACGCGCACACACACGCGCACACACACACGCACACACACACGCACACACACACGCACACACGGCTTAGGACTTCGCTTGGCAGCCCTCTGCCAACTGAGCATACAACAAGGCTTAGGATGCTTTTGTTTAAAAATAATATATATATTTATGAATTGTATTTTTCTATTCTATATTTCAATTGTAGGTGTTTTTGTATGCAGGGATTCACAACAGAGATCCCTGCTTAAATAAATGTTTCTGCACACACACTCTAGGCCCATGCAAAGTTTGTGAATGGTTGTTTTTTTTTAATCCGAACTCTCGGTCACAAGACCTTCATCAGGGCAAATGTCTGGTTGTGAAAGCTTGGATTAAACTAGCTTGCATGGACCTACTGGACAATTAAGTGTGCAGAAACCTTTTTCTCTTTATTACTGTTCAAATACAGGTCAAATGAAGAAGAAGCAGGTCCAGTGACCCGTGACCACGCCTAGTCCCTCTGTGACCACGCCTAGTCCCCCCGCGACCACGCCTAGTCCCCCCGCGACCACACCTAGTCCACCTGTGACCACGCCTAGTCCACCCGCGACCACGCCTAATCCACCTGTGACCATGCCTAGTCCCCCTCTGTGACCATGCCTAGTCCCCCCGCGACCACGCCTAGTCCCCCCGCGACCACACCTAGTCACCCCGCGACCACGCCTAGTCCCCCTGTGACCACGCCTAGTCCACCCGCGACCACGCCTAGTCCACCTGTGACCACGCCTAGTCCCCCTGCGACCACGCCTAGTCCCCCTGTGACCACGCCTAGTCCCCCTGCGACCCCGTACCTTGATCTTGTCGGTGAGGTCCTTGATCTCGTTGACGGCTCCGTTGTATTTGTTGGCCAGCTCCCTCAGCTCCTCCTGGTTCCTCTCGTTCATCTCCTTCAGGTGGGTACACTCGTCCTCCGTGTTACTGAGACTCCTCTGCACCACACACACACACACACACACACACACACACACATATACACACATATACACACACACACATATACACGCATATACACACACACACATATACACACACGCACACACACACACATATACACACACGCACACACAGGACACATCAGTGTTGGAAAAAATGGTGGGTGAATGAAATTGTGTGTGTGAGTTAATGTCTGTGTGGAACCCAGCCTGTGTGTGTGTGTTTACCTCCACCTCGGACAGCTTCCTGACCACCTCGATCTTCTCCTGAAGGACGCGCCTCAGGGACTCTTTGGCCGTGGTCTCGTAGTTGTGTTTGTCCTCCTGTAAGGCCACCAGCTCCTTGCGGATGCCATCTTCTGTTTGGTTCTGAGGGAGGGAGGGGGAAGAGAGACGTCCATCAAGACAGGCGACCATCTGCATTTAGAACATGCTACTCAGCCCACAGAGGTGAGGTGGACATTCACTCATTCAGAGGTGCGAGGTGGACATTCATTCATTGGTGAGGTGGACATGAATCCATTCATTCAGAGGTGAGAGGTGGACATTCATTCATTCATTCATTCAGAGGTGAGAGGTGGACATTCATTCATTCAGAGGTGAGAGGTGGACATTCATTCATTCAGAGGTGAGAGGTGGACATTCATTCATTCAGTGGTGAGAGGTGGACATTCATTCATTCAGAGATGAGAGGTGGACATTCATTCATTCAGAGGTGAGAGGTGGACATTCATTCATTCAGTGGTGAGAGGTGGACATTCATTCATTCAGAGATGAGAGGTGGACATTCATTCATTCATAGGTGAGCGGTGGACATTCATTCATTCAGTGGCGAGAGGTGGACATTCAGTTGTGGGGTCATTCTTACTTTGTTGTGAGCCTGCAGCTGGCTCCCCATGACCTCTAGTCTGGAGAGGAGCCGATCCTCGTCTATTAAAGCCTGAAGAGAGAGACACCAGTCAGAGGAGAGACGCCCATCAGAGGAGAGACACCGTCAGGGAGGAGCAACACACGCCTACATCCCTCTGGGAGCTGATGCTTCCCAGTAGCAGTGTGTGTAGCAAGATATGTTTGTTGTGTAGACAGTGGTCTACGGTGTGAAGCATGCGGCATCTTCATGTGTATAGTTCTTCATAATGTACTATAAAATTCTAATAAGGTGTTGTTTTTAAACTATATTTTTGTGCAATATGTAAGGTGCCCTTGGGTGTTCAGAAAGGCACCATTCAAATAAAATGTGCTCTAATTATTGTTTATTATTATTATTTGTATGATTATTATTATTATTATGGATGAATATTCTCCAGGATGTCCAGGGTCCCGACCTGCCAGCTGCTCTCGGAGGCCTCCTGGGTGGACGCCAGCAGGCGCTGCAGGGTGGCCAGTTTCTGCTCCAGCATCTGCTCCCTGTGCAGGGCCTCCTGAGGGGTCAGAGGTCACACCTCAGTCCCGTATCCCTCACCGTTATAAACCTCAGTCCTTTATCCCTCACCGTTATAAACCTCAGCCCCTTATCCCTCACCATTATAAACCTGTCCCTTATCCCTCACCATTATAAACCTCAGTCCCTTATCCCTCACCATTATAAACCTGTCCCTTATCCCTCACCGTTATAAACCTGTCCCTTATCCCTCACCATTATAAACCTCAGTCCCTTATCCCTCACCGTTATAAACCTGTCCCTTATCCCTCACCATTATAAACCTCAGTCCCTTATCCCTCACCGTTATAAACAGGAGCACATAACATCTTTTTCAGCAGAAAGATAGCAACCACACGGCTACATAGCATTGGTGAAACTGTTCCCCTGGTTGGCCAGCAGGTGTCAGTGTTGCGCCGTACCTGCAGATACTGCGAGAGCTGGAACAGTTCCTGAGAGTACATACTTGGCGTGTTTGCAGCAACCTGGGGAGAGGAGAGGACGCGCTCCGGTTAACCACGATTACCCACTGACACACTTCCCTGCTGGCTGAACCAGCGTGCTCCTCAGGGCTGAACCAGTGTGCTCCTCTGGGCTGAACCAGCATGCTCCTCTGGGCTGAACCAGCATGCTCGTCCAGGCTGAACCAGCGTGCTCCTCCAGGCTGAACCAGCGTGCTCCTCCAGGCTAAACCAGCGTGCTCCTCCACGCTGAACCAGCACGCTCCTCCGGGCTGAACCAGCACGCTCCTCTGGGCTGAACCAGCACGCTCCTCTGGGCTGAACCAGCATGCTCCTTCAGGCTGAACCCGTGGGCTCCTCCAGGCTGGACCAGCTAGCCTCGGGCTGGTCAGCTACTGGCACTACACTGGTTCACTGTCAGCGAACACACATACTGACCGGCACATTTGTATAGCATACAAACATAAATATAACACAAATATCGCACATAAAATACAGTAGGCCTAGACACACACACACACACACACACACACAGACACATTCCTTCCAAACCTATCCAGATATGACCCATACATGACCCGACATGCACGTGGGAATATCATGGTGTTTGAATGTGCTCATGGGGGAGTCACATGGCTGGTCTGGTGGAGGCGCGTCCAGCCAGCCCTCCGTGGCCGTGTGTCTCAGGGGGAGTATCGACAGCGTCAGATGCTGTGGTCAGATATAGCCCAGCCCTGCAGCTCCGCCCAGACCGCCAGGCGAGGCCGGGGTCACACACAGGGGCCGCCGCCCGCCCGGATCTTTAAAGCAGGTGTTTATCTCACTTCTCTAGCAGCGTTTGTGCCCGCGTGACCTGAGTGTGACCTCAGTAGGACAACCAGACGGCAGGGCCACCGACCTGCCCACGGAACCCCACGCTGCCTCGTGGGGTTCCCCGCCTCGACGTCCCAGAGAGAACCAACAGAGAAGCAACAGAGAGAACCCTCCGAACCTCAAATCAGAACGCCTCATCGAATCGGAACGACAACCGTCAACTTCCATTCACAAACGTTGCGTCACTCTGAGGTCTCAGTCCAGACGAGCCGTCATTGGAACCGACATGAGCTTCCTTTAGGCCGGGCTGCTCTGGCGGTGACCACAACGATCTCAGCTGCAGGCAAGGCCTCTGGGTTCAAAAGGGTCTAGTATAAATAACATTTAATACTCTTGGAATTCACAATGTGATTTATTTACCCCCCGACCCACAGCTGAGGAAGCTCCTCCCCCCGCCAGCTTAGCTGTCAGCAGGCAGGGCATAGGAGTGGCCACAAGTGACCACAGTCTGAGCATCTCGTTTTGTGCATCCTAAAATAAGCTCTGTGTGTGTGTGTGTGTGTGTGTGTGTGTGTGTGTGTGTGTGTGTGTGTGTGTGTGTGTGTGTGTGTGTGTGTGTGTGTGTGTGTGTGGCACAAGACCACAGGCTGGGAGATCTCGGTATGAAAGAAGAAGGAGCAGCTGTAATTAGATTTGGGCCTGTAAATGTGATTAAGTGTCCAAACCAAGAAGCCTGCACTGTCCAATCAGAGGAACCTCTCCCCTTATCCAGTCAGACGTTGGCTGTCGGTCCAAACCTCTGGTTGGTGAGGAGATATGCAACATTTTAAGGGTCACAACAGACCATGTGTCACTACAGATAAAGTTGTCGGAGGAGTAGTACTGGACTGGAAAACACAATGGTGATTCACTGTTTTGTTAAAGCCGTATGCGGTTTGGCTCAGAAGTAGAGGTCTTCACAGGTCCAAAAAGTTAGAGCCGCTCTGAAATGGACCCATGGCTTTCTTACCAGAACTGATCCACATTAATTAATTTTCAAAAAAAGAGACGCGTTCTGAAATGGACTCTAGTATAATCAGACCTGTCCGAAACGGATCCGAGGAGAACCAGGGCCCTAATAGACAGACCTGGTCCAACCAGACCCACCCTAACAGACAGACCTGGTCCAACCAGACCCCCCTAACAGACATGCCTGGTCCAACCAGACCCATCCTAACAGACATACCTGGTCTAACCAGACCTGGGCCCTAACAGACAGACCTGGTCTAACCAGACCTGGGCCCTAACAGACAGACCTGGTCTAACCAGACCTGGGCCCTAACAGACAGACCTGGTCTAACCAGACCTGGGCCCTAACAGACAGACCTGGTCCAACCAGACCCCCCTAACAGACCTGGTCCAACCAGACCCCCCTAACAGACCTGGTCCAACCAGACCTGGGCCCTAACAGACAGACCTGGTCTAACCAGACCTGGGCCCTAACAGACAGACCTGGTCCAACCAGACCCCCCTAACAGACCTGGTCCAACCAGACCCATCCTAACAGACAGACCTGGTCCAACCAGACCCCCCTAACAGACCTGGTCCAACCAGACCCATCCTAACAGACAGACCTGGTCCAACCAGACCCATCCTAACAGACCTGGTCCAACCAGACCCATCCTAACAGACCTGGTCCAACCAGACCCCCCTAACAGACATACCTGGTCCAACCAGACCTGGGCCCTAACAGACATACCTGGTCCAACCAGACCCATCCTAACAGACAGACCTGGTCCAACCAGACCCATCCTAACAGACATACCTGGTCCAACCAGACCCCCCTAACAGACATACCTGGTCCAACCAGACCCATCCTAACAGACATACCTGGTCCAACCAGACCCCCCTAACAGACAGACCTGGTCCAACCAGACCCCCCTAACAGACAGACCTGGTCCAACCAGACCCCCCTAACAGACCTGGTCCAACCAGACCCATCCTAACAGACCTGGTCCAACCAGACCCGGGCCCTAACAGACAGACCTGGTCCAACCAGACCCATCCTAACAGACAGACCTGGTCCAACCAGACCTGGGCCCTAACAGACAGACCTGGTCCAACCAGACCTGGGCCCTAACAGACAGACCTGGTCCAACCAGACCCCCCTAACAGACCTGGTCCAACCAGACCCATCCTAACAGACAGACCTGGTCCAACCAGACCCATCCTAACAGACAGACCTGGTCCAACCAGACCCATCCTAACAGACAGACCTGGTCCAACCAGACCTGGGCCCTAACAGACAGACCTGGTCCAACCAGACCCATCCTAACAGACAGACCTGGTCCAACCAGACCCATCCTAACAGACAGACCTGGTCCAACCAGACCCATCCTAACAGACAGACCTGGTCCAACCAGACCCATCCTAACAGACAGACCTGGTCCAACCAGACCCCCCTAACAGACCTGGTCCAACCAGACCCGGGCCCTAACAGATAGGATCCAAACGGACCCGACATAAGAGATTCCAGCACAGCAAAATAGCGATAATGTAACCATTGATTTAATACCAATGTAATTACAAAAGAAGTAATTTATTTCCTTTAATTTAATGTATGTAATATGTTGCTTATCAAAATAATTACAGTATGGGCTATAATAAGCAAGACTTCATAAAACAATCCTCATATCAGCGTTGAACTACCTGGATATAACCTCCCTACCTCCCACTACAGCCCTTCTCCAGAAAGACCTGAAGAAGAGACCTGTAGCTGGAATAATCAACTCAGCACTGGTGATGATCAACCACGTTAGTGTGATTACAGCAATAAGGATAGTTATATATAGATAGTTATATATAAGAAGTTATAAATAAGTAGTTATATATAGATAGTTAGGTAGTTATATATATGTAGTTATATACAGATAGTTACATATATAGGTAGTTATTCTGTATATGGGGCTATAACTTAAACCAAAAGCCAACTGGTGTGTATGTTTGTGTGTCTTTGAGCGGGCTGTAAGACACGCTGCCTCAGTGCTCATTTCCAAGACAGGTTATCGTTAGTCTAATAGCTACTTTTAAAAACGGAGATTGAAGAATTTGATATGAAAAAGAAAGATGATGGGATCCTTGCGAGTCCATATGGGTAAATCAGTTTCAGATCTGCTCACCCGAGACCCGCAGCAATGTAGACTAGACCCGACCCGTGAGACATGGCAGGATTTAGTACCCGACCTGCTTGGGTCTCAGGTAGGGTCTGGGGTCTCAGGTAGGGTCTGGGGTCTCAGGTAGGGCCTGGGGTCTCAGGTAGGGTCTGGGGTCTCAGGTAGGGTCTGGGGTCTCAGGTAGGGTCTGGGGTCTCAGGTAGGGCCTGGGGTCTCAGGTAGGGTCTGGGGTCTCAGGTAGGGCCTGGGGTCTCATGTAGTGTCTTGAGTGGACCCTTGAAAACCTCTACTCACAAGCACTTTTTGTTACAGCAAGTCATAAATAAAGTGCTGACGCTAAAAAAATAATAATCTGTAATCGGTGGAAGTCACAGGACTGTAATAAGTGCATCCAATCATTGGTTGCCACCTTGAAATGACTGGATGGCCTAGCTGCCTGTCAACCTGCCTACCTGCTTAGCGAGTGTCATTTGTTTCCCCCCAGTTTGGAGGAGTGGCTTTGGAGGGAGGCCTGAAGGGAAGGTTGGGGATTTTCAAGACCTGTAGCACCCGATAATGTAATAATTAACTGATAATGTAATAACGCCTGATAATGTAATAAAAGTTTGACTTAAGTCAATCGAAAATGTAATAAAACCTGATAATGTAATAACTTAACCAATAATGTAATAAAATTTCCTGACTGATAATGTAATACCATTTTCCTGATAATGTAATACCATTTTCCTGATAATGTAATACCTTATTACATTATTGGTCAAGTTATTACATTATCAGGTGGGTCTTTTTTTTTCAAAACTGGTAACGTAATACTTGACTGATAATGTAATAATCTAAAAAAGCGAATGAATACTGATGTTAGGGTACTTTGTGGTATACTTTGGCATACTTTGTGGTACTTGTGGTATGTGTCTTATGATACTTTGCAGTATACTTTTGGGTGCTTTGAGGTACTTTTGTGATATACTTTGGGGTACTCTGTGGTATACTTTGCAGTACTCTGCAGTATACTTTGGGGTACTTTGAGGTACTTTGATATTTTACGGTAGTTTGCAGTAAACGTTGGGGTACTTTGCAGTACTTTGCGGTACTTTGCGGAATACTTTGAGGTACTTTGTGGGGTGCTTTGGAGTACTTTGCGGTACTTAGTGGTATACTTTGGGGTACTTTGTGGTACTCTGCAGTACTTTGCAGTATACTTTGGGTACTTTGCGTTATACTTTGGGGTACTTTGTAGTACTTTGTGGTATACATTGAGGTACTTACCCATACTTTGCAGTAATGTGTGGTAATTTGTGGTACTTTGTGGTATACGGAGGTACTTTGCAGTATGCTTTGGGGTACTTTGCGGTACTTTGTGGTATACTTTGGGGTATACTTTGCAGTATACTTTGGGGTACTTTGCTGTATACTTCGGGGTACTTTGTGGTATTTTGCAGTATTTTGCAGTACTTTGCATTATACTTTGGAGTACTTTGCGGTATACTTTGGAGTACTTTGAGGTACTTTGTGGTATACCTTGGAGTACTTTGAGATACTTAGTGATTAGTAGGGCCCTTCAAAAAGGGGTTTAGTATTTTATCTTAGCCTATATAGTAGGAGACAAGATTTAATTTAAGACATAGTTTTAACTATATGAATTGAAAGCAAAATGTATGAGGCAAATTATGTGAGGCTGCTGTTCATAAACTATAGTTAAGAGCTGCTATCCATTGACTATATTTCAGATTGCAATACCATAACTCCCCCGATACTCATCTCCAAACTCAGCAACTGTCTCAACACTGGAGACAGTCAACCTCTCACCCTCAACACTGGAGAAAGTTACCCTCTCACCCTAAACACTGGGCTGTTTCATATCCTCTGTACAAACACGACTGCATAGTTACCTACAATTCCAGCTCAATTATCAATTCACTGATGACAGCTGCGGTAGGCCTGATCTCCAACACTCTCTACAGTGACTTGTCCTGCATGGTGTTGCTTCCATAGCATGTTGGTAGTGTTGATGTTCTCAGTCAGACGCCCTCTGAATCATGCATATACGGGGATGTTTGTTGTCCATGTCTGGACCTTGGTGATCTGTACATCAACATACTGTACTTGTAAATACACTGTCTCCACAGGGGTCCCACTGCTGTTCAGGCAATTGGCTGCTCCTGCTTCCTGCTAGTCCACTAGAATCACTTTCATCTTCCTGCTGTAGTCCACTAGCATCTCCATTATCTTACTGACGTTCAGGTGGAGGTTGTTGCCCTGACAACATTTAGTTTGGCACTCCACCCCCTCCACGAAGGCCTTCTCATTATTGTTGGAGATCAGGCCTACCGCAGCTGTGTCATCAGTGAATTGATAATTGAGCTAGAATTGTAGGTACAGTAACTATACAGTCGTGTTTGTACAGAGGATATGAAACAGCCCAGTGTTGAGGGTGAGAGGGTGACTTTCTCCAGTGTTTAGGGTGAGAGAAGATGAGGTGTGGCTGCCCACTCTCACCACCTGAGGTCTGCCCGTCAGGAAGTCCAGGATCCACCTGTGCAGGAAGGGTTTAATCTCCAATCTCCATCCTGCATTTGGAGATGAGTATGGGGGAGTTGTGTGGGCATTACTGTGCAGGGTTGTGTGATGTGTAGTGCAGTAGATCTATGGTAGTAGTGCTTGTAGTTAGTGCATGCTGCATGCCGCTTCTGCTTGCCACTCTGCTTTCAGCTACCGCCGCCAGCTAGCCCTCCTTATGGAGGGTGAAAAGAGGAGCCGAGTGCGTAAGTCTTCTGCCAGTACAAAGCCACTCCACCGCCAAGACTCCTACAGTGCCTCCCCGCGGCCACACATGGTAAATGTGTAACTCGCGGTCCCCACTCTCGGTGTGTGGACACGCACTGGCTCCTGCCAACCACTGTCCCAGCTATGGGCAAATAGCATTGGCAGATGTGGCTCACAGCCATTGTAGGCAACCCATCTAGGAGAAGGTCACTCCGAACAAAAACCACAGGTGCTGCTCGTGCCTGGCTCCGCACCGTATACCATCTGGAGGTGTGGAGCAAGGGCGGATGAGGGTTTTAAGCCCAAAACGGCCAGAGTAGGGCTGTGAGGAGTTGCGCCCCACAGTCCTGAACCAGCAAAAAGACCTGATGGAAGAACACTGAAGAGATACCCAGCCCGGAGGAAGCCCGGGGCCCCCGTCTGGAGCCAGGCCCGGACGGAGGGCCCGTCTGCGAGCGCCTGGTGGCTGGGCTTTTCATGGAGCCCGGCCGGGCCCAGCCCGAAAGAGCAACGTGGAAACAACATCTCCGTCTCATCCGTCCCGTGGACCCACCACCCGTGGGAGGAACTGTCGGGGTCGGGTGCGCTGCCAACTAGGTGGCAGTGAAGGCGGAGGGCACTGACGGACCGGACCCAGGTGGCAAAGGCTGGCTCTGGGGACATGGAACGTGACCTCACTGGGGGGGAAGGAGCCGGAGCTTGTGAGGGAGGTGGAGCGATACCAACTACACCTGGTGGGGCTAACCTCCACGCACAGCACCGGCACCGGAACCAAACTCCTGGATAGGGGTTGTACTTCTCCGGAGTTGCTTATGGTATGGAGCGTAAGGCAGGTGTGGCTATACTATCTAGCCCCCAGCTGAGCGTCTCTGTGCTGGAGTTCACCCCAGTGGACGAGAGGGTCGCCTCCCTGCGCCTTAGGACTGTGGGGGGGGGACTCTGACTGTGGTTTGCGCTTATGCACCGAACAGCAGTTCAGAGTACTCAGCCTTCCTAAGTGGAGTCCTAATTGGGGCTCCTGCAGGGGACTCCACTGTCCTATTGGGGGACTGCAATGCACACATGGGCAATGATGGAGAAACTTGAAGGGGTGTGATTGGGAGGCATGGCCACCACGATCTGAACCCGAGTGGTGTTTTGTTGTTGGACTTCTGTGCTAGTCACGGTTTGTCCATAACAAACACCATGTTCGAACACAAGGATGCCCACAAGAACACCTGGCATCAGAAAACCTTAGGCCGAAGGTCGATGATCGTTTTCGTTATTGTATCATCTGATCTGAGGCCATGTGTTTTGGACACTCAGGTGAAGAGAGGGGCAGAGCTGTCCACTGATCACCATCTGGTGGTGAGCTGGTTTCGATGGCAGAGGAAGCCTCTGGCCAGACCTGGAAAACCCAAGTGTGTAGTGAGGGTTAACGGGGAACGTCTGGAGGAAGAGCCTGTCCGGAGAGATTTCAATTGCCACCTCCGGCGGAGCTTCTCAGGCATCCCTGTGGAGGTTGGGGACATCGAACATGAGTGGTCGGTGTTCAAAGCCTCCATTGCTGAAGCTGTGGCTGGGAGCTGTGGCCTGAGGGCCATAGGTACTTCAAGGGGCGGTAACCCCCAGACACCGTGGTGGACACGGGGGGTCAGGGAAGCCGTCCGACTGAAGGAGGAGGCCTTCCGGGATATGTTAGCCCGGAGGACCCCAAAAGCAGTAGCAGGGTATCGACTGGCCCAGAGGGCTGCAGCTTCGGCCGTGACCAAGGCAAAGCAGCGGTGTGGGAGCAGTTCGGAGGAACCATGGAGAAGGACTTTCTGTTGGCACCAAGGTGTTTCTGGAAGACCATCAGACACCTCAGGAAGGGAAAGTGGGGGACCATCCAAGCTGTATACAGCAAGGATGGGACACCGCTGACCTCAACTGAGAAGGTTGTTGAGCGTTGGAAGGAGCAATTTGAGGAACTCCTGAACCCGACTAATCCACCCTCTACGATTGAGGCAGAGCCGCAAGATGATGGGGGGTCATCGTCAATTTCCCTGGAGGAGGTCACTGACGTAGTCAAACAACTCCACAGTGGCAAAGCCCCAGGGACTGATGAGATCCGTCCAGAAATGCTGAAGGCGCTGGGTGTTGAGGGGCTGTCTTGGTTGACACGCCTCTTTAACATTGCGTGGAAGTCTGGGTTAGTGCCAAAGGAGTGGCAAACTGGGGTGGTGGTCCCAATATTAAAAAAAGGGGACAAGAGGGTGTGTGCCAATTACAGAGGCATCACATTACTCAGCCTCCCAGGGAAAGTGTACTCCAAGGTGCTGGAAAGGAGGGTCCGGCCGATAGTCGAACCTCAGATTGAAGAGGAACAATGTGGATTTCATCCTGGTCGCGAAACCACCGGCCATCCAATCCCTGTACACCCAGAGCAAGAGCTGTGTCCGTGTTCTTGGCAGTAAGTCAAGATTTTCATGGACAGGATATTGAGGCGTAGCCGTGGGGAGGTGGGTTTGCAGTTTGGTGAGCTGGGGATCGCGTCGCTGCTGTTTGCAGATGATGTGGTCCTGATGGCATCATTGGCCTGCGACCTCCAGCACTGGATAGGAACTCTGGATAGGTTCGCAACTGAGTGTGAAGCGGCTGGGATGAGAATCAGCACTTCTAAATCTGAGGCCATGGTTCTCAGCAGGAAACCGCTTCTGCTGGTCCGTCCACTTCGAGTAGGAAATTAGTCCTTACCCCAAGTGAAGGAGTTCTAGTATCTGGGGGTCTTGTTCACGAGTGAGGGAACCATGGAGAGGGAGTTTGGCTGGAGAATCGGAGCAGCTGGTGCGGTTCTGCAGTCGCTTTACCGCACTGTTGTGACGAAAAGAGAGCTGAGCCAAAAGGCAAAGCTCTCGATCTACTGGTCTATCTTCGTCCCTACCCTCACCTATGGTCATGAAGGATGGGTCATGACCGAAAGAACGAGATCACGGATACAAGTGACCGAAATGAGTTTTCTCCAGAGGGTGGCTGGGGTCTCCCTGAGAGATTGGGTGAGAAGTTCAGTCATCCAGGAGAGACTCAGACCCGCTGCTCCTTTGCGTTGAAAGGAGCCAGTTGAGGTGGTTCGGGCACCTAGTTTGGATGCCTCCTGGGAGGTGTTCCAGGCGTGTCCGGCTGGGAGGAGGCCACGGGCAGACCTGCAAACTCTGGAGTAGTGAAAAAGGTGACGACATACAAAACTAAAACCCTCTAGATTCACTGAAACTACCATGGTTAACATAAAAAAGGTGGTTGTAGCCAAAAGGTGACAAGTTTGCAGGTCTGCACGGGGTAGACCCAGGACTAGGTGACGAAACTACATCTCCGCACTGGCCTGTGAGCGGCTAAAGATTCCCCAGGCAGAGCTGGTTGATGCTGCTAGGGAAAGGGATGTCTGGGGCCCCCTGCTGGAACTGCTGCCTCCGCGACCCGACCCCAGATAAGCGGATGAAGATGGATGGATGGATGGATGATGGATGGATATGGGGGAGTTATGGTATTGCAATCTGAAATATAGTCGATGGATAGCAGCTCTTAACTATAGTTGATGAACAGCAGCCTCACATAATTTGCCTCATACACTTTGCTTTCAATTCACAGAATTAAATCAGTTCCTGTCTCCTACTATATAGGCTAAGATAAAATACTGAACCCCTTTTTGAAGGGCCTTACTAATCACTATGTACCTCACTCTAAAGTATACCACAAAGTACCTCAAAATACTCCAAAGTATACCACAAAGTACTCCAAAGAATAGCGCAAAGTACTGCAAAATACCACAAAGTACCCCAAAGTATACAGCAAAGTACCCCAAAGTGTACAGCAAAGTACCCCAAAGTATACCATGTAGTACCGCAAAGGACCCCAAAGTATACCACAAAGCACTGCAAAGTACTCCAAAGCATACTGCAAAGTATCTCCGTATACCACAAAGTACCACAAATTACCACACATTACTGCAAAGTATGGGTAAGTACCTCAATGTATACCACAAAGTACCGCAAAGTATAACGGAATGTACCCAAAGTATACTGCAAAGAACTGCAGAGTACCAAAAAGTACCCCAAAGTATACAACTAAGGACCGCAAAGTACTCCAAAGCACACCACAAAGTACCTCAAAGTATTCCACAAAGTACTGCAAAGTACCCCAATGTTTACTGCAAACTACCGCAAAATATCAAAGTACCTCAAAGTACCCCAAAGTATACTGCAAAGTACTGCAAAGTATTGCTGTGTACCCCAAAGTATACCACAAAGTACTGCAAAGTATACCACAGAGTACCCCAAAGTATATCACAAGTACCTCAAAGCACCCAAAAGTATACTGCAAAGTATCATAAGACACATATATGTATACCACAAGTACCACAAAGTACGCCAAAGTATACCACAAAGTACCCTAACAGCAGTATTCATTCGCTTTTTTAGATTATTACATTATCAGTCAAGTATTACGTTACCAGTTTAAAAAAAAAAAAAGACCCACCTGATAATGTAATAACTTGACCAATAATGTAATAAGGTATTACATTATCAGAAAAATGGTATTACATTATCAGTCAGGACATTTTATTACATTATTGGTTAAGTCATTACATTATCAGGTTTTATTACATTTTCGATTGACTTAAGTCAAACTTTTATTACATTATCAGGCGTTATTACATTATCAGTTAATTATTACATTATCGGGTGCTACAAGACCTTTACATTTTTTTTGTCTATTAGGAAATCACAGACCGCATACTGCACCTTTAAGGATAAATAATATGAATCGGCTTGGTTCAATTTGTTGACAGAGAACGTCTCTGAGAGAAGCAGTACGAGGCAGTGGGCTGGGGAGTACGGAGCCCTTGACTTGTTGAATTCTTGTCAAGTCATCGGGCTTGAAGACTACACCCAGCACTATGACATCACACACTGAGGCAAGTTTCAGAACACATTCTCCTTCTCTCTGAAGGAGAGTGGGAGGGAGAAAGAGAGAGTGGGAGGGAGAGAGAGAGAATGGGAGGGAGAGAGAGAGAGTGGAAGAGAGAAAGAGAGTGGAAGGGAAGAGAAGGAAAGAGGGAGAGAGAGGCACACGCGAGCCACACACAGACACGGCAGGAATTAAAATGGAAAATCCAATTTCCAGCCTTACCTTATCAACGGGTAGTGGTAGTGGCGCTTGAATGACGCTGCAGGAGAAACAGAGAGAGAGAGAGAGAGAGAGAGAGAGAGAGGGTGAGGATTAACGCTCTCTCTTTGTTGACAGTCTGGAGGCATGAGGAGGCTCTGGGAACTAGTTCAACTTTGCTCTCTGTTAATCCTTAACTGTGGGTGCAGCAGCAGGACAGAGGCAGGCACTAAGACGGGGCGGGAACCATAAAAGCAAAAGAGGACTGGGCTTCAACAGTCCACCCTGGATTCCTCGCCTCCCCCCCTGACGACTGACCATTGTGAAACATCCACGGCCTGGTATGAAACAGCTGTGCTGCTGAGAGGGTATGCAGGGGTTGAGCAGGCCGGGGTAGGGCAGGCGTAGGGCAGGCCGGGGTAGGGCAGGGGTTGGGCAGGCCGGGGTAAGGCAGGGGTAGGGCAGGGGTAGGACAGGCTGGGGTAGGGCAGGTTGGGGTAGGGTAGGGCAGGCTGGGGTAGGGCAGGTTGGGGTAGGGCAGGCCGGAGTTGGGCAGGCTGGGGTAGGGCATGTTGGGGTAGGGCAGGTTGGGGTAGGGTAGGGCAGGCCGGGGTAGGGCAGACCGGGGTAGGGCAGGTTGGGGTAGGGCAGGTTGGGGCAGGTTGGGGTAGGTTAGGGCAGGTTGGGGTAGGTTAGGGCAGGCCGGGGTAGGGCAGGTTGGGGTAGGGCAGGTTGGGGTAAGGTAGGGCAGGCCGGGGTAGGGCAGGGGTAGGGCAGGCCGGGGTAGGGCAGGTTGGGGTAGGGCAGGTTGCGTAGGGTAGGGCAGGTTGGGGTAGGGCAGGCCGGCGTAGGGCAGGTTGGGGTAGGGCAGGTTGGGGTAGGGCAGGTTGGGGTAGGGTAGGTCAGGTTGGGGTAGGGCAGGCCGGGGTAGGGCAGGTTGGGGTAGGGCAGGTTGGGGTAGGGCAGGTCAGGTTGGGGTAGGCTAGGATAGCCCACACCAGATGAACCCAACCACTGGAGTGTTTAGTTTGACTCAGATGATGTTGAGGAGGAGGACCGCTCCGTGTTGAATGACCCTCTGTATGTGAAACCGGTCTTGTCTGGACCACAGTTTAACATACAGCATCTTCAGGAACCAGCATGACGATTTAGGCTCAAAGTGTTGATTCAGAACCGTAGTTACATTTAGGGAGCACTTTGCAGACTGAGCGTTTATGGAAAAGCTTTGCAGCTTTTTCCATATTCCTGATGTGATCAAGACAGCATGCAAAACCACAAGCCAGGTCTGATCTTGATGTGCAAATGAACTCTGCCCATTCCTGACCAGAAAGAACACCCAGGGTCTACCGTACTTCCTCCATTTTGTAGGATACGATCTCTACACCTACTCTATACGTTTCAGACCTAGCTGCCCTCTCCTTAGCAGGACTCTTATTTGACCTGTGCTACTCCTGACCGCTTATCTACCCAGCGACTGTAATGAAATATCTCCATCGAGCTCCTCTCAACTCACCTAGCCGCACCTAACCTGTACCTATGCGCCCACAACTCTCTCTGGAACCAACGCCAAGCTCACCTGAGTTCACCTGCAGGCCCCGCCCTGACCTCTAGACCCCGCCCTGTGACCAGCGCTCGTCTTATCTATCACCTTCCACTGGATAACCAGCCGGAGCGCCACGCTGCCGCCACACGAACGTCTCCATGTTCACCTCGACCGAAAGCACATTCCTGATACACTGAGAAACTGCATGGCAATAAAACCCATCCTGAACACCAGAGAGGCCGACCCCAACCCCAACCCTGAACACCAGAGGTCGACCCCAACCCCAACCCTAACCACCAGAGAGGCCAACCCCAACCCTGAACACCAGAGGTCGACCCCAACCCCAACCACCAGAGAGGCCAACCCCAACCCTGAACACCAGAGAGGCCGACCCCAAACCTGAACACCAGAGAGGCTGAACCCAACCCCAACCCTGAACACCAGAGAGGCCGACCCCAACCCTGAACACCAGAGGCCGACCCCAACCCTAACCCTAAACTTGAAAACTAGAGGCCGACCCCAACCCTAACCCTACCCCAACCACAACACAGCCACACTCTACAGGGCGGTGGGAAGACTGAACACCAGAGAGGCTGACCCCAACCCCAACCCCAACCCAACACAGCCACACTGCTCCCCAAGTCAGACATGTTGAGACCACTAATTACATTTAAAGAGTGGCAGGAAAATCAGGATGGAGCTGTGAGTCAGTCAACAGCAACACGGTCAACGACAACGACAGTAACCTAGTTATATGAGTAAAGGCAGGGTGGGTAGAGAGAGACCATTAAGACCTAGTCCTATGAAACAGACAGGGTGGGTAGAGAGAGACCAGTAAGACCTAGTCCTATGAAACAGACAGGGTAGATATAGAGACCATTAAGACCTAGCCCTATGAAACAGACAGGGTGGGTAGAGAGAGACCATTAAGACCTCGCCCTATGAAACAGACAGGGTAGATATAGAGACCATTAAGACCTCGCCCTATGAAACAGACAGGGTAGATATAGAGACCATTAAGACCTCGCCCTATGAAACAGACAGGGTAGATATAGAGACCATTAAGACCTCGCCCTATGAAACAGACAGGGTAGATATAGAGACCATTAAGACCTAGCCCTATGAAACAGACAGGGTAGGTAGAGAGAGGACATCCAGATAGGTCAGCGTCAGGAATGCCACACACACCCAATTAACTGCTCAGCTTGGTCTGGGTAAACCCGATGACGTCTGGATCTAATCTCTGCCAACGGGGGATTACCTGGATCACCTGCCGAGCGCCGAGGACAGCAGAGCGCCAGCTGCTCTCTCTCACCAGACACGTCAAAACTCTCCCGTCCGCTCTGCCGCCAGCGTTTCCCTCAACATGACAGGCAGGGCTGCTTCACACGCGAGGACACTTTCTGTTTCAAACATACCTCCGGTCCCTCCCTCTTTTCCTCTCTCTCTCTCTCTCCCTCCCTCCCTCTCTCTTTCCCTCCCTCACTCCCTCCCTCCCTCTCTCCCCCCCCCCTCCCTCCCTCCCTCTCTCCCCCCCCCCCTCCCTCTCTCCCCCCCCCCCTCCCTCTCTCTCCCTCCCTCTCCCTCCCTCTCTCTCTCCCCCCCCCCCTCCCTCTCTCTCCCTCCCTCTCTCCCCCTCCCTCCCTCCATCACTCACTCACTCCCTCCCCCTCCCTCCCTCCCTCTCTCTCCCCCCTCCCTCCCTCCCTCCCTCCCTCTCTCTCCCCCCTCCCTCCCTCCCTCCCTCCCTCCCTCAGAGCCTGATAAGATGCCACACAGCTGATCCTCTCGTGGCCTTGTACTGCCCGGCTTCATTCCAAAATGAGCAGCAAGCCGAAGCGCTCAGTTAAGGAATAATGAGACAGCCTCCCTTCATCCTTCCCTGCTGGAGGAGTCAAAGACCACCCACCGAGTCCGTGACTCTCCGGCCCCCCAGCGCTGCTCGTCCTGGGGAGATCACTCACTGAGTCACCGCCCAACGACCAGGAAGTCCCTCTGATGACTCTCCCTGGGCCGGCCTCGCTAGTCAGGATAGCATCCATCATTTTCATAGAGACAGTGTGACATCAGAGCAAAACAATGGCTGTTTAACCTGAATCTCCAGCCAGCCAAGAGCCCACACACACACACACACACACACACGCACAAAAACATGCACACACGCACACACTCATGCCCATACACAAACACTCATACAGGTTAGGTTACACATGTGCGCGCACAAACACACACACAGACACACAAAGACAAACACACATAGACACACACACACACAACCAGCCGGAGACTGGGCTAACAGGCTGGTGAAGATTCCATTAGGAAACAGACGCAGTGATTGGCACGCCGCTGGGGACAACCAGCTACAGAGTTACTCAACAGGCCCCGCCCCCAGTTCAAACATACGCAACAGGGAGCCCGTCTCAACACAACACCGCCGGCACACAGCTCCCAAACCCCCCCCCCCCCCCAGATCAACCTCCACTCACACCATCCATCACCAGGGCCAGGCAGGTCCCAGGGAGGAGCTACAGCAACACGCCGGTCTATTACCACCCCAGCACACGCTTCACCTCAAACTCTGGGAAGGTTTATGTAAGCCAAACTACATGAGTCACTGTTGGTCCTAAAGTGTGCGCACACACACACACACATGCATGCACGCACACATGCACACACACACACATGCATGCACGCACACATACACACACACACACAGTCCCCTTACTGAGATCTAGACTGCGTAATGTTCCCTCCAACAGACCCTCAACAGCCCCCCAGCTGACCTGAGACCAGGCTGGAGAGGGAAGGGCCCAGCTGACCTGAGACCAGGCTGGAGAGGGAAGGGCCCAGCTGACCTGCTGGAGAGGGAAGGGCCCAGCTGACCTGAGGCCAGGCTGGAGAGGGAAGGGCCCAGCTGACCTGCTGGAGAGGGAAGACCCCAGCTGACCTGAGGCCAGGCTGGAGAGGGAAGACCCCAGCTGACCTGAGGCCAGGCTGGAGAGGGAAGGGCCCAGCTGACCTGAGGCCAGGCTGGAGAGGGAAGGGCCCAGCTGACCTGAGGCCAGGCTGGAGAGGGAAGGGCCGGCTGCTCTGAATAATAATATTCCATGTGGGGAAAAAAGCAAAAGTCTCTCATTGAGCCAAACTTCTAAAAACAGGAAATGTCTTTTGCAGATGTCTTTTTTGATGCTGCTGGAAGGGAGGGCTGAGAGTCATGGTTAGAATGGAACACAGAGGAGGAGGAGAGGAGTGGGAGGAGGAGGAGGGAGGAGGAGGATAGGAGAAGGAGAAGAGGAGGGGTGGAGGAGGAGGCGAGCAGAGGGAGGAGGAATGGAGAAGGGGGGATGGAGGAGGAGAAGGGGAGCGGGAGGAGGATGGATGGAGGGGGAAGAATGGTGTAGACCGGTGTAGACTGGAGAGCTACTAACACAGCGCTGGTGTAGATTGGTGTAGACTGGAGGGCTACTAACTCAGTGCTGGTGTAGACTGGTGTAGACTGGTGTAGACTGGAGGGCTACTAACACAGCGCTGGTGTAGACTGGTGTAGACTGGAGAGCTACTAACACGGCGCTGGTGTAGACTGGTGTAGACTGGTGTAGACTGGTGTAGACTGGAGAGCTACTAACACAGCGCTTGTGTAGACTGGTGTAGACTGGAGGGCTACTAACACAGCGCTGGTGTAGACTGGTGTAGACTGGAGGGCTACTAACACAGCGCTGGTGTAGACTGGTGTAGACTGGAGGGCTACTAACACAGCGCTGGTGTAGACTGGAGGGCTACTAACACGGCGCTGGTGTAGACTGGTGTAGACTGGAGGGCTACTAACACAGCGCTGGTGTAGACTGGTGTAGACTGGAGAGCTACTAACAGCGCTGGTGTAGACTGGTGTAGACTGGAGGGCTACTAACACAGCGCTGGTGTAGACTGGTGTAGACTGGAGGGCTACTAACACAGCGCTGGTGTAGACTGGTGTAGACTGGAGAGCTACTAACAGCACTGGTGTAGACTGGTGTAGACTGGAGGGCTACTAACACAGCGCTGGTGTAGACTGGACAGCTAACAGGAAGCGCTGGTTAGGGTCAGAGCCACGGCAGACTGGCTCTCCACTGGCCTAGCTGGCTTCTGGGGCAGAGCTTAACAACAAGCAGCGTGCCTCTTCTATAAATACCCCCCTCCCTCCCTCCCTCCCTTCACACGGCTTCAACACTGAACACCAGCCTGGGAAGAGTGGGGAGGGAGAGGAGGAGAGAGAGAGAGAGGTGGAGGAGGAGAGAGAGAGAGGTGGAGGGTGGAGGAGAGAGAGAAAGGACGGGGAGCTGATCTAGAAAGCGGGAATAGAAAGTGAGTGAGAGAAGGGATGAGAGAGGGACGGAGAGAGAGATGAGAGGAGGAAGACGGAGAGAGAGATGAGAGGAGGAAGATGGTGTGTGAAGTCACGGGACGCGCTGTTCAAACCTGTCAATAACTGAGTGGGAGAGCCACGGACAGGACGAACAGCTAATCATCAGGGTCTGGGTAAGTCACGTGTGTGTGTGTGCGTGTGTGTGTGTGTGTGCGCTCACGTGTGTGTGTGTGCTAGGCCTGTGTCAGAGCTCTGTGTTCCTCTGCATGGAGCACATTCACTGAGGGGTTGAAATAGCTGCGCCTTCATCTCAGCGCCAACATACAGTAAGAAGATTTAGAACAACATACAGTCCTATAGACAGTAGCACTGCAACTAGAGGGACACTAGAGGGACACTCCTGGATTTAAAACAACATACAGTCCTATAGACAGTAGCACTGCAACTAGAGGGACACTAGAGGGACACTTCTGGATTTAGAACACAGTCATGCATGCCAGGAAGGCCAAAAGATTCTCTCTTTCTTTCCCTCTGTTTATCTCCCACCTCCCTCCCTCCTGCTCTCCTTCTCCTGCTCTCTGTCCCTCCTTTCTCTAAATCCGTCTCTCTCCCCCTGCCCTCCTCCTCTCCCTCTCCCCCCTGCTGAGTGAGGAGCTACAGTAGATTCCCACTTATTCCAGTATTAATACTACACCTTATTCCCACTTATTACAGTATTAATAATACACCTTATTCCCTCTTAGTCCAGTATTAATACTACACCTTATTCCCTCTTAGTCCAGTATTAATAATACACCTTATTCCCTCTTAGTCCAGTATTAATACTACACCTTATTCCCTCTTAATCCAGTATTAATAATACACAGTATTCCCTCTTAGTCCAGTATTAATAATACACCTTATTCCCTCTTAGTCCAGTATTAATAATACACCTTATTCCCTCTTAGTCCAGTATTAATAATACACCTTATTCCCTCTTAGTCCAGTATTAATAATACACCTTATTCCCTCTTAGTCCAGTATTAATAATACACCTTATTCCCTCTTAGTCCAGTATTAATAATACACCTTATTCCCTCTTAGTCCAGTATTAATAATACATCTTATTCCCTCTTAGTCCAGTATTAATAATACATCTTATTCCTTCTTAGTCCAGTATTAATAATACACCTTATTCCCTCTTAGTCCAGTATTAATAATACATCTTATTCCTTCTTAGTCCAGTATTAATAATACACCTTATTCCCTCTTAGTCCAGTATTAATAATACACCTTATTCCCTCTTAGTCCAGTATTAATAATACATCTTATTCCCTCTTAGTCCAGTATTAATAATACATGTTATTCCTTCTTAGTCCAGTGTGCGGGCGTCTCCTGACTCTGCAGCTAAGCGGCAGCATGCAGCCGGGGGCCAGCTGTCCCCCAGGGCTCCGCCCCTCCCTGGACATGCCACACACCAGCACCTGCCATGCACTGAATCACACACACACACACACATACACACACATGCGCGCGCACACACACACACACGCACGCACACACACAAACACGCACACAAACGCGCACACAGACGCACAGACGCACACACACAGACACACACACACACACAGACAGACACACACACACACGCACACACGCGCACACAGACACGCACACACAGACACACAGACACAGACACACAGACACACAGACAGACAGACAGACAGACAGACAGACAGACAGACAGACAGACACACACACACACACACACACACACACACACACACACACACACAATCACACAGACACACAGACACACAGTAGCAGGGTCCATCCTGAGGCAGCTGGCTAGCCAACCCCCCAGACAGACGACAGTTTACTAGCACTACATCAAATGAAAACCATTCCCCTCACGAGCTTCAACTCTGGCTGAACCGCCTACCTTTGGATGAACCAGGGTTCGGTTAGGCACTGACAGCCGGCCAGAGACCAGACTCCCAGCTTTAATGTGAGGACGCCAGCTGTCTCAACGTTCCATGCTCCTCTTGACCGGTCCCAGGTCGGCTAGCGTAGCGAGCTGTGTGTCAGTACACAGCGCTACTCCCTGTCGGAGAACGCTGACTCTCTGGTTCTACCGCGTTCTCTGCATGCTTCCTCAAACAGCAGGCCTGGGACTGAAGAGGTTCAGACCGCGCTGCCCTGGCCCAAGCCCAGCTCTGCACATTTCACCAGCTCACTATGGAACAACTCTACTTCCTCTATCACTAGCCGGGAGAGAGGAAGTCAGAGGAGGTGAATGTAGCAGAGGTGGTTTAGAACCAAGCCCTCTTGATTAGGTGGCGCTGACCTAAGACTTGCAGGACCAAACGCTATCCTTAGGCCTCGAGGACGTCCTCTTGGTCTAACGGCAGACTTGTGGGTTGACCTATAGGAGACCACGGGTTGGATCCCCGGTCAGTAGTACTTACTCTGATCGTGTCCGTGCCTCCATGCCGTCAGGGAGAAACAGCTTGATTGTTGACACTATGCAGCCATGGGTGACTGGAAAACACACACATGATGAACGTCAGCGATTACTTCAAAAGTGAAAAATTAACATTTTAAAGAACATTTAACAGATGAGTGAGAAGCAGCGGCTAAGACTCTTCACTGGGACTCCTACTTCTCCATTAAATGTATGTTTGTTAGTGCTGGATCGTATACTATGGTGAAACGCACACCTGTAGTGATAAGGGTTAGGGTTAGGGTTTCGGCCAATGAAAACTAGCGTACTACTTATAGAGGGGTCAGAAACTAAAACTAAAACATGGAGAGGTTGCCGCACGCTCGTAGCTCTGGACATGAAAAAACTACCCCGACGTTCCCTGCCTTCATCAGGGTTGATCTGCCAGGGCAAAGGTTTGACTGAACCCTACTCTGCATATCACAGACATATGGATGCTGTCAGATAAAAACCCTACATGTTGTCTTGTCAGGTGTCTCGTTATGTTGACTGTGTGCAGGTCACGCCCACTACTCTACACTATTCATTCATTATTATGACTATTATTAATCTACACTACTAAACTATACTAATCTAGCACTCGTTTGTTCCTTCAAATGCAGCCTTACAAATGTCTAGATTCTGTCCTTCAATTCCATGTCTTAATTGTTTTTTGTTGATAATTTCAGTCTAATTGCATCTTTTACCTCTTTTCAGGTCTACTATGTGTCAGCTGTTTTGTCACATACTGTCAGAGAGGAGAGAGAGAGAGAAAGAGAGAGAGATTAGAGAGAGAGAGAAAGAGAGAGAGAGATTAGAGAGAGAGAGAGAGAGAGGTGAGGGGTGTGTGTGTTATTGTGAAAGCAGAGCAACAGTTTCTTCTGGGCTCATTTCAACACCTTTTGAGCTGCAATCAAGCCCCACTGTCTGGTTTTCACACTGGCCTGCTTTTCTAGCGCTGCCAAGACCATTACATCATGGGCTACTAGTGCAGCCACACACGCACGCACGCACGCTCACACTTACACTCACACTCACACCCTGGTTCTTTACTCAAGACTAAGTATGAGCTGGACCAGTCTGCTGGATATATATATATATATATATATATATATATATATATATATATATATATATATATATATATATGAGCGTTTTTTAGCTCAATGATATCATGGCGGAGGTGAGAAAACCGAAGTGAAACATCACAGAAGAAGCCAGAAAAAGAAAAAGACAATCTGATAACGTTACAACAGTACCAGGGTTTCCGTTAGAGAAAATCGGTACCGGTCAATGTGTCCGGGAAGATTAGACTTTTCCGGACATTCCGGTCATGATATTATAATATGATATTAGGCTTATTATAGCTGTTTGTCGCGGTGATTGGCCGTTGTGTAGCTTATATATGCCATTTATTGTTTTATTTCGCATCCGTATGATTAAATGTGTGATAGGCTGTCATGATTACATGCGCTAGGCCTATATGTAATTGCACAGCCACAAAAATAGTCACCTGGAATTCATAGGCTAGGCCTATAGTCTAATTTTGGCCTTTTATCAGATAGGCTAAAATGGAAAACTCTGAAAATAAATATAGCCTACTTAAATAAATTGTAAGAACTTACAACGTGCATGGGCTAATTTCCATTCGATATTAATAGTGCTTTCCATTTTCGCCTCAAGCTCCATACCTCGATCAGGCTCCCTCTCGCTTGCTATGGTGGCCCGCTAGCCTATAGGCAGGTTTATCTATGGTGGCCCGCTAGCCTATAGGCAGGTTTATCTATGGTGGCCCGCTAGCCTATAGGCAGGTTTATCCATGGTGGCCCGCTAGCCTATAGGCAGGTTTATCCATGGTGGCCCGCTAGCCTATAGGCAGGTTTATCTATGGTGGCCCGCTAGCCTATAGGCAGGTTTATCTATGGTGGCCCGCTAGCCTATAGGCAGGTTTATCTATGGTGGCCCGCTAGCCTATAGGCAGGTTTATCTATGGTGGCCTGCTAGCCTATAGGCAGGTTTATCTTACAGCTGTTTTTTCATCGCATAGGCCTACTAGCCAATAGCCTACACATTAACTGAACAAAATGAATAGGCCTATTAATTTGTTTATACAGTATTCAAAAGGAATCATAATATATGGAAATTTAATTTTAGCCTATTGTAGGCCTAATACAAGGCCTACAATTATTTTGTCTGGACATTATGACCGGAGAGATTTTAATATATCGGACTTCAACGGATTTTTCCGGACAAAAACCGGTAATTACCGGCTAACGGAAACCCTGGACAGTACGACAGTGCACTTACTCGCAGAGCAGTGGGGGCGCAGTTCCGAGAAAAACTGAGAAAAGGCTATGTATTGCTTTAACCCTACACTCAGTGGAGCTGAAAATGTAACCTAATTGTTTATGCATGAGTGTGTAAGCGCGAATGTGTGTGTGCGCGTTTGTCCACGTATTCACTGACCTATACTTTATATGAGTACTAGGCACACCTCCAGTCATCCAAGTGGAATGTAGGCTTCGGAGCGACTGTCTGATCCAGCTTCAAAAAACACTGACAAACCTCAGACTCAAGATGCACTCAAACGCTCCACTGGGCCAGATACTGGGAGGACTCAGCTGACTCAGTCAAACCTGCTGACTCAGTCAAACCTGCTGACTCAGTCAAACCTGCTGACTCAGTCAAACCAGTTGACTCAGTCAAACCAGCTGACTCAGTCAAACCTGCTGACTCAGTCAAACCTGCTGACTCAGTCAAACCAGTTGACTCAGTCAAACCAGCTGACTCAGTCAAACCTGCTGACTCAGTCAAACCTGCTGACTCAGTCAAACCTGCACTACGCTTCCTACACTAGAATGCCAATGGAAAAGTTTTTGTTTTTTTGCCGAACACACAATCTCCTAACAAGCATTGGTTGCGTGTTGCCGGGGTACCTTTACGCGTGTTCTCCGTGACGTCGACCCCGAACTGGATGATGTCACCCGAGAGGACCTCGCAGGGCGGGCTCTCCTCGGACCCCCGGCTCAGCCGCTGGCTGTTGATGAAGGTGCCGTTGCTGCTCTTAGTGTCCTGGAGGTAGAACTGCAACCACAAGAGTACGAGAGCAGAATTAGGAGGGACCCAAACACCACCCACTCTCATAGACAGAAGGAAAAAAGACAAAAAGAAAAGAGAGTTTAGTGGAGTCCAGTCAAGTTGAGTCAAGTAGATGAATAGTTTGCAGTAGATCAACAGTCAATAGAATCGTTTTTTATCCATCTGCTAAAACTAACAAGGCCCTCAAAACTGCTATTTAACCACATCTGACTCTTTTCATCAATGGGACACAGTGACGCCTGTGCAAACAGTACTAACAACTAGAGCTCTCCACCAATCAGAGCTCAAGAGAAAGAACAGCACTCCGGCATCCTCCTCTCAACATCCTGGGACCGCATGGGAGCACCAGCGGTCAAGAGCCAATTATCCCCCGAGTCTGACCACACTCTGGGGGCCACGGGGTCAGCGCCGCTACAGATAGTAAGAGTGGTGTGCAAGGATATCAAAAACAAATGGCTTTAAGAGAACATACAGACGCATTAGCCAAAGACAGGACTTTATATACAGCTAGGTATCACCATGAACACCCTGTGCCTATTCACAAGTCTCCCCTGTCGGCCACAGGCTAGGACAGCCTCCCAGCCTGCCAGTTCAAGGTAACTAGAATGACATCAAACAAACATGGAGACAGAGTAAAGAAATAGCAGACTGCTAGCATCTCTACATGTCTTCTACCACCTGAGCCTGGCTGTCGCCATCTTTCTCCTGTCACAGAGAGACAGAGCTCAGAGTCCTCAGTCACACCTATTAGATCTCTATAAACGACAGATTTTGTAACCAGGAGATCTTCCTCTGGTCTTGAAACTTCTTCCCAAAATAGAAAAGAAAGTCAAACTTCAACAACCAATCCAACATCCATCAGATCAAAACATTGACGCGTGCCAAAAAGTCTCAGTCTCTCGCTCGCTCTGTCTCTCCCCGTCTCTCACTCACACACCCCCTCCGTGAGATGCTGCCAAACACCCCCCCCCCCCCCCCCCCCCCCCGGTCTGTGCGTCAGTCAGCCAGGTCCATGAATCTCATTCAGGAAGCGGAGCATCGTCTTTCATTCAGCGGAGCACTCCATGTACTGCCTGTCTGCTCGCCAGCGCTGAAACCACGCTGCTTCCACGCTTCCTCCCGCATCACAGAAACACACAGACACACACACACACTAACACACACACGGACACACACATGGACATACACACAGACACACACACACGGTCACACACAAGGACACAGACACACACATACACACACACGGACACACACACGGACACACACACGGACACACACACGGACACACACACGGAGACACACACGGACACACACACGGACACACGGACACACACACGGACACACACACGGACACACACACGGACACACACACGGACACACACGGACACACGGACACACAAACACACACACAGACGGACACACAGACACACACACGGACACACAGAGCCAAGACACTTGTGTGGAAACTAGCGTACGACGGCATACCGGGAAAAACATGCGTGCGCACGGCGAACACACTCTGCTGCAGTGAGATACGGCGCCATAGAAACCTCCCTCTGGTCCCCATGGTTACCCAGAGGCTGTGGAAGGACTGACACTACTGGAGGTGCTCTTCCTGTCACCTAGCGACCACCGTGTGAGGAGTAAGCCCACACACACACTCGATCTGGGAGGGTGTGTGAGCATGCTTGTTTGTGTGTGTGTTTCTTCTTTACGTGCATTATGAACTTTGGGTTCACACCAGAAAGAGAAGAGCCGCCACACACACACACACACACACACACACACACACACAGACACACGCACGCACACGCACACACACACACACACACTCCACTCAGCCCAGCTCTGACTCACTCTGGCCAGTAGCCAAAACCTGGAAAACTCTGTCATAACGCCATTCATGTGAGCAGGAGGAACCCCTCTCCCCCCAACACTCACTTCTCCTCCTCAAATCTTCTTCCCCCTCTCCTCCCATCGTCTCCTCACCCCCCCCATTTTCCCTCACCCTTCCCTTTTCTTCCCCCCTCTCCTCTCCTCTCCTCCCCTCACCCCTCTCCTCTCCCCTCCCCTCTCCTCCCCTCAACCCTCTCTTCTCCCCTTCTCACCCCTCTCCTCCCCCCTCTCCTCCCCTCACCCCTCTCTTCTCCCCTCCTCCCCTCTCCTCTTCTCTCCTCCCCCCTCTCCTCTTCTCTCCTCCCCCCTCTCTTCTCCCCTCCTCACCCCTCCCCTCTCCTCCCCCCTCTCCTCTCCTGCCCTGCTCTTCCTCTCCAGGTATAAATTCCAATAGTAATATCACAGTATATCACGGCTAGTAGTGGTAGTAGTAATAATATTACAGTATATAAAGGCTAGTAGTAGTAGTAGTAGTAGTAGTAATAATATTACAGTATATCAAGGCTAGTAGTAGTAGTAGTAGTAATAATATTACAGTATATCAAGGCTAGTAGTAGTAGTAGTAGTAGTAGTAGTAATATTACAGTATATCAAGGCTAGTAGTAGTAGTAGTAGTAGTAATAAAGTACATCATGGCTTGTAGTAGTAATAGTACAGTATATCAAGGCTAGTAGTAGTAGTAGTAGTAGTAATATTAAAGTACATCATGGCTGGTAGTAGTAAAATTACAGTATATCAAGGCTAGTAGTAGTAGTAGTAGTAGTAATATTACAGTATATCAAGGCAAGTAGTGGTAGTAGTAGTAGTAATATTACAGTATATCAAGGCTAGTAGTAGTAGTCCAAGTAGTAATATTAAAGTACATCATGGCTGGTAGTAGTAATATTAAAGTATGGATTGAGGCCAAGTCAAGCCATGGGGAAGACTACGAATGTAAACATGACCCTGACAACAGTGAAAGGGGCAACTAGGCTCTTACTATTCAACCCTAAATGTACTTAGCAACTAATCATTAGCCAAAACAGCATGACACCAGTTAAATAGTGGGCAGAGAGCCTCGACACACAGAGTAAAGTCCTGCCAAACACACACAAAGCATATGACTGTAGTTCAATTAACATACAATAAACACCGCCATAAACTGGTTAAACAATAAAGTCAGTGCACTGCTGATCACAGCACTTCAAAAACCAAAGCAGAGCAGAGCTGGGACATACACACACACACACACACACGCAGACACACACACACCTTGGCTGTCGCTGGTTTGCCCCTACTTTAGTTAGGTCTAATTACTGCGACAAAACAATGCTAAATAAAAGTACCCCTCTATCAGCTGTAGACTAGTGGCAACCATCATTTAATTTCAAACCACAAAACAAAATCATGGATTGGCTCCAACATGCTTATCAAACTTCTCTACAGCAGCCCAGAGACTAGACATGAATGAGAACTAGCCTCCACGGTCCCTTAGCAACAGATTAAAAAGAAGTTTCCACTCTGATAAAACATCAAGCGCGCCACCAGAGGAAATGCAGAGCACAATAGAGCCCAGATGAGTGTTTGAATGAGAAAGGTCAGTGTTACCGGTGTTAATCAGTGTTCAGGCATACATGGTGTATTCACCGAGACATCGCTCTAACACCGCTCACTGCTGTTTCCGCCTACACCATTGCTTTACTATAGTTAATTTTTGCATATCAGCGCTCACTCATCAAAATCAAACAAGAGTGATCTGCCCTCCGCATGCGCGCACACAGCAGAGCAGAGACTAGAGGAATCAGGTTTCAGTCTCAATTCACATGAAGAGAGAGGGGGGGTGGGGGCTATAGCCTCTCGTGGCTAGCTAGTCTTTAGATAACGTTCAGCTAATCAGAATCTGAATTTGTTTATTGCCTTGTAGTTTTTCAACATACTAGGAGTTTGCTTTGGGCATGGTGCATATTCCTAGTAGGCTACGTTGAAAAACTGATCGCGCATTTGCAGGCAAGCCGTGAAGGCATACAACACCAGATTTAAATAGGCTACACAACAGTGCTGTTCAACGTAAGGCAAAGGTCGAACATTAAAGATGAAAGTAGGCGCTCTCTTATTGCAGGCTAGACGGTGTTGCCAGTAACACTGGTGTTGTCATGAGTCCCTAGCAGGAGAAGTTTCTAAACAGACGGAAGAACATGTAATAACATGTAAGAAACAGACAAGTGCAGCTGCCATGCCTCCAGTCCATCTCTCCTTCTCTCTTCCTGTGGGGAGTGGAGCTGCCTCATGGCTAAGGTTACACCCAACAGAGGGTAAGCTGAGTCTGGACCTGGACTAGCCCGGAGGGGGGGGGGGGTCCAGCTGAGTGATGCTGCTGCAGTCTCCTTCGCCAGTGAACTCTGTCTGCCCTGCTCTGCCCTGCCCTGCTCTGCTCTGCTCTGCCCTGCCCTGCCCTGCCCTGCCCTGCCCTGCTCTGCTCTGCCCTGCTCTGCTCTGCTCTGCCCTGCCCTGCTCTGCCCTGCTCTGCTCTGCTCTGCTCTGCCCTGCTCTGCCCTGGCCTGCCCTGCTCTGCCCTGCCCTGTTCTACTCAGCTCAGCTCTGCGGTGGGCTGATGCCGCAGGGCAGGTTCTTCTAGGCGGAGACAGCAGACACACTACAGCATTCATCATCACAAACAAACCCAGAGCACAACAAAGACGAGGGGTGCGCTAAGTAGCTGAGCGCTCAGTCAGCGATCAGTGATCAGAATTCACTTAACGGGTTGCTCAATTACACTCTAACTGAGCTGCTCAGGGCACAAGTGAGCAGTTTTGAACTATGATCTGTTTGAGCCAAACACCACATCATAATCATCATCACTGAACAAAAAAATAAAATAAAGATGGATGCCGAAAGGATGCTGGTACGCCTGTCGGATGGCAAAATAAATGCATCCGTTTTTGTAACTGAAGAAGAACTTTGACGTATAAGTGAAGGTAAATAAATAACATTACATCTCTCCATTTGGACCCACGTTAGCTATAGTGGCAGAAAGACAACCGGTGGTGATTAAAGTTCTCGTCTCCTAGCAACTCAACGCTGTTAGAGCAGACCGTTAAGTGGAGAAAAAAAAAACGCTCAGAGTGAGCATTCGCTCACTGAGCGCTCAGCTACTTAAAGCACCCAAGGACTATAATCACGTTAGCACCAAATGGCACACAAAGACTACAAACTTGCTCTTAAAATAAATAAAAGACTTTCATTGTACGTGTACTATTGCAGCCCATGTACACTAAACAATTTATTTTTGTTTTGTAACCCGTATATACGCTGTCTGATTCTTTTCTGTTGTGCAAAATGTAATAAAAAAAAAATATATATATATATATATATAAAAAAGAAAGACTCAATGAAGGATCAGCTCCATTGATGAAGCTTTGAGACGCCGCCATTATTTTGACCAATACGACCGCAGATCTTTGTTTGGTAAGCTGACTGTGTCATTGAGCCTGCAGCACAGAGTAGAGACGTTTCATTCTGTGTTTGGGGCGGGGCGGAGCCCCGGAGGTAGAGTGTCGGCGGGGTGTCACACGGTTTGACCCCCGCTCCTGGCAGTGTGCCGAGCAAGACGCTGAACCCCAAAAACCTCTCACGTGGTCCTGGGCCTTTCTGAGTCTGCATGTTCTCCCCGTGTTCTTAAGGGTTTCCCCCATAAAGAGCCCAATATGAAAAACATGCAGAAGACCAGATCGCTAACGCTATCCGTCCCTGGCGAAGATGAACAGGAGCGCTTGGTTGTCCCCGGGCGCGTCCCCTGCACGCTGTCTACGGTCTGCTCCTGGTTGCCTTTGTGGGAAGGATGACGGGATGGGTTAAGAGCAGGAGGGAAATGTCATCGGTGGACACTCCAGCCACTCGTGTGTCTCGGCATGGCCGCCCAGTGTGCGTACTCATTGTGTGACAAATAAAGATGTTTGCTTTGTTTTTCTTTAAGGTAGGGCTAGAATTGGGTTGTAGGGCAAGGGTTGGGTTGTAGGGTTAGGGTTGGGTTGTAGGGTTAGGGTTGGGTTGTAGGGCAAGGGTTGGGTTGTAGGGTTAGGGTTGGGTTGTAGGGCAAGGGTTGGGTTGTAGGGCTAGGGTTGGGTTGTAGGGTTAGGTTGTAGGGTTAGGGTTGGGTTGTAGGGCTAGGGTTGGGTTGTAGGGTTAGGGTTGGGTTGTAGGGTTAGGGTTGGGTTGTAGGGCAAGGGTTGGGTTGTAGGGCTAGGGTTGGGTTGTAGGGTTAGGGTTGGGTTGTAGGGCAAGGGTTGGGTTGTAGGGTTAGGGTTGGGTTGTAGGGCAAGGGTTGGGTTGTAGGGCTAGGGTTGGGTTGTAGGGTTAGGGTTGGGTTGTAGGGCAAGGGTTGGGTTGTAGGGTTAGGGTTGGGTTGTAGGGTTAGGGTTGGGTTGTAGGGTTAGGTTGTAGAGAATGCTGTCCCGAATACCATTTTACAGGGTTCGAATACTCGTTTGTGTTTCCGAGCGAATACCAGAATCTACTCGTTATAAATTCCCTAGGTGGCAGGTATTGCAGTCTATTGTGAAGCTTACAGGTGGCAAGCTGAGCAATGTGCCACGCCAGCGGATTGCATAGTAGACAGTCATATTCCCTTTTGCCTCCTGCTACTTGTAGATTGTAAGCTTGCTAGATTGTTTAGCTTGCTAACTGGGTATTTGTTCATGATTTAATCATATGTGGGTTTATTTTATCATGTGCTTGTTTCAAGCTGCCGATAAGGTTTAATTTTTGCGTTTTAACGTGGGCTACATCCATAAACTCGACAACCACTTCCAATTCGGTTTTATAAAGATCTATTTTGTACGATAAACTAGAGGCTGATAGTAGCCTACCAAAATCAATCAAAAACTCTAAATGGATTAAAAAACGTTTTTGTCTGTTTACCAAGTGTAGCCTAGTCCACAAGCCACTACTGTTCACTCCAACTCTCACCCCAGACACACCAATGCGCTTGTGTTGCATTTAAAAAGCCTGCTTCAAGGCCGTTTCTAACTTGCAATAAGGTTAAGATATTCATCTAAGAAGCATTTTCGCTATTCCTAATTATCAGAAGAGATCTGCCTCTCCCTCGGCCCCGGAGCAGGTGCTCTGACTGTCACACACACACACACACACGCCTGCTCTGAGACACACACACACACACACATGCCTGCTCTGAGACACACACACACGCACACACACATGCCTGCTCTGAGACACACACACACACATGCCTGCTCTGAGACACACACACACACGCCTGCTCTGAGACACACACACATGCCTGCTCTGAGACACACACACACGCACATGCCTGCTCTGAGACACACACATGCCTGCTCTGACACACACACACACACACACACATGCCTGCTCTGACACACACACACACACACACACACACACACACACACACACACACACACACAGGGGGAGCAATTAAAAACAGAGGCAGTGTCAGTTGTTCCATGTCGGGGGTAATTATCTGACTGAAGTTGGAAAGGAATAGAAGAAGTCCAGGCCAGTGGAAAAGAGAAACAGAGAAGGAGCTGAGAAAACAGAGAGTGAGAGAGGAAAGCAGAAAAGAGGCTGGTTTAGCTCAGAACAGCTGATCCTCAGCCCATATGTGCTGCAACTGAGGTGGGGGGTCAGTCATAGGTGCGAGTGTGTCAACGGGGTGGAAGAGATGGTGTCACTGGGGGGGGGGCGCGCAGTCAGACGCTCGCCAGTTGTCCCTCCTCCACAATAATCACAGCCCACTTCGAGAGACGGGGGGACCGGGGGGTGCAAATTCCAGGTGACTATTTTCAGCTCTGACATCACAACTCTCCTTTTGCTGAAGCATATAGAGCAGGGCTGGCACAGTGGGGGGGGGGGGGGGGCAGGGGACTGACACAGCAGGATGGTGGGAGGGCGGCGGCGGCGGTAGGCAGGATCTCTTCCCTGACCATAGCAGGGAGAACAGTCCTTTTTCTGGGTGGCTGGGATCCTGGCTTTCAGGATCCTGTTGGCCTTGCATCTTCTAGTGTAGGGATGAGACGGTATACCGTAAAGCGCGGTATAAAATGTCCACGGTATTAGAACCGTGACATTCCCTGTGTTTACGGTATTACGTTTACGGTATTACACAATAATGCACTGCTGAAACTTCACATTTCAAGTTGCTTGCAACAGTTAATTTTGTAATATAAGCTTGCTATTAATATATAATATATAGTAAATACTTGTTTTTTTTATGTGTGTTGGGGAGGTGAAATGCCGTATACTGTGAAATACAGTAAACCGTACCGTGTAACTGGATACCGTACCGTACCGTAATGCAAAAATCTCATCCCTATTCTGGTGTCGATGTTTTTGAGGTGGGGGAGTGGCCCCCCCAAGGTATGTTCAGATGACCGTACCACTCTCTGTTCACCATGTCAGGTCCTTGGTGATCTGGACGCCAAGGTACTTGAAGCTGTCCACCCTCTCTACACGGGTCCCATTGATGATTAGAGGGGTGTAGTTCCTCTCCTGCTTCCTCCCAAAGCCCACCAGCATCTCCTTTGTCTTGCTGACGTTGAGAGACTGACACAAGTATACACAGCACGCCAGTTTCAACAGTCTGGCCTAAAGATAGCCTCATGTGTGGTTGCCAAAAGAAAGAGGATTCTCCCAGGCCCGACCAATCAATTACTGTCAAGTAGGGCTGGGTGGTTTTCCGCCATTAGACTAGGCCTATATGATCCCATTTTTTTCAGGCCGCCGACATCCATCCAAATAATTTAAATACATTAAATTCCATGCACTGCCATTACATAATTTAGAGACACGCATGCCTATACATAATTACATAATTGAGTGTGGCTATAGTAGGCCTAGGTAATACAGGTGCATCTAAAAAAAAATGAATATTGTGGAAAAGTTCATTATTTTCCGTAAATTCATTCAAAAAGTGAAACTTTCATGTATTCTAGATCCATTACACAAAGTGAAATATTTCAAGCCTTTTTTGTTTTAATCTTTATGATTGTACAGTATGTTCATTTATACACTCAATACTTGGTCAGGGCTCCTTTTGCACAAATTACTGCATCAACGTGAAGCGTGGCATGGAGGCAATCAGTCTTGAAATATTTCACTTCATGCGTAATGAATCTATAATATATGAAAGTTTCACTTATTGAATTAAATAATCAAAACGCTCCCGTTTAGGCCGGCTATTTTATTAGTGTTATGTATTTTTGTCTAAAAACGTATAGGATTAGCTTTGCATTTGCTCCACCAATAGAATCTTGGTAGAATGAGAGCATTTCGACTAAACAATCGACCGTCAAGCAATCTAAGTCAGCCCTAGATGCCAGTGTAACAGACTTGTTGTAAATGAGAATGCTTATGTACATCCCATCGGGGCTTGCCATATTGCGGGATAACATTAGGCTACTCGTGCAACATCAGGCTACTCATACAAGTCTGCGCATTCTATTCTGTTTTCCCATTTGAAGTCAACTAAAGTTTCCTCAGTCACTGGATCATCTCTTTCTCGTTCTCTATTTTAATAATCATTTAAGTGTAGACGTTCACTTACACCAGCGAGCTTTTCGCAAGCATGGACATTTAGAGTCTCACTGTAGGCTACTTGAGCTGGCTAGCTGGTAACATTTCAAGAATACAGTTCAAACCAGTTAGGTCAATCAGACCTAACTGGTTTGAACTGAATTCTCGAAATGTTAATCAATCAGACCTCACTGGCACCTGCTAGCCTAGCGCTTGAGAAAGGTATGTGTAGCCTACAATTCTCTGTCTGCTGTGTGTGCACTCTGTCAGCTATATAGTCGAACCGATGTGGTCCAAACAATGCTATTTCTCCTAGCTCACTCACTACAGTAGCCTAGTGTCTCACACTCCAACCTGTCTTTGTGACATTTACGTGTAACAATCTACATCTGTATGATTTTTGAGTGAAGTGTGAGTAGACCTACTCTATGGCACTGGGGCATCAAATTGTGAAGCAAACTAGGTAGAAGGAGTTTAAACTAGTGTGTTGCCTGTTTTCTCCCATCATCAGCTACGGTAGGTGGCTTGTGGCCACAGCTACACTATGTGATGATAGTAGCTCTTCATAGCCGTGGCTTTCAACTTAGGCTAAGTAGCTAACGTTAGCTAACTAGCTATGCTTTCTTCATTATCACTGACTGCCGTAGCAGCTTGCTACTGTATGCATTTCCAATTGGCATTCTAGGATGCCCCTTGTTACAATATTTCCAAACATTTTCTGAACGTCACACCGTATGCACTCTGCTGCGCTTGTTGGTGGCTCTGTTTGAATTGATTTGGGGGGCATATCTCTAGCTAGATACATGAAGCAACTAGCTTATATTGTGGTGTTAATAGTTGGTGAAAAGAACATGTTCACAAAAAACAAATTTGTTCATTCACGTAAAGCTATGCTAGCTAGCTAGCTAGCTACCATCATTTGTGACTGGATAACCATAGCCCTATATTGCAACAGGCAGTCAAAATAACAGTTATTTGGAAACACTACTATTAGGTTTGTTGGCATTTCGTTTTGACAACTGATCCGTTTATGTTGCACAGCAAACATGAACAGTATCATTCATGGCTAGCTAGCTAGCTAGCTATCTAACTACTATCAACGGCAAGTCTGGCATGTTTTGGTTGAGGCTGATTAACTTGTATTAACTTGTATTCCTGCCAGTGTTGCTTGGAATCTATTTGCCGCTTGAGGAACTATATTGCTTGGCGGAAAAATGTATTGTTTTCAATAAATTATGGCATTTCCATGTTGCTGTGTGTTTATTTTGTGAAAACTTACTATTTAAGTAGCCGTTGTATAAAAGCAATGAACCACTTGAGGCTGTTCGCGTCATGCCTAACAACGCCTCCTAGTTATTATTCTAAAATCACTTTAACCCACGGCCTCTTGTGGTTTATTGCTTACATTTATTACAGCTATGGCAGGTACATAGCACACCCATGCCACGCCTCCCCTGGGTTATTTATTCATATACATATATACAACATACACATAATCCATCCAGATGTATCCAATTTATTTTTATACTGTTTTTATATTACTTATTGTGTAATTTGTAAATTTGTAACTTGTAAATTTGTAATTTGTAAATTGAGTATTGGAGTTCATCTGTATTGAGCATAATCTTGGAGCCGGCAGCAACATTTCACTCTAACTGTGCATGTACATTACATGTGAGAAATAAAATAATCGTGAATCTTGAGTTTACGTTAGTACAGGCCAGCTAGGGCTAGCATAGGGAGTCTTGGGAAAGGGACATGCAAGACCAGTGCCTTTCAAGAGTCGATCTTAGTGTTACAGGCCGAGATAAACCAACTCGACAGTCAGGTACAATTCTGTTCCTGACCACACCTGACCAAGTCGGCCTGAATCTGAAGCACGCCCCCCTCCAAAAAAAGTGTCTGCATCACAGTCAGCTCCTCTTTTGCACTTTCCATTCCTAGCATGCAAAGTAATAAAAAACATTCCTGCCAAGAAGGTGGCCCCAATGAGCACCAGTCGTCATTTAGAACCGGAAACCAGAATTGCACTGCCTGGCAGACAAAAGTGAAGGCTGGCAACAATCCGGTCAGGTCCGACCGTATCTAATCACAATGAAACGAGAAACCAACCACCTATTTGATGCAGTGGTTATGGTGCGTCAGACAGTGGTGACTAGATAATAGCCGATGAGCAGCCAATGAGCAACTGACTGCGAAAATTTATGAGGCAGAGCTTGAAATGTTGTCACATATGCTCCCGAAATTTATAGGGCTGCCCCTGACTAAAAATGTTCAGGCTATAGTTAGGCTACTAAAGTGGTAGAGGGACCAGCACTCACGAATTCCAAAGGATGGATACTTTATTGCTTCACAGTAATATGCAAAACAGGCAGGACGAACGTTTCAGCCTTACGGCTATCTTCAGCGTATGTAGTTAGGCTACTTACATGTTTCAGATCATGTCATGTTTGAGGTCGTTGAATGATTGGCAAATGTTTGCTTGCAAAGTTTGTATGTCACTTTCCTGGGGTCGTTCTTTACACATTCCAAATGATCACAATGATTGGACGATTTCCTGCCTGACAGTCTAATAATTGTGCAGCTCCCAAATCGATTTTGAGGTTGTTTTTTCCCTGCAACTAACGTTAAATGACTAATGAAAACTTGGTTGGCTAAGACTCTTCTCGTCTACTAAGGTTTAGTCGACTTTTGGGGGGAAGCCCTAGAAATGTAATCTGTGCTAACTCAAAATATAACTGGGAGCATTTGTGCAAGTGCACATAATTGTTCTGGTGTGGCCTTTTTTCCATTCAGATGTCCCTTTCCCTGTATAGTTACACACTCACATGTGGTGTTGTGTTTTCCTCCCATTAAACCCCTAAAGAGCCATATCTTGACTTAGAGGATCGCAGAAACACAGGGTTTGGACTGGGACAAAGCTCTCAACTTCACAAACGCATCTAGCACATTGAGCTCAAGTTATCAAGCTCAAGTTATCAAACAAAGACAATGCTTTCTCAAACATAAGACCGCTAGTCTACAATAGCCTATATGTTTGGCCTGATAATCTACATTATCGTCATCACAGTTTTTCCTGCATAGAGAATTACGAGGGGGAAAAAAACTACTCAGACCTGCCAACCTGTACTTTTGTAGGTACAATTAATTTGTCTATAATTTGTCTATAATTGATAGAATGAACAATAAACAAACAGATATGGCGACAAGAGCGTTTGAAGTCTACTTATGTTCCATTCAGGCTACACGAATTCAGCCCGATTTTGGGCTGATTTTTTGTCACTGACAAAGTGTCCAGCATCGGGCCTGAATATAAACGTGGGGAACGCCGAAACCCCTTTTAGGGTGACATAATCGAAGATCAGCGATTTGACACCCCACGACAGCCCGGCGAAAAGTCTTGCATGTCCATTTTTTTTTTTTTTTCCCTGTCTAGTTGACCTCTCCTGCGACCATGCCTACGACATACCTTAACGTTGACCAATAGGATGACAGTGTTCTTTACGTTAACACATCCGTTACCTCAAGTTCTCCTTGAAGGATAGACAGCCCATACTGTCCCCTTCGTGACACCCAGGAATGGGTCCACAATCGTTTTTTCTTTAATCTTTCTTCTTTAACTCTGAGCAACACAGCTTGCTCCAAATTCCAACTCCCTGGCAGAATCCCACTCCCCTTCGCGTTTAGATCGGTCTGCGCTCTTCTTCCGACAAAACAAGTATTTATACAGTTTCTACCACTCGGCACAGCAAGGCTATTTTTGGTTTTAAGATATGACCACATCTCAATGCGAACCTATGGCTAGTACTGCTATAACATCCATGATAATAAACTACGAGAGCACTTGGAATAGGAACGTACATAATAGTTTACAAGTCATAGGCCTACATTCATATAGCCCATTGTATTACATAATTCCTCCCCACACTTATTTTCAGCCTGCATCTTTAGGTCACTGGATGGTAGGCTACTGAGTCGGTAGATAAAATGGAATGAATCCCAGACGAAAACAAAATACTTCAACTGTATATCAACTGTAGTTTTAATGAGGCAGATTTAGCCTAGTTGTGGTGCACATGGTGAAAAGATAACTCAAAACTCAAAGATAGTGAACATAACGAATGCAGCAATACCAAACGTCCTGCTCCCATCCACGTGCGCACTCAGAGCCCCTAAATGCATTCATGGGCGGAAGTATGTTTTGTCCTGTCTAGGCTGCAGTTGTGAAACCAGTCACATTCACAATATGCTTTCATCTCAAGTGTTCAATAGAGCCTCTAAATGGCTTCGTTTATCGTGTTGTCATTGTGAATCAACGCAAGCACTTCACATGCCAGCCTCAACCACCTCTCCTCCATCAGTACCACAAGTCCATCCTCCATGGCTTCTGACCACAAGTCCATCCTCCCTGGTTTCTGACCACAAGTCCATCCTCCATGGCTTCTGACCACAAGTCCATCCTCCCTGGTTTCTGACCATAAGTCCATCCTCCCTGGCTTCTGACTACAAGTCCATCCTTCCTGGCTTCTGACTACAAGTCCATCCTTCCTGGCTTCTGACTACAAGTCCATCCTCCCTGGCTTCTGACTACAAGTCCATAGCTCGTTCTCTTGTACTTCCATCCCCTTCCGCTCCCTCTCCCTCCGCCTGCATGAAAACGCCACTCTACGCCGATTGGCTCATTTAGGGGCCGACGTCGCGAGCCGATTCCTCAGAGAACTCAGTCCAAAAGTGAGTCTGCTCCCTCCCGATCAGCTCCGAAATCAGTCAAAAGCACAGCCCCACCAAGTCAGCCTGATAGGTTAAAACCCCAACTGTTTTCATCTGACTGTCAGCTTGTTGTATTATGGCCTCATCACAACCACAGAGGTAGATAGTGGGGTTGTTGAAGTGAAAACACGAGGTATTCCCCTCCCACCCACACCTCTCTCTCAGATCTGACCAGGCCAGGGAGGAGGGCGCTATCATTTACCACCATTAACATGCCTGCCATGAAATATGTTTTTTAATCACACACGGCCACTGACAGGCTGATAACAGCTGGCCTTGTAAGAATGTTCAGACTCCTGAGTGCTGGGCTGCTGGCCCGGGCTGAGTTCCATTCTGGAACCTTTCTCCTTCCTCCTCCTTCCTTTCACAGTCCTGAGTCAACTGGAAGGACATATTGATCTAGCCTAGTTTCCACCCAGCATTCCCAAGGCCGTTTGTAACTTTTTAAAGATCCTTAAGAAACGTTCTAAGTAACAAAGCGCATCTTGACTGGTAGGAAAATCGGATTAATGTACGATCAGAGAATACACAGTCTACTCTCTAAGGGGCAGCAACACAGCATGCGGCCATCGTTCCCCTGGACACTTATCCAGAAGACAAAATACCACAACAGATTACTCCAGTCTGCCCCTTGGCCCTTCAACACTCCTGGCATTTGAAAAATGCATTACCTACCGGGGAGAACACAGGCTTTAGAAGGACTGGCACAACTCTAGTACCTCAAGTCTACCAAAGGCTTATCTGGGGTAATAACCATCCACTACCGAAGGAGAAAGGAGGGGAGGTGGGAGGGGAGGAGTGAGAGAGGGGACTTGGGTAAACAGTACATTTGAGAATGTTTCACACAAACTGTGAACAACTGTAAGAGGTGAGAAATCTATGAGAAACTGTAATCTCATCAGTGATAAATGTAGGGTTTACACACAAAGATTAAAGACATGGATGCTCTTTTGACAACTGTGACTAATGGGTTTTGAACCAGGGTTCTGTCTGCTGCACCCAGCAAACCTGCTCTATCCCACTGAGCTCAAGCCCAGGTTATCACCATGAAGAACATGGTCTGAGTATAGGGGGTGTGTTCCTAAAGCAGAGTTCCTTCTCTGGGCTGCTCGGTGAACTCGGGCCCTGATCTGTATCAGTGGTGTTAAGAGTGTAAACAAATCACACTCCTGATTCAGAGCTGGGTATGTCTGACAAGTTAGCAGCAGAGGAATGCACGCACGTCAAACAAAGTGTGACAGGTGCTCGACAAAAAGGAATAAACTTAAGACAGAGAGAATGTCCGCACACTGTATGTAGCTCCCACTGTGAGTTTTAATAAAAAGGGCACAACATTTCAGCCAAAATGGCCTTCGTACCTGAAGAAGCCCATTTTGGCCGCCCAATTTATTAAAACTCACCGTGGGAGCTACAGTGTGCGGACATTCTCTCTGTCTTATGTCTTACGGGGCGGCTGTGGCTCAGTGGTAGAGCGGGTCGTCCAATGATTGTAGGGTCGGCGGTTCGAATCCCACCTCCTCCTGTCCACATGTCGAAGTGTCCTTGGGCAAGACACTGAACCCCAAATTGCTCCCAATGAGCAGGTTAGCACCTTGCATGGCAGCTGCCGCCATTGGTGTGTGAATGTGTGTGTGAATGGGTGAATGAGAGGCTATTGTAAAGCGCTTTGGATAAAAGCGCTATATAAGTGCAGGCCATTTACCATTTACCATTTATGTCTGACAAGTTGCAACCGTTTCCTCTGTGGATCTTCAAAAGTTTGGTTCCTGGGTGTGTGTCACAGGCTACTGCGGAGCTAAGACCCATAGACTAGCTGTCATGTAAGTACAAGAAGACCTTCAGGGAGGTATGCATGGAAGAAAGAGAGAGGGTGGAGAGATGAGTGGCAGCAGCTGGGTCTCCCTGGGCGCTTCACTACAGAGCCGTGCCCAACCCACAGCCCAGCCCAGCCTCATTCACTTCAAACAGACTACCTACCAGCTGTGGTCAAAGCAATTAGGCGATCCTTCACCACGATTTGCAGTGAATCACTCCGACTCACTCACGCAAGGTCAAGTCTAATATCATTATAGATGGGGGGGCTCCTATTCCCTCATAAGTAATAGACCAATGCATACTCTACATTGGAGTGCATTTAAACATCGAGCACAAGCCAGTGTGTATACATTCAATCAACAACAAACTGATTTGATCATTCATCCTGCCCAGTGATACATAACCTTTCCATTATTGTATTCTGTATCCTTCTGGCCTTCACAATTCTCCTGGATAGTACCACTGGACCACAAGACACCATATTGCTATGACAGACACTGATGTTATCTGTGTTCCAATAGTCAGAGTAGGGGGAGTCGTTGACATCCTGCAAGTGCAATTGGAAATAGCTTGGCACGGGTGGTGAAATTGAGAAAATACCTGAACATTTCACCTAACGTTTGCGTTATCCAAAGAGCGCGTTGGACCTGTTCTGCATGACAATATGATGGGATTGTGCAAAGAGCATCATGCAGGCCTTACCTTCCCCGTCTTGTGGTCGAACCAGACGAGAGCATGATTCCTCGACAACACCTTGCAATCGAACGTTGCGTTGTTCTGGGCAGGGCGGCAGCGTGCCACAGAGCGCCCGATCTTGACTGGCTCGTCCAGGTAGACATGGCGTTCCTGAAATGGGTGTGAGTTCGGGCGGCAGGTGAAGACGCCCAGCGCTGAAGGCATTGATGATGATGGCTTTAGAGTATTACTCCAACCAGAGACGAAAGAAATGCTTTCTTGATCCAGAGTGGCAGACTTAAAGGAGTTTTCAATTTCAACAACAAATTATTTTGGGGCCCTATTTGATGGCTTAACAGTTCTGAGTAATTTAAGACCCTAACTAACATACATTGCTTTTCATCTTCACAATGCACCTCTCGAGCCTTATTCCTCTGATTACACGAGACAAGCTTTCTACAAAACTCCACAGGTAAAAAACAGACACATACCTTTCCTATCAAGCTACATAACGTCCAATAAATTACAGTTGACACTATGTACAGGCAAGAAGTCCGTCAAGCCAGAGTAGCATAACTGTACAGTAACAGCGACCGTCTACAAAATAGCTCCCCACGTCCATCAAACTATATCACTAAGGCAATATTGAGAAGGACAATAAGCAACTAATCTTTAGCCCATTAGGTAAATCCGGATTACCAATTTAGTTTACGCCCAATTAGTTCAACAATGCTAGCTATCTTATTGTATAATCAAATGGTTCCTAACTAAGGGGCAGTAAGGTCAAGGCGCAACTATTGCGCTGTCTCCCCTTGACGCACTAATTTGACTGCAGTCTAACAGATCGATTCTATGTTATTGAGGGTTTAATAGTACTTTTGCCAATGTCACAGCGATATGCCAGGCAGGGTTGGAAAACACACTTCTGGTAGCAAACGGACCTTGTTTGTTTGACAGCACAAGCCTTTGCTAGCCAGCTTGCTAGCTACCACTCCCAACAGTAATAGACCTATCTCGTAGCTAGCATTAGCAGATAGATTGCTAGCTAGCTAACGGTGTAGTTTCTGAACATGGGCCCAAAACAAAAAATAGCAAACCACTGCGTACTGTAAACGTAGCTACTGCCAGATTGGTAAATTATTTAAATCACATACTAGTTCGCTACAAAAGCGAAGAGCGCAAATTGGGATTGTTGTAGACTAACGCTACGTCCTCGAAAGATGTTGGCTAACTAGGCTACTTGCTATTTTGCGCTGACGAACTTGTCATCTGCCCAGGCAAGATCAGTGCAGTGTGCGGCGGCCTCTTCGGGTTATTAATGAATGGCCTTTATCAACAAGCTTAATAAAGGAGTAACTCAAACTAGATTACGACCAACTGTTTAAGGCAATATCCAATTTATCTAACCGTAACTAGCTAGCACTAGCTTGCTAACTCAAAACAACTCAGCTAGCTCTTTTAGCTAGCAAGCTAATCAGCCAGCTAACGTTAGCAAGGAGGTGATCAACTGGCTGGCTAACTGACAGAGCAGAGCGAACACGGAAAACTGAGGCGAGTTTGGCTGCAGCTCCACACGCATCACTAGTCCGGCTATCTTCTCAAGAATCCTGTCTTATGCCATATGTTGCATTGCCGATGTAAATTTCACACGGTGCTTAAGTTGCGTTGAAGATACTGCCTTCCCACGGTGAACTGGGAGGAATTTCGAAGTACTTATCCACCTCCGCAAGTATCCGCCACCATACTGAAATGAAAGAATACACACAGAAACCGGGCAGTGGCATTAGGGAACATCGCTTAGGACTCCCGGGACGCCCCACGGTGAAACCAGTGATTTTTAACTTCGATTGTCAGACTTCTCACATGCGAGGATTGATCGGATTCCTACATTTCCCAGTGTAAAATAATTTAATAATTTCACATTTTGTATGACAGCCTTGTTGAGGACAAATATTTCCCATAGATCATCGCACAGCTGCATTTGCAGGATTTTTATGTTGTCACTTGGTCAATATCACATCAGCCATATCTGCTAATTATCCGAAATTATTTGTTAAGGTTCCTTTGATGTTTTCATAGACTTAAGCTTGACACAAAGTCGTGGTTATTAACTTCCCCGGAACAAACGTTGTAGGCCTACTTTGGCCAAGTGTCTCAAGTGACGGGACCCTGCGCGTGTAATCCAAAACGAAGAGACCTACTGCGGTCCTGGTAGCGCACGCGACATGCTGTAATGAACAGGCGGGCTAACAGTCCTCATTTTCAGATCTAGGCAACACAACTGATTAATTTAATCAAGACATAGCCTATATTTCTATTTTTGAACATAATAAACAATAAGGGCCCTACATTGCACTTTATGCATATAAGGGTATTATCAAAGCTGTCACCACCTACCCTGAATGATATTAGGTTATTAATTCAGGCGCAAACTAATTGTAGTAGGTCACGAAAATAAGTGAAACCAGAGTTAATCTATTCAAATTATAAAATAGCTGTGGTGGCACTTTGAGGGGGACACAAAGAGAGACCTATCACCAATTGCCACCCCCCAAAAAGGGGTCGTTTTTGGAGTGGAGAAAACAGCAGCTGTCCCTGTCATGCAACATGAGATTAGGGCTAAGGTTAGGGCTAGGGTTGTGAACCATCTTGTATTTGGTTAGTAATCTTACTGACCTGTTTAGGCTATCAATGGAATTAAGTAGTTTTGCCAATAAATTGTGATCACGGTGTACATTTCAATGATACACAAATCCCAATCTCAATTACTCCTAATACCAAATCCAGATTACATATCATCTGACTGATCAATGATTCATGGCTTTTACATCTGATGCTATAATTGTGAATACAGTTAGATAGATAGATAGATAGTTAGATAGATAGATAGATAGATAGATAGATAGATAGATATAAATCTAATGTGTACATGGTTCAGGCATTCCTTTGTGCCAGCAGCCATCAGACTCTCTATAACAGTGCCTGAGTGTCCCCCACACACACACCTGCCACCCTCTATGTCATGTGTGTATGTGTGTGTGTATGTCAAGATTCTTTAAAAGTTCAAGATTCAAGATTATTTTACTTATCACATGTAATGTAGCCTACGTGTACATTCACAGTGAAGTGTTGCTGCTGGCTCCAAGATTATGCTCAATACAGATAAACTCCAATACTCAATTTACAAATTACACATTTACAAACGACCCAAGAAGTACCATTTCTATACAGTATAAAGATGAGATAGATAGCGGTATGGATGGATTATGTAAATGCTATACAGTATGTATATATATGTATATCAATTAATAAATAACCCGGGGGGGGGGGGTGATATTCCCAATCAGGATGCTCTCAATCGTGGATGAGTAGAAGCTCGGTCGAATCTGGTGGGACGCTCTGAATTTCCTCAGTTGTCTGAGGTGGTTAAGTCTCTGACGTGCTTTCCTCACCACAGTGTCTATACAGTATGTGTGTAAGAGGGGTTTAGTTCCTCTCCTGCTTCCTCCCAAAGTACACCTGCATCTCCTTTGTCTTGCTGACATTCAGATGGAGGTTGTTTTCCTGACACCACTGAGTCAGGAGCCTCACTTCAGGTAGGCCCTCTCATCATTGTAGAAAATCAGGCCTATCACTGCTGTCGTCAGCAAACTTAACAATGGCATTGGAGTCAAAGGTGGCACTACAGTTGTGTGTGTACAGGGAGTACAGTAGTGGGGACAGAACACAGCCCTGGGGGGCTTCCATGTTGAGGGTGAGGTTGAGGTGTGGTTACCTACTTTCACCACATGGGGTCTTTCTGACAGGAAGTCCAGGATCAACTTGCAGAGGCAGTCGTTTTGCCCCAGAATAGAATAGACTAGAATAGAATGTTTATTAGCGATGTGTAACAAGTATGGATACATTGTAATTCTTGTAATCACTTACTGTATTGTATCAGTGCTAATCAGTTCCTTATTCCAGACCTAGGTACTCAGCTTCACATTTAAAGTCGCACTGAAATGGACGTTTGAGATCATCTAACTTCTGTAGTTTGACGTATTTCCGACGCAAACAAGCTATGAGGGTGGGACATATGTTTAGAGGAGTTTGATTGGAACATTGACAAGTGACGGGTTTTAAGAACTTTAGACAGATTCGATAGAAGGATAGCGTTGATTGACGGGTGGATGTTGTGAGATTATTGGCCTAAAATCTAAGGTACCTTTTGTCGTCATTGCACGTGACCTACCGTTTTCCAGGAAGTAAGAAATTATATACTTTGATATAAGATTACAACAAAAGTAGAATTTTGTAATTTTTTTGGCATACATCGTTGAATAGGTGAACACTATGACCAATCATGTGAACCAAAATGGGACAGAATGCTTTTTTCATTTCAGTGCGACTTTAAAGGTTTCCCAGCAAAGAGGGAGTTGTCCAGTCGGGAGATGACACAGGCCTGTCCAAAATAGCACACTACCCCTTTAAATGATGTTAATGTTAACTGTCCAGGCAGAGGGAAAAAAGCTGTTCACGGTCATGATGCTCAGCCATCTTCCGTCTTTCCAGCAAGATGATGTGAACAGGTGGTCGCTAGGGTGGTTGGTGTCGTTTGTGATGGAGATGGCCTTCCTGCGGCAACATTGATTGTAGAGATCCTTGATGAGTGGGAGCTCCACACCAATGATCTTATTCATTGTCTTCACCACCTTCTGGATGGCGTGCCTGTCCTGGGTGGTGGTGCTGCAGTACCAGGCCTCCAGTCAGGATGCTCTCAATGATGCTGCAATAGAAGTTCACAAGTGTTTGTGTGCTCATGCCCCATCTCCGCAGGCACCTCAGAAAGTAGAGGTGTTGTTCTGCTTTCTTTAGGATGGCCTCTGTGTTGTGTGTCCAGGTCAGGCCATTAGAGATCTGCATCCCTAGGAATTTGAAGTGTCTCACCCTCTCCACTTCCTCCCCGCTGATGATGATGGGGGCGGGGGGTGTGGCTTCTTCTGTCTCTCCTGAAGTCCACAATCATCTCCTTTGTTTTGCTAGTGTTCAGGGTCAGGTTGTTGTCTTGCTAGTGTTCAGGGTCAGGTTGTTGTCTTGCTAGTGTTCAGGGTCAGGTTGTTGTCTTGCTAGTGTTCAGGGTCAGGTTGTTGTCTTGCTAGTGTTCAGGGTCAGGTTAGTGTTCAGGGTCAGGTTGGTGTCTTGCTAGTGTTCAGGGTCAGGTTGTTGTCTTGCTAGTGTTCAGGGTCAGGTTAGTGTTCAGGGTCAGGTTGTTGTCTTGCTAGTGTTCAGGGTCAGGTTAGTGTTCAGGGTCAGGTTGGTGTCTTGCTAGTGTTCAGGGTCAGGTTGTTGTCTTGCTAGTGTTCAGGGTCAGGTTGTTGTCTTGACACCGTGTTACTACTGTAGGTCTGACACCTCCTGGAGGAAGGCCGGTTCAGATGAGGTAGTTGTGGGAGATGAAGCCTATCACAGTGGTGTCGTCCACAAACGATGATTTGATTGCTTCTGTGCTTGGGCAGTCATGGGTGTATAGTGAGAACAGCCTGGGGCTCAGGCAGCAGCCTTGAGGGACACTCTTGCTGATGTTCAGTGTGAATGTGGTGTTGCTGCCTATTCTCACCACCTGTGGTCTGTCAGTGAGGAAGTCCAGTGTCCAGTTGCATAAAGAGATGCTCAGGCCGACACCTCTCAGCTTCAGGACCAGGTTGATGGGGTGTACGGTGTTGAACTGTAGTCAATGAATAGCATCCTGACATAGATGTTTTTCTTGTCCAGTTGCTCCAGTGCGAAGTGTAGGGTCAGTGCGATGGCATCATCCTCAGACCTGTTGGCTCTGTAAGTGAACTGGTGTGGGTCTAGTGAGTCTGGTATGATGGCATCATCCTCAGACCTGTTGGCTCTGTGAGTGAACTGGTGTGGGTATAGTGAGTCTTGTATGATGGTATCAATGTGTTTCATCGGACCCTGAGCTTGGTGTCGAATCTGGGTGTGGTTATAGTGTTGAAAGCTGAACTGTAGTCAATGAACAGCAGTCTCACATAATCCGACACGTTCCCCTTGCTCTTGTCTAGGTGGGATAGGGTAGTGGAGGATGTGAGTTATCACATTCTCTGTGGATCTGTTGGGTCTGTGTGTAGGGGGCCAGTGTGAAGATGTGGTGTGATCTGGTCCTTGACCAGCGTCTCAAAACACTTAATCACCACAAAGGTGAGAGCTACCGGGCGCTAGTATTTGAGGCAGGCTGGTCTTGGCTTCTTCGGTACGGAGATGATGGAGGACTTCTTGAAGCATGTGGGGACGATGGACTGGGCCAGGGACAGGTTGAATAACTCACACGCGTCACCACCATCGCCGCCAAGATAATTGGCCTCCCCACACCCAACCTCTCAGAACTGAACAACATAGCCATCACCCGCATAGCATCCACAATAGAACAGGACCTCACTCACCCACTCAACTACCACCTTACCCCACTACCCTCTGGACGTAGATCAGGGGCGGGGAAATAATGGGGAAATAATTCAGGTCGGGCAATGTAGCCCCAGTCGGCCCACTCAAACCGGGCTTTCCGGGCAATTTGTTGAGCGGGGGGGGGGGGGGGCAATTCCAATTGTCGTGCTCGTGCGGGCACCCACGCCGGCCCACTTGAGGACCGGCCCTTCGGGATTCGTCCCGAGCGTCCCGATGGCCAGTCCGCCATTGACGTAGATACAGGACATTTTGGGAAGAGCCTGATCTCTACAGCCCTGAACAGCAGACCACGCTGAAGGAGGTCTGTTCATGTTGATGGTGATGGTGTAACTTGGTAGTGTCTGTCCATGGGCGGTGGTGTCTGTTACTGTACTGTACTGTACTGTCAATGTCTATGTAATGTCCACCTACGATGTCTATGTAAAATGTTGTTCGTTGTTAAATGTATTGTACTTATGCAGTCCTGTGAAAATGAATTTCCCCTTGTGGAACAATAAAGTCTAATCTAATCTAATCTAATATTACTGTGAACACAGGCACTAGTTGGTTGGCGCATGCCTTGAGGACCCGCCCTGCGATACCGTCTAGTCCCGCGGCTTGCCTGGTGTTCACCTGTTCACCTGACACCTGTGCTTGTATTTATCTATATTATTATTTATGTATATTATTATACATATTTATACATATAGTATGTACAGTATGTACTATATATACTGTGTGCACGTGACCTACCATTTTCCAGGAAGTAAGAAATTATATACTTTGATATAAGATTACAACAAAAGTAGAATTTTGTAATTTTTTTGGCATACATCATTGAATAGGTGAGCACTATGACCAATTATGTGAACCAAAATGGGACAGAATTCTTATTTCATTTCAGTGCGACTTTAAGATGAGCACCCTGAGGATCCACTACAGCAGGGCTGTTTATGAATGTTTGTCTACTTCTAGTCTTCTACTGTTCTGTCAGAGGACTCTATCTAGAACTGTAGTGTTCTACTGTGCCTATCCTTGTACATCACACAGTTTGGGGGCCTTGATGTGTTTTCTTTAAGGGGCTGATTATTTACAATGGATATTGAATATATATTGAATAAAAAATTCAAACTGTATTTCCACATAGTGTTTGCTGATATGTGCAGTGATACGAGACGCCACCTATTGGTGAGGACCAAATCACTTTTGGACTGACTAGATGAGATAATGAATTCCTGATGTGCAATAATGATGTCACTAAAACCCACTGTGATTGCTTTTCCAGAGTCAGTGAACAGGAAGCAGAGCAACCTCTCTCTGTGTGATACATACACATCCGCTGCTAGAGGAAGCCATATAACAATTAATCAGCAGAAGTAACAGTTAATCAGCGGAATTTAAACCATAGTGTTCTGATTGTGTGAGGAGGATGTTTGCTCTTGTGTGGGATGTGAAACGGCGTGTTGTTGAAGTGGGTATTAGAGCGATGATGTCTGTCATTTCACGTCCTCCAGAGTGAAGAAGCACGCCGTCCACATCAGTGATTCAAATCAAATCAAATCAAACTTTATTTATATAGCGCATTTCATACGCTGAGGCAATACAATGCGAATTACAGAGAGCAATGGGAGGGTGGGCATACGACCCACTCCTACATATTCCAGAGGGAAGCAAAAAAACAGTTTCACCCAGGGGCCAGAAAATTCTTCCCTGACCTCTCTCAACGAGACGATCAATCAATCAATCAATTAATCAATCAATCAATCAATCAATCAATCAAAGCTTTATTTGTATAGCGCATTTCATACCCAGAGGCAACACAATGCGCTTTACAGAGAACAAGGGAGGTGGGCATACGACCCACTCTCTACATATTCCAGAGGGAAGCAAAAAAAACAGTAATCACCCGGGGGCCAGATAAGTGATGTGTAAAAATTATTCCCTGACCCCTCTCAACAAGGCGATCCAGCAAGCTCCTGGAAAATGTTTGTCTATTGGCAGTGACATCACCCCGCGCTCGACGAGGACAGCATGACCCGGGACAGGAACAGGTGATTCCTCTCCTCCTCCTGACTCTGTCCCTTTCTCTCTCTCTCTCTCTCTCTCTCTCTCTGTCTCTCTCCTCTCTCTCTCTCTCTCTCTCTCTCTCCTCTCTCCGTAATGCTCTCTCTCTCTCTCTCTCTCTCTCTCTCTCTCTCTCTCTCTCCTCTCTCTCTCTCTCTCTCTCTCTCCCTCTCTCTCTCTCTCTCTCTCTCACTCTCTCTCTCTCCTCTCTCCGTAATGCTCTCTCTCTCTCTCTCTCTCTCTCCTCTCTCTCTCCTCTCTCTCTCTCTCTCTCTCTCTCTCTCTCCCTCTCTCACTCTCTCTCTCTCTCTCTCTCTCCGTAATGCTCTCTCCCTCACATTGCAGGTGTTGACCTGCAGGTCTGAGCCTGTGGGTGGAGGCCCTGGCCAGCGCGGTGCTGTGTGATTGGATGAACGAGGAGGCGCCAGTCTGGCTGACCTGGACCCCCCTAAACCTGGACAGCTCCATGAAAACATGGGGTGTTTCTTTCTTCTTCTTCTTTACAGAAAAATGTCCTCTTTTTGTGTGAGCGTTGTGACGTGTCACGTCTCCCCAGGGGAGGTTTGATAGCATGGGGGCCTGAGCAGCCTCTTCCAGTCCCTGAGGGAAATGGTGGCGTTTCCTCCGCTCTACCCAGAGGCCTTTGAGACGTTCAGGATCCAGCCTCCTAGGTGAGAAGACCACACCACGCCATTCTGATGAACACATAAAGACCCAGCGGTGTTCAAGCTGTCTTGTCTAATTTGAGATGTCTTGTGAACTTCCTGTTTTTCACCCCCCCCCCTCTAGAGGTGTGGTGTTCTGTTCTATGGCCCCCCAGGTACAGGGAAGACCCTGGTGGCACGGACGCTGGCTAATGAGTACAGCCAGAGAGACGAGGTGTCCTTCATGATTTTATTGATCCTCTACAGCAGGGTTTCCCAACCTGGGGTCCGGGCCCTCTTAGGGGGGCGCCAATGATCGCAGGGGGGGCGCCAGGCCCCAGACAATTTGAGGCCTTAACAAATCAATGTGAGACTATGAATCGTGTCAACATTAATATTACTGCTACACTAGCGAAGCGCTTCATTGTACCCTAACCTACACCTGATGGAATTTGCGCACATATGAACACACACAGACTGGACGTGCACAGAGATTTTTTTTGGGGGGGGGGAGTCCATCAGGTGTGAGTTAGGGGGGCTCTGGGGCAGAAAGGTTGGGAACCTCTGCTCTACAGCACTGTCGGTACTATCTTTCAATTCACTTGTAATAGATTCATTTGTAATTGATGTAGCGATTCGTTGAATTTTGACTTGTTTTGAATTTTGATTTGATTAGTATGTATTTTGTTCTTTCAGAGCAGTGATGCTGTGCTGCTGTCTCTTGTTAACCCCACTGAGGGAGTCCTTCCACAGCGTGTGCTGGACCTGCTGAGTGTGATGACACCACCGATATCAGTGCCTGTAAACAGAACTGACCATGATGGCAGTGTGTTGGTTTACATAGCTGGGTATATACATAGGTAGTAAGGTTGTAGAAAAGTATAGTCATTGTGCAGAGTGTAACATCTTGACCACCAATGTCCCTGATGATCCATGGTACACATTTCTGAGTTACAAACAGAACACTGATCTCAACCTAGGAGAAAAGGGCCTTAACGTGCCCAGCCTGGCACAGGTTGATCTAGAACTTTCCAGGCATCTCCTCAGTTATATGCACAGATGGCTTGGGATGGGGGGTTTTTACCTGTAGTATGAAGGTTCTGATTGAGTGCATCAGAGTGGTGTGTGACAGGAAGACGTGCCAAGAGGCGCTCATCTACATGGGCTACATGTATTGCTACGCATCAGAATCCATCACATCCTCCCGGAGGAAAACCGCCATATCTCTCAGCCAAACCAGAAGAGAAACAGAACATTTCTCAAAATAAGTCATCAGTAAAACAAAAAACAGTTGTTTTTTTCTAGTGTAGCTTTGTTGAGGAGAGAGAGCCGAGAATAATTGTTACCAGGTATTAAAGTGAGTGGCCTGTTCCACTTCCTGCCCCTTCATGATAGCAGGCTTGAAGGCCCCATGCTGCTCCCATCCTACCTCCCAGACACAGCTTCTGGGTATTACTGAAAATGCCTAGTCTAGCAAAGTTATAGCTTGTAATGGTTATGAACATGACATTAAATTCAGAAAAAAAAAGGGAAAACCTTGTGTCAAGTTTTACCTTTTGTAAACCTTGTGGATGTAGCTGTATCAGTCTATATGGAATGAGTAACTTGTATTTGTGCAGATTTAATTGTATATTTTCAATGAAGATGAAAATCAAAAAAAGACTGAGATCATAATAGTGGGAATTCCTGATTATTTATTATTTAGTATGCATGGCACTGACAGCTAACAGTGCAGTACAGGTTGCACAATCAACTTAACAGTCTAAAATGGCGGTGGCCCGGCTCAGCGCCTGGGCGTTATGGTTCCATAGTAGAATAGAATTACTCTCAACGCCAGACCCACAAAAGTTATTTCGCTGATACACTATGTAAGCTATGCTAACTACGTTACTGCATGCTACACATCTCTCTATGGGTCTGGGACACTTCATGAAAAAATCTGGTGTTCAAATCCTGGCAATTCATTGGTTTCGCAAGAATCCCTGCGAAACCAATCAGTAACGACTTTTGCGATCAGGCGTTCCCACCCATAGATATGCCCCGCCCATCTAACCTGGGCTAGCGTCTCTCATTTGCTACTACAACCTGTCACTCTTTCAATTTTGAACCATCGATACACCCTCAGAATACCAGCTTTAGCTGCTAAGTGGCACAGACTCTATTATGTAGTATGTGGAGCACAGTGATTCAATTTCATATTTGAGTCTGGAGAGACTATAGTAGAATGAATGGAGTGTCGTCTCTTGGCATTCCATACTCTTTGATTCAAGGTCCCATGGGAGTATTCAATTCAATATGATTTATTGGCATGGATGTCAGGTGAACAGCTTTGCCAAAACGTCAAGAATACAATTTAATAATCACATGCGAAAACAAATTAAGTATACAATTAATTAAGTAAACAGATAGATAGAAAATTAGGTCATAAAATAGGTCAATAAAGAGACAACAAAAAAATATACATTCATACAAAATAAAATGTAACATGTAAAATAAATAAATACATAAATGAACTTTGAACTTTTAAATGAACTTGAAAATAAATAAATAAATAATAGAAATAACAATAAGCAGTAGAAATTCCCAGTGAATATTTGCATAGTAAATGATCATTAACACAGTAACAGATGTGTGTGTGTAAGTGTATTAGTGACATTACTAGAAAAGATATACCATGAAAAAATTATATACATATATACAGTACATACACATAACATTAGTACAGTAACAGATGTATGTGTGTGTGTGTGTGTGTGAGTGTGTGTAAGTGTGTGTGTGAGAGAGAATGTGTGTTGTGTGTGTCTAGGTCACTCACTGTCCCTCAGGTTGTGGCATGCTGATACGTATTGGGCAGCAATACTGTACATGCCCTGTCTCCTTCTCCTAGGAGTATTTTTAAGATCTTTAAAGTCTGGAATAACATATATTATTTTCTTAAAGTAAGTTTCTGATGGCAGTGAATTTATTCCAGTGTAGGAGGAAGTGCATCTCTGTCTCTACCTCACCTGTCCAACAGTGACCACAGACTCTCTCCTCTGTCGGTAGCCAGGACTTCTTGTGTGGTTCTTTCTCTAAGGCTGGACTGTGGTCACTCAGTCTTTCTCTATGGCTGGACTGTGGTCACTCAGTCTTTCTCTAAGGCTGGACTGTGGTCACTCAGTCTTTCTCTATGGCTGGACTGTGGTCACTCAGTTTTTCTCTATGGCTGGACTGTGGTCACTCAGTCTTTCTCTATGGCTGGACTGTGGTCACTCAGTCTGTATCTGGTCAAGATCTGTCTCTGCTTTGTATCTCTGACAGTGAAGAGATACTCTGACTATTTATATTCATGATTTAGGACCAGATAGCAATTATGTTTGTTTTGTGTTTTGGTTTGAGTCATCCAATGTTCCAGATAGGCATCTTTTGTTAATTTAATAATTTGGTTGATTCTGATCAGTGGTTGTGAAGCAGTGCTGGTCTGAGGTTGAGGTTGTACAGTATTGTGTGTTATGTGATCAGTAAGTCTCAGGACCAGCTGACAGAAGGGTCTCTTTTGGGAGTTAGGTACTTGGGTTTGTAGTGCCTGATATCTCAGTGTGTCCTCGGGCCTCAATTTGAGATTTTACCAGAATTTAAGAGCTATTTTTGAATGTTAATGATAATTATTATTATTATTAATGGATAACGGCCTAACTCTACCCTGCATACATTGGTGGGTGTTTTTCTTTGGATGTTTAATATGGACCTACAGAACACAGAAGTGTGAGATCTAAATGGTTGCTTCCTAATTATTAGGGGCCAGGCAGCGTAGCTGCCGGAACCCTATTGTATTTGCCTATATTATTATTCTCCATCTTCCACTGAAGTCTAACTTCTCGTGGACAAAAAATCGCCAAAATTTGCACATAGCTCCAGTACTATACCCAAAGTCCTCAACCTGCATTGTAGGTCAATAAACCTGAAGGTGGCGCTACAGCAACAGTCTAAAGTTTAAAACTTTAAAAAATCATAACAAATCAGCCATAGGTGTTATCACTGTAAAATTACCACGTGAATGTAGTCCCAAGTGAGACAAAACTTTCATACACTCTGACCTTGCAGGAATTGTGAAGTCCATCACTCAGATTTTTTCATAAACTGTAAAACCTATCAAACCTATCTCCTCCCACATTTTTTGTTCAATTGACACCAAAATTGATATACTGTATCTTCAGACTGTCCTTACCAAAGGATCCTCACAGATTTTTGAAATATGAAAAATTGAGCCCACAGCGCATCAAAATGTTTTACTGTTAACAGTTCTGTATACAGTTCCTACGAATTCTTGCCAAATCAATGTCTGATCATCCTCATAAAAAGTGACAATATCGGCAACATATCCAAGATGTAGTGTGATTTTATTCAGAATTTTGTGTCAAAAAATTATTTTTTTACAGTATTCTGAATTATACCCTCAAACGGTCAATAGAAAAGAACATATCTAAACCTAACTCCTCCCACTTTTTTTCCCCAATTGCAACCAAAATGCACACACTGCATCATCAGACAGCCCACACCAAACGATCCTGACAGATTTTTGAAATAACAAAATGTTTTACTATTAGCAATACTGTACATTTACTACAAATTCTCGCTCAATAAATGTCCAATGTTCATGAAAAATCAGGGCAAAATTGTCATGAAAGGGGAGATGTAGTGTGATTTATTTCAGAATTCTATCTCAAAAATTGAATTTTTAAAAATGTTTAATTCTGTCCTTTGAAACCAACACTTCATACTGAGAAAACTACATTACCCACAATCCAACTAAGCTCCACCAATCGGAGACATCGCTGTTGGCAACCTTACCCAGCCCCCGCCGAGGATTACAATGACTAAATTCATTGATTGGCCACTGACTGAGCACACTGCTGCTGAAGTTAATGTTAAATTATGAAGAAAAGCAAACAAAACCTGTAAAAATGAACATATCTCATCTCATATTTCTCAATCAATTAACACCAAACTTGCTACACTGGATCTTCAGACTGTCATTCACAAACTCATTGACCAGATTGTCATTAAAATGGAGCTTACAATGCATCAAAAATGTTTTACAATACACAGTACTGTCAACAGCATTCTCTTTCCTTTGTTGTATATTATGAGACTCTGATCACTTCAGCCACTCATCCACATTTTGAAGGGCATACCATCATTATATGATGCAACTTCTATTGTTATATCCTTTGTTTCAGTGTGTATACTTTAATCAACAAACATATTTTCATGGGCTTTTACATATACCACACGTTCAGTGTTTTATGATGAAACAGATTATAACCTATTATCATACACCCTGGTGACTGGCTTAGTCAATTTGTGAAGCCAAACGTCAGTTGTTGCTAATTAGCTCAGTGAGATAGAGGATGTTGCTTGGTGTCAGAGGTTACAAGTTCAATCCTGAACTGATGCAAAATGAACATTGGAATGTCAACTTTCTTGTTGTCTTCATATTCTCTCGCTTATTGCTCCTAAACTTGCCTGAAATTGCCTGGCCCCGCCTCATCGCTGCGTAGCAGCTTTAATTTGAATTGAAATTTGGTTTCCTGAGATCTGGGCTTCTTTAGGAATATCATAATTTTAGAAGTGTTTAAGTTGACTGTCAGGGCCCAGTTCTGACAGCACTGGTCCAGGAGGTCCAGGGTGCTGCTGTAGTCCTTGTTGTGACAGTACTGGTTCAGGGTGCTGCTGTACATTACATTACATTACATGACAGTCATTTAGCAGACACTTTTATCCAAAGCGACTAACAATGATTGCATTTAACATAGGAAAAGCCAATGTACTACTACTTGCCAGAACTCACAAGTGCATCTTCTTTCTAAAACAAGTGACTAAGGGCATAATCTAGTGCTGAAGGCAAAGTGCAAGAATATTGTTGTAGTACTTCTTGAAGAGATGAGTTTTGAGCCTGCGACATGGTTTCTTTAGGAGGGGGGTGACTCTGGCAGTCTTGAAAGCGGAGGGAAAGCATCCTGATACAAGAGATGCGTTGATGAGGTGGGTTAGGAAGGGAAGGAGTTCAGGTGCAACAGACTGAAGGAGAGTCGAGGGAAGAGGGTCTAGGGAGCACGTGGTGGGGCGGTTAGATGTTACAAGGTTGAGGGCCTCGTTGGGGGAGAGGGGAGAAAAGTGGGATAAGGTGGGGGGTGGAGAGGAGGGGGGGAGCGGAGAGGGGAGAGAGGGTGAGGGTGGGGGGGTGAGGTTTGTGCACGGAGCATTGACCGGGGGAGGGGGGAAAGAGGATCTGATATCGTTAACTTTCTTGTCAAAGAAGTTGGCGAAATCATCAGGGTGCTGCTGTAGACAGCAGCACCAGGTCATCAGCATATAGCAGGAATTTAACTTCCTTATTGTTAAGGGTTAGTCCAGCGGTTCTAGATTGCTCCAACAGTATTGCCAAGTCATTAATATAGATACTAAAAAGTGTTGGAGACTTCTGCCCTGAAAAACACCTCTTCCTTGAGTCCTTCCTATCCCCAGATAACTGCTCACACAGATGCCTCGGTAGTTGTTAGGGTGGAAATTATCTCCACTCTTATGTATCGGGGAAATAAGCCCCTGGCTCCAGATCTCAGGAAAGCAGCCTGATTGAATAACAGGATTGAACAACTTAAGCAAGGCCTGTCTGAGCTCAGGGCTGCTGTTTCAACAGCTCTGTCCTGATGCCGTCAACTCCACATGCTTTGCCAGATTTAAGCTTTTTGATGTTGTTTTCTAGTTCTTCCATTGTGATTGGGTAATCAATTTAATTGTTGATTCAAGGATTGTCAGTTTTTCTCTAATTTGTTTCGGTTCATGGTTGAGATTGTTAGGGGAAATTTGCTCATATAGTTTTTCTAAATAATCTTTCCAAATGTTTAAATTTTGTAGGGCCAGGTTGTCTTTTTGGTTGCTCCATCTCTCCCAGAACTGATTTTTATTAATGGTCTCCTCGATTTCTCTTAGTTTCTGATCATGATGTTGTTTTTTCTTATAATCTGTTTGTATTCTCTCAGTGTTTCTACATATTTGTGGTGCAGGTCTGTGTTTTGTGGTTCATGGTGTTTTAGGTTGGCCTGCTATCTTAGTTTTGTTCTGATATTTTTGCAGTCCTTATCACACTCTTTCTTTGTCCGTCTCTGTTTAGATGCAGAGCTGGTTTTACTAAGACCTGCTTTACTGGCTGAGTCAGCATTCACACTATTGTTCTCCAGTTCTTTATAGTTCTTTCTTCTTTTTTCTTCTTCCGTATGTTTTTTTTGGCTCTCTTCAACTCCTTCATACTTTGAGCTCCTAAAACCATTCAAGTATCAAAATGTTCAGGGCTGCGTTTCCCAGAGGCATCGTAGCACTACGTTCATTGTAGCGCTATGGTGAACGCCGTACAGTAGGTAAGCTATGCTTAATAAATAGGTATGCTTAATAGGTACTGCTTTTAATAAAGCAATAAGAAATGCAAGGAAAGACCACTTCTCAAAATTGATATCTATCAACCGAAATAATTCAAGAGTGCTCTTCTCAACAATTGATAGCCTAATAAACCCTGCCGTAAAAACACCTGATAACCTGCTCTCTACCTCCAAATGTGAGGAATTTGCAGCTTACTTCAGAGATAAGATTATGAATATTAGGAGGAATATCACTCAGGAAAGGCCATGCATCCCGTTCACAGATCCTCTCCCTCCATGCAATGGACATATGAGCCTGTTTACACTGATTGACACAGAAATGTTGAGAAAAGTAGTATCCAAACTCAAAACCTCCACATGCCTGCTGGATCCCATCCCCACCGATTTTTTCAAAACTATTTTTGACTCTGTATCCTATGACATTTTATCCATTGTTAATGACTCCCTATCTACAGGTGTCTTCCCACCAATACTTAAAACTGCTCTGGTGAGACCCGTACTGAAGAAAAACAACTTAGACACTTCAGTTTTTAGCAATTTTAGACCAATCTCCAACCTTCCCTTTTTGAGTAAAATTCTGGAAAAAATTGTTTTCAAACAGATTAATGATTTCCTAGCTACAAGTTGTACCCTTGACCTTTTCCAGTCCGGCTTTCGTGCCCACCATAGCACAGAGACGGCATTAGTCAAAGTTGTAAATGACCTCAGAATTAATGCTGACTCCAAAGAGCTTTCTGTTCTCGTCCTCCTGGACCTGAGTGCAGCCTTTGATACTATAGATCATGCAATCCTCATCGAAAGACTGGAAAAGTGGGTTGGCCTCTCTGGTCCAGTCCTAAATTGGCTTAAGACCTATCTAACCGGTCGTGATTTCTTCGTCGCCCTCGGTGATTATAGCTCAGGAAAGATCCCTATGACCTGTGGGGTGCCCCAAGGATCGATCCTAGGACCTCTACTCTTCAGCCTGTACATGCTGCCCCTTGGCAGTGTCATCAGGAGGCACAACATTAGCTACCATAGCTACGCAGATGATACCCAACTCTATATTTCCGTAACACCCAGTAACTACAGCTTGGTTGACTGCCTTGTCAAGTGTATTACAGATATAAATGTATGGATGTCACATAATTTCCTCCAACTAAACCAGGACAAAACAGAAGTACTGATCATTGGAGAAAAAGCTGAAAGAGAGAAACTAGCTGCACACTTAAAAACTCTGGAAATTGACACCAATTGCCAGGCTAAAAACCTAGGTGTCATACTTGACTCAGATCTTAATTTCGAAAACCACATCAAGAATATTACAAAGACATCTTTTTACCACCTAAGGAACATTGCCAAGGTGCAACCCTTTCTCTCTCAGGCTGACACCGAAAGATTAATGCATGCTTTCATCACAAGCAGGCTGGACTACTGCAATGCTCTACATCAGGCCTACCAAAGAAAGCAATCTCTAAGCTACAAATGATACAGAATGCTGCAGCACGAGTCCTCACTAAGACTAGACGAAGGGCACACATCACACCAGCCGTAAAATCACTACACTGGTTACCAGTCAACTCTAGAATATACTTTAAAATACTATTACTAGTCTATAAATCTCTCCACAATCACTCACCAGAATATATTTCAAACATGCTAGTTAAGTACATGCCCAACAGACCACTCAGATCCTCAGGTACTGACCTTTTAACAGTTCCAAAAGCCAGGACCAAGAAACACGGAGAGGCAGCTTTTAGTTTCTATGCCCCCAACCTCTGGAACACCCTACCGGAGTGCCTAAGAAGGGCCGAAACAACGGAGGTCTTCAAGCGAGACCTCAAGACGTACCTTTTCGACCTTGCCTACAATCACTAGCTAGGAACTTGAGACACAGAAAGGCAGCCTCAAACCTACCTGTGAATCCTCTGTATACATTGGTCCAGTAGATGCCCCACTGTCGCCCACAGACCACCCTGAGTCCAATAGATACCCCCGTGTCAGCTGTGGATGTTGTAGTACTTATTTAATACACACACGTACACACAGACACACACCAGTCCACATCCAGCTTAGGCCTGGACCTGGGCCCAGTTCCCTTTCCCCTCACCCTAACCCGGGTCCGTATCCTTTTCCCACCCCCACCCTACCCCCGACCCCTGCCTCTAACTGGACCCAGGCACACCTACACTCACGCTCACACACACACAGACATACACCAGTCCTGGGCTCAGATCCCCTCCCCCTCACCCTAACCCGGGTCCGTATCCTTTTCCTACCCCCACCCTACCCCAACCCCTGCCTCTATCTGGGCCCAGGCACGCACACACACACAGACACACATCAGTGTTTGCCACACCTCTCCCATGATGCTCTAAGCCTTTCTTGCTCTGAAAATGTAGTTTGACGTAATGTATTGCTCTTTATATGGCTCTGTGTGCTACTAACCCTGTTCTGCCTCCCCTCTCCCTAGTGCCTCTCTCTCTCCCTCCTATCTTCTAACCAGGTCCAGTGGATGCCCCACTGTCACCAGCAGACCTTCCTGAGTCCGATAGATACCCCTGTGTCTGCTGCAGATGTCGTAGCAAATTAGTTAACATACACACACGTACACACAGACATACAACAGTCCACTTCCGGCTTTAGGCCTGGGCCCAGTACCCCCTTCCCCTCACCCTAACCTGGGTCCGTATCCTCTTCCTACCCCTGACCCCTGCCTCTACCTGGACCCAGGCACACTCACTCACACACACACAGACATACACCAGTCCTGGGCTAAGATCCCCTTCCCCTCACCCTAACCCGGGTCCGTATCCTTTTCCTACCCCGATCCTACCCCTGACCCCTGCCTCTATCTGGGCCCAGGCACATTCACGCACACACAGACATACACCAGTGTTTGCCATGTCTCTCCTATGATGTTATTAGCCTCTCTTACTCTGAAAATGTAATTTAATGTTATTTATTGCTTTATAAATGTTCTTAGCCGGTAGACAAACATACTCCAGGAGCTTGCTCGATCGCCTTGTTGAGAGGGGTCAGGGAAGAATTTTTACAGCTCACTTATCTGGCCCCCGGGTGATTACTGTTTTTTTGCTTCCCTCTGGAATATGTAGGGGTGGGACGTCTGCCCACCTCCCTTGTTCTCTGTAAAGCGCATTGTGTTGCCTCTGGGTATGAAATGCGCTATACAAATAAAGCTTTGATTGATTGATTGATTGATTGATTGATATGGCATTCACCGCTACAATGCCTCTGGGAAACTCAGCCCAGCTCTTTAAGGACATGTGTGAACTCAGATTTTTAATACCTTTTATACTTTTTAAAAATTAATAAGTTTTTTCAACTTTTTTTTTCCCAATGGAAGTCAATGGGGGAATTTTGAAACATTCTTCAACCTTCAACTCATTCATACTTTGAGCTGCAGAAACCATTCAAGTATCAAAATGTTCATCTCTTTAAGGTCACTATGGGGTACCTTTCAACACCATTTTTAATATCTTTCATACTTTTCAAAATATTCAGCTTTTTTCAACTTTTTTTTTTACAATGGAAGTCAATGGGCAGAACTTGAAATCCTCTTCAACTTTGAAACCTCTCCTTCGTCATTTTTTGTGCTAGAAACCTCCTTCGAAGTTTAAAATGTTCAGGACTTTAGCTGAGTAAACAATCTATTCAGAATTTTTAAATTCTTTATAGTTTTTATGTGATTTAAGTTTGATTTCTAGCTTTTACATGGATAGTGGCGTGGTGGTGAGACTTCGTCCCCTCGGGTCCGAGGCGGTCGGGGGCAGGTCTGTGACCGTCAGGCCAGCCCCATGCACCCTACAGTGAAGACCGCGTGTCTCTAGCCCACTCCGGGTCCGAGCAGTAGCTGTGGAGGTGTTGGTATGGAAGTTGAGGTGAGAAGCAGTAGCTGTAGAGGTGTTTGTGTTGACACAAGGACACCTGCTCAATTTACTGCTAGTACTACACTCTAAAATAGATTAGTTCTCCATATTTACCTCTGTTTTATCCCACTCTGCTGTCCCTCATTTTACAGCCTCTAAAAGGACATTGCTGCCATGTCTCTGTAATTGCTCGCTTTTATCTACAGTAGGTAAACATTTGGTTTTGCACACTGAGATAATCTCACTAATTAAAACCAGTGGACAAATGATAAATGGGAATTGGATGATGTCACAGGGTGACAGGGATAGTGGCGTTATCACCAGCGCTTTACTTGAAGAGAACAAGGTGCTGGTTCTCACTGGTACTGGTACGATATTAGACCTAGGTGCTGGTTCTCACTGGTATTGGTATGATATTAGACCTAGGTGCTGGTACTCACTGGTACTGGTACGATATTAGACCTAGGTGATGGTTCTCACTGGTACTGGTACGATATTAGACCTAGGTGCTGATTCTCACTGGTATTGGTACAATATTAGACCTAGGTGCTGGTTCTCACTGGTACTGGTATGATATTAGACCTAGGTGCTGGTTCTCACTGGTACTGGTACAATATTAGACCTAGGTGCTGGTTCTCACTGGTACTGATACGATATTAGACCTAGGTGCTGGTTCTCACTGGTACTGGTACGATATTAGACCTACTGTATGTGCTGGTACTCACTGGTACTGGTAGGATATTAGACCTAGGTGCTGGTTCTCACTGGGACTGGTACGATATTAGACCTAGGTGCTGGTTCTCACTGGTACTGGTACGATATTAGACCTAGGTGCTGGTTCTCACTGGTACTGGTATGATATTAGACCTAGGTGCTGGTTCTCACTGGTACTGGTACGATATTAGACCTAGGTGCTGGTTCTCACTGGTACTGGTACGATATAAGCCCTACTGTATGTGCTGGTACTCACTGGTACTGGTACGATATTAGACCTAGGTGCTGGTTCTCACTGGTACTGGTACGATATTAGACCTAGGTACTGGTTCTCACTGGTACTTGTATGATATTAGACCAAGGTGCTGGTTCTCACTGGTACTGGTATGATATTAGACCTGTGTGCTGGTTCTCACTGGTACTGGTACGATATTAGACCTAGGTGCTGGTTCTCACTGGTACTGGTACGATATTAGACCTAGGTGCTGGTACTCACTGGTACTGGTATGATATTAGACCTGTGTGCTGGTTCTCACTGGTACTGGTATGATATTAGACCTAGGTGCTGGTTCTCACTGGTTCTGGTATGATATTAGACCTAGGTGCTGGTTCTCACTGGTACTGGTATGATATTAGACCTCTGTGCTGGTTCTCACTGGTACTGGTACGATATTAGACCTGTGTGCTGGTTCTCACTGGTACTGGTACGATATTAGACCTAGGTGCTGGTTCTCACTGGTACTGGTATGATATTAGACCTAGGTGCTGGTTCTCACTGGTACTGGTATGATATTAGACCTAGGTGCTGGTTCTCACTGGTACTGGTATGATACTAGACCTAGGTGCTGGTTCTCACTGGTACTGGTATATTAGACCTAGGTGCTGGTTCTCACTGGTACTGTCCATTCAGGTGCTCACAGAAGCTTTGAGCTGATATTCAGGAAGTTCTGCAGGAGCACAGGCAGTAGAATGAGGTGCTGATGGAGGCTGTGAGGTCATGGGAGGCTGGGGCAGTAGAGTCTGTGAGGTCATGGAAGGGTGGGGCAGTAGAGGCTGTGAGGTCATGGGAGGCTGGGGCAGTAGAGCCTGTGAGGTCATCAATCAATCAATCAATCAAAGCTTTATTTGTATAGCGCATTTCATACCCAGAGGCAACACAATGCGCTTTACAGAGAACAAGGGAGGTGGGCATACGACCCACTCTCTACATATTCCAGAGTGAAGTAAAAAAAACAGTAATCACCCGGGGGCCAGATAAGTGAGCTGTAAAAATGTGTCTCTGACCCCTCTCAACAAGGCGATCGAGCAAGCTCCAGGAGTATGTTTGTCTACCGGCTAAGAACATTTATAGAGCAATAAATTACATGAAATTTCATTTTCAGAGTAAGAGAAGCTAAAAAACAACATAGGAGAGACATGGCAAACACTGGTGTGTGTTTGCTATGGCCCAGAGGGTGTGAGGTCATGGGAGGGTGGGGCAGTAGAGGCTGTGAGGTCATGGGAGGCTGGAGCAGTAGAGGCTGTGAGGTCATGGGAGGCTGGAGCAGTAGAGGCTGTGAGGTCATGGGAGGCTGGGGCAGTAGAGGCTGTGTGGTCATGGGAGGCTGGAGCAGTAGAGGCTGTGAGGTCATGGGAGGTTGGAGCAGTAGTGCTGGGAGCTGAAGAGGAGGTTGGATCTGCAGCAGCAGCATCTCTGGTGTCTGAGGACTGGGAGGTTGGATCTAGTGGAACTGCCACTCTGGTAGCTGAAGGCAGGGTGTTTGAGTTTGATGGTGCCATTGGTGCTGTTAAAGGCACAGAGCTCTTTTTCCCCATCAGCAAGAGTTTTCAGTCTGTCAAAGTGGCTTTCAAACTCTTCCAGTTTTCTCTGAGATCCTTGAACCATCACTGTGCCGGTGTTACAGAAATTGATGTTGAATGTTGGTACAGTGTGTGTGTATAGCTGTCGGGTGTATTAGTTGACAGACATTTGAAGGTCATGATGTTGCTCAGGGAGAGTGGAAAGCCAAGCTTCTGGGTGCTCCGTAAAGATCAGCAGGTCCGTTATTACTGCTCTGTCACCTTCCCTTTTAAAGTCTGCTATAAGAGTCTCAGGATGGTCTCTAAGCAGCTTGCTTCTGTATTTCTTTCTCCCTGCTTCACTGGTCATGTCCTTTGGGTAGTCGATCATAAGACTATCTAGATTCCATCCATCTGTTTGTTGTTGTTTTGGGTACATTTTCCCCACTCTCAGGAAAGTTCTGTAGTTAATCCTTCTTATTAATATCCTTCTTATATGCTTATTAATTCTTTTCCTGCTTCCGTGTAGGCACTCTATAGCAGAATAAATTGAGTGTCCCCTCCTAATACATCCATGGTCCCCTCTTGGCATTCCATACTCTTTGGCTGTATCCCTTCTAGCCACGAACCCCCAACAGTGGATATCTGGCCACGACCTCCCAGCGCTGCGTGGTTACGTTACGTAAAATTACGTCATACGTTATCCTGCAAAGCAAAAGTGGCTCGGCTATCAAGTTAGCCAGATAGCTAGCTAGCTGTTTTAGTGTGTCTAATGAGACTAAGAGGGAATTGAGATATAACAAGACAAATAGTGATTAGCAGTAAGTTAGCTATAAAAGTTCAACCGAGCGATTGTTCATCGCTACGCATTGCTATGGCTTTGCAGGGCTCTGAAGAGATAGGTGAGCAAATCGAGGAGCCGGAGGAATTGGACGAGCAAGATGTGAGCATCTCACCGGCCGAGGAAATAACGCTACCTACCGGACCTGGAGCTGAAGATGATTCCTCTGACTCCCTCCTCTTACCATGGGATCGGTTTTCAGCCTGGCTACACTGTATTTGTGTGGTTGGTTTCGATCTTGAACTCGGACAGGCGGTAGAGGTGAGAGCGAAATACTGGACAGAGTTTGCATGCTTTGTTTTGCTTTGGAGCAAGCTACCGTTAGCTGGTGCCAGTTAGCTAGACTAGCACTACAGTTAGCTAGCTAGCTAACATTAGCTAAATATGGTTGATTTTGCTTGCATATAGCATTATGTCGAGTAACAATTTTACCTCTTTAGTAGCTATTCAAGCTACACACACAGATAGCTAACTAAGTATCCGCACCCATTAGTTAGCTAGCTAGCTACGCTGTTTATCCTTTCTTTGAGCACCAAGCTAACATAGTACCTGGCTAATTAAAACGTATATTGTAGGTGATCTACCCGCACCATTCCAAACTTTCAGAGAAAGAGGTAAGACATATACTAGACAAGTTCATGTACATGCCACAAATATGGGACTTGATTAAATGTATGATGTATGCGGCAAAAGCCTAAGCAGCATCTAACCAAGTTACGTCTTCTTTCAGAAAACAAGCATTTGCTACCTGTCATTCCCCGACTCCAATTCAGGTAATGTCACACTGTTCCACATTAAGATAAAATAAGACATACTTTATTAAACCCCAGGGACTGACTCACGCGTTACAGCAGCAGAAGAGGTACTGAATAAAATCAAGAATCAAGAGTCAAGTATTCATAGCATACATAGTGCATACAATACAGCAAAACATAATAATAAATATAACATGCATAGTGCATGCAATACAACAATAACAATAATAAACATAACATACATAATGCATACAATACAGCAATAACAATAAACAAATGAAGCATGCAAATACCTATTGAGCTATACAAGCTAGACTATATAAAGTGACAGATGTGATATAACCATCCAATGGTTATATAACAGTTTTGTGTGGGTCGGTGGATAGATAGAGGTTTCCGTGACTCCCGAGCTGGGTTACTATGGGATGTAATTTATAAAGAAAGACAGATGTCCAGGGTTTCTGTCAGTGGAGGAACAGAGATGTGGCTGGGAGCGGGGAGGTTGCCAGGAGAAGAGGACTCCTGGGGTGTAGTTGATTCGATGTACACAGCGTCCCTGGGAGAACTGACCCTGCCTGTCTGATTAACTCACTTAAATTGAGAGATTGTGAGCACTTATGGAGGTACACCTAATGCCTTCCAAGAGGAATGTAAAGTCTGTTGAACTAGGCCTATATTCTGTACTGATTATGTATGCAGGGAGTTTTCAATAGGAACTAACAGGCATAATATCATCTGAGAAAGCCCCTCCTTACTGAAATGGGAGACAGCAGGGGAGTAGTTAAACCTTAATTCTCCCAGAGTCCCGGGATGCTTATAGCTGAATGCAAAGAGCAGCTGGGTTGATCAGTGAGTTTGTGTGCATGCATGCTTGCATGTCTATTAGACCAATGACAATCAAATCTTGCTCATGTGCCAGACAGATGTATATGGCTTTCTGAAGCGGATAATCAGACTTCCGTCCTTCTGTAAAGGTGCACCATAGAGAAAATGGTAGCCTATATTTATGAATCCTTTATTTAAACAGGGTTTAATCTCTTCTTGAGACCTAGGTCTCGTTTACAAAGACAAGCTGTGAACAAGTGAAGGAATACTCCCTTACTTACCTCCAGGCCATAGTCAAACCCTACCCTACCCTACCTCGGGATGAGGGGTTGCCCTGTCACGAGAAGGCACCTGCGGTCAATTAATACAGTCTTAGCTCTTTTCTCTCCTGGCCCCGCAGTGGTGGAATTAACTACCCACTGACGTCAGGACATCTTTAGGCTCAAAACTCACCTCTTCAAGAAGTACTACCAGGATCCTCCCTCTTTATATTTTGCTGCTCTTGAACTTTGGCTTTTGTACTTTATGCTCTTAGACACTTGTTTAAAAAGGAGATGGACCTGTTCTGGCAAGCAGTAGTACATTGACTACCTATGCAGGTAGGGTTAGGGTTATTGGAGTGGTTATGGAGTTGAGTAGGGCTGAGAGGGACAGTGGTGGAGTTGAGTAGAGGGACAGTGGTGGAGTTGAGTAGGGCTGGGAGGGACAGTGGTGGAGTTGAGTAGAGGGACAGTGGTGGAGTTGAGTAGAGGGACAGTGGTAGAGTTGAGTAGGGCTGGGAGGGACAGTGGTAGAGTTGAGTAGCGGGACAGTGGTGGAGTTGAGTAGGGCTGGGAGGGACAGTGGTGGAGTTGAGTAGGGCTGGGAGGGACAGTGGTGGAGTTGAGTAGAGGGACAGTGGTGGAGTTGAGTAGAGGGACAGTGGTGGAGTTGAGTAGAGGGACAGTGGTGGAGTTGAGTAGGGCTGAGAGGGACAGTGGTGGAGTTGAGTAGGGCTGGGAGGGACAGTGGTGGAGTTGAGTAGGGCTGGGAGGGACAGTGGTGGAGTTGAGTAGGGCTGGGAGGGACAGTGGTGGAGTTGAGTAGGGCTGGGAGGGACAGTGGTGGAGTTGAGTAGGGCTGGGAGGGACAGTGGTGGAGTTGGGTAGGGCTGGGAGGGACAGTGGTGGAGTTGAGTAGGGCTGGGAGGGACAGTGGTGGAGTTGAGTAGAGGGACAGTGGTGAACACGTGCTGTGTTAGAAGTGTCCGGGCTTTGTGGATAGAAAGGCATGCCAAGTTCTCTTGAAAACGGTTAAAAGGAGCCTGTCACTGGTTGGTTGTGCCCTTCATTTAGTTGTCAAATACACAATTCAGAATGTGACACAGCCTATTTATCTGAATAAAACACAAGAGAGCACTAGTTTTCTTTGTAGTGACGTGTGCATCTTGTTTGTGCTATGTTCTAGATTCAGGCCTAGTTTTTTGAGGATGCACAGTAGGATTGGGCCAATATGTCATCGTCCCTCGCCCATGTTAATAGCCAAATACGATGGTTGAGAAAACATTGTTACATCGTGTTAAAATAATGGCAGGGCACTTTTTAAACACTTAAATCCACAAAAGGATTGCGTGGCGTTTGCAGCGGCAAACCCCGTGCAAATGAGACAAAAAAATAGCATCCAATCCACAAAGCACATGCAAAGGGGGGAAAGTATTGCAAACTGCACCGATGAGCAACTAGCTCCATGGCTGCGCCAGGCTCATTTGAATGTATGTAAATTAGGTGATTCCCTTCAAAATTGCCTCAAATAAGCCTTTTCCATTTTTATTAGGCTAACTAATTCCGCGATTCTGTCCGTTGAAATCATAGGGCCCTACTTCAAGCTGTAGGCCTATTTCTGATTGGCAGGTTTAGATTGACTGACAACCTAGAAAGAGCCAATCAGAACCTAGACTTTCCAATGGGACCTGAAACCTAGAGGCCTATAGACCTACCTAAAGATAGAGAATATTATTATGAAATTCCCGGTTCTCATTTTGTAATTAAAAGGTAGCTTTGCCTACCTTAATCAAAAGACAAAAAATACTGTGTAAATACATTTTAATAGGCTTATAAAATAATGAAAATCAGTAGGCTATTTTATAGGATTAGGCTTTTATTTTTATTTTTAAAACCACAATAGGATGATGTCATCGTGATGTTTGGATGTGCACATTGTGATGTTATATTTGAGTACATATCGCCCAACCCTAATGCACAGTTCTGTTGAAGGGCAGAGTTAAGGTCAGTATTCGGGGGAGAAACACATTTAGCTTCATTTATTTCTGTAGTTTTCACTCCAAATGCAAACATCCTTCCACTAGGCTCTTGCCGTGGGTTAGGACAGTCATTGGAAGAGTGTGTCTGGCAGTGCGTACTGTAACATTACTAATGTATGTTGGTGTAGGTTATCTAGTGTTGGGTCCCTAGTTCTTTCACCATCGCCACGGATCACTCTAGACCCCCGTGGCTGATACTGTCACAAGGAGATTGTATTACAACCCCTCCACCCCCCATCCTTGATCCCTGCGCATCTCCCCTGCATAACATGGATGCTGGAGTCAATACGAGTCTGGTCCTGAAAAAGGCTCACTTACATGGAACAAGGTTAGGCTGGTCTATATGAATACAGTGAGCAAAACCTAAACCTGAACTTGAATTGGATTGTGGGATAGTTCAACCTATAGGAGGAAGAAGCCAGTGCGAGGTTTAGCCTGTATTTACAGAGTTCAGAGTTCATCTCCTTGTTGACCTTGGTTAAACCACACCACTGCTTAGGGGTCCGAGCCTGGCTCATCTTAGAGGTTCCTAGATCAGCAGCGTTACACTGGAATAGCACACAGAAGCCTGTACTTATTAATCCTTTATTAAGACGCCCTGTGAACAAGCAAAATAATACAAAAAGCAGGTAGGACATACAATGAATCAAATTAAACCACATTAAAAGGGTTTGGGTTAACAAGAAATCAGTATTATTACTAGTCCTCCTAGGAAACAAGACAGCAGTATTATTACTAATCCTCCTAGGAAACAAGACTGCAGTATTATTACTAGTCCTCCTAGGAAACAACACAGCAGTATTATTACTAGTCCTCCTAGGAAACAAGGCAGCAGTATTATTACTAGTCCTCCTAGGAAACAACACAGCAGTATTATTACTAGTCCTCCTAGGAAACAACACAGCAGTATTATTACTAGTCCTCCTAGGAAACAAGACTGCAGTATTATTACTAGTCCTCCTAGGAAACAACACAGCAGTATTATTACTAGTCCTCCTAGGAAACAAGACTGCAGTATTATTACTAGTCCTCCTAGGAAACAAGACTGAAGTATTATTACTAGTCCTCCTTACCATGGAGGGTAAGGGTTAAGGAGGAGGAGGGTGATGTCATCACTTTTCCCTTTCTGTCACACCCTTCAGATCAGGCACGCACACACACACACACACACACACACACACACACACACACACACACACACACACACACACACACACACACACACACACACACACACACACCTTGCTGTATGACCTGTCATTATGACCGAGCCGCCTGCCTCCAACTTTAATAGGACTGTGTTCAGGTGCCAAGTGGTTTGCCTGATTTTATTTTGCCTGACATGCCTGAGTTGGCAGATACTGATTGGTCCCGTTGCACCTGCCACCTTCAAACCCCACCTCAAGTTTGTTTGAACAATCAGGTGCCAGCGTGAGCGTGTGCCACCCAGAAAGAGGCAGGGCCAGCGGCTTTATCTATGGCTCCTAGTGGCCCTGCCCCTGCTGGGGAATGTAGGAGGGTTTTCCACTGGGTAGTCAGTGGGAAGGAATCTTTGTGTGTGGTGTGTGGTGTGTGTGTGTGTGTGTGTGTGTGTGTGTGTGCGCGCGCGTGCGTGTGTGTGCGCGTGTGTGCGTGTATGTGCGCGCGTGTGCGCGCGCGTGCGCGTCCTGATTCTCAGACCACGAATGTCTTGAACTCTGGCCTGCCTTTCTTCACCCAGGCCTGAGATGTCTGTGTTTAGGCCGGTGTTGAATCTCGTTGTCTTTTCTCTATTGTCCTTGATTAGCTCTGCGTTGTGTTTTTTGTTTCCAATAAAAGAAGGACCCCCAATCTCCAAATATACCACACAGTCCAGTGTCTCCTTTCTCAGGTGTTCCAAATGAATCTCTACAACACGGGATTTGAGTCTCAAGCAAAAGCGGTTTATTCCAGAAGGTATAACATACAGAAGAACATGGCGATGTCTAATGCACAGATGACCTGTCTGGATGCTGGCTGAACCCAAATGAAAGAACATACAACTGAACAGTGGTTTTAACCCCCAGAGAGGAGAGGGAGGGGTGGGTGTCCCACACCCCCCTGCGTCCTTCGAGACAAAGCTGTCTCTCTCTCTTCTCAATCATGCGGCCTTGCAACTAAGATAGGATGAGGCGCCTGACGCCCTCGTATCTAAAGAGTCGGTGTTTGTGCACCACATGAGAGACTGTCACCCTTACCCTAGACAGCTATCAGGTAGGGACATTTCCCTATGCCTAGACCCCCCTTGGGTAGCAGCATGACTCCCCCTGTCGTAACCTCCGTCTCCAGGAACCCTCGGGCAGTCACACAGGAGTCATACACCCACACACACTGGAACCAGCTGACAATGTTAATGATTGACAGTTCTTTCTAGCAGCCAGCTCTAATACATTTTCATCACCGGTATCTATCCATGTCTGAGATGTCTGTGTTTAGGCCGGTATCTATCCATGTCTGAGATGTCTGTGTTTAGGCCGGTATCTATCCATGTCTGAGATGTCTGTGTTTAGGCCGGTATCTATCCATGTCTGAGATGTCTGTGTTTAGGCCGGTATCTATCCATGTCTGAGATGTCTGTGTTAAGGCCTGTGCTAGAGGGAAGCCGTCTCTCCTTAGGAATGTAATGACTGTTAAAAAAAGGTTAAATTACAAGTTTGTGACGCTTCTACACGTGATTTTTGTACCAGTTCCTACCTGCTCCATGTTCTCTCTGTGGTCTGTGTGTTCATCAGAGACAAACATACCTCTCATGTCTTATACACACACACACACACATACTCACGCACACACACACACACACACACACACACACACACACACACAGGCTGCGTTCCAAATCACGTACTTCCATACTATATAGTATGCCAAAAATGTATGTATGTCCCATTACATAGTATGCCACATGTACTGTAGTATGCCAAAAATACCAGCATGAACATCCGGTCGTATTTTCCAGCACACTTTTCTGGCTATTCTGACCCACAATCCTGTGGTCAGTGGAAATGATGTCACATGTCACCAGATACGTTTTGATGAATCCCAGCTGTGGACGAATGTCACTTCATGGACAGAGACGGATGTGGTCAAATCAAGGCACAAGGGTCAGCTGTAGTATATACTGGTAGTAAAAAGTATAAGTATGCGGAACGCAGTGACACACACACACAGCAATGCCGAACATGAGGCCTTGACATTATTGATGCGTTTCGTCTTCCCGTTGACAGGTTGCCTTGGCGACACACAGTTCTGCTTCCGTTTCCGCCAGGCGTCGGCCAGGAAGTCGTCTCTGGGATGTTTCCTGGAGCAGTTTGACAGGGACGCCCCTGTCTGCCTCAAGGTAGGCCTGCCTGTAGGGCTGCTAGACCCCCCTGTCTGCCTCAAGGTAGGCCTGCCTGTAGGGCTGCTAGACCCCCCTGTCTGCCTCAAGGTAGGCCTGCCTGTAGGGCTGCTAGACCCCCCTGTCTGCCTCAAGGTAGGCCGGCCTGTAGGGCTGCTAGACACCCCTGTCTGCCTCAAGGTAGGCCTGCCTGTAGGGCTGCTAGACGCCCCTGTCTGTCTCAAGGTAGGCCTGCCTGTAGGGCTGCTAGACACCCCTGTCTGCCTCAAGGTAGGCCTGCCTGTAGGGCTGCTAGACGCCCCTGTGTGTCTCAAGGTAGGGCAGCCTGCCTGTAGGGCTGCTGATGGCAGGGGGGACAGTTACAATGATACGGCCGGCTGCGTTACAACCTTTATTACATTAGAAGATCCCCTTAATAGATTTACCACCCAGAAATACACACACACACACACCTACAGTATATACTAACACTCAGTCATTCTCACATTGTCATAATGACAGAATCATGGTGATATTGCTCGTGTGTGTGTGTGTACATGTGTTGTGTTTTCGTGCCCCCAGAGGGACCAGGGTCATTACTACGGTTACGTGTACTTCAGGCAGGTGCGGGACAAGTCGCTGAAGAGGGGCTACTTCCAGAAGGTGAGCGTTGCTCTCTCCCACCACGCCCTGCAACAACACACACATTATTCACCTGTTGGGCTATCAGGCCAAATTTAATCACAGATTTGAATGCTACAATTGTTTAACTGGATATTCCCCCCCCCCTGTCTTGTGTTGGTCTGGTTTGATCTGCCTGTCTGTCCGTCTGTCCGTCTGTCCGTCTGTCCGTCTGTCTGTCTGTCTGTCTGCCTGTCTGTCTGTCCGTCTGCCTGTCTGTCTGTCTGTCTGTCTGTCTGTGGTTGTGTCCTGTCCGTCTGCTTGTCTGTCTGTCTGTCCTCTGTCTCTGTCTCTGTCTCTGTCTGTCTGTCTGTCTGTCTGTCTGTCTGTCTGTCTGCCTGTCTGCCTGTCTGCCTGTCTGTGGTTGTGTCCTGTCTGTCTGTGTGTGTGTCTGTCTGTCTGTGTGTGTGTGTGTGTGTCCAGTCCCTGGTTCTGATCAGCAGGCTTCCCTACGTCACCTTCTTTCACTCGCTGCTGAAGCTCGTCGCTCCGGAGTACTTCGCTAAGCAGGAGCCATGCCTGGAGGCGGGTGAGTCTGTGCTCTCTCTGTGTCAGGGGTCAACCCTACTCTGGCATATAGACCGACTGTGTCAAGTCTGCTTGGATGTATAGCTGGCCTAAGGGTTGTGGAGGTGACATTGGGAAGGTTGTGGTTGATCTTCTTCCTGTTGTTTTTCTGGCATCATTATTATCACTTCTTTTGTGTCTGTTCTTGACATTGTCTAATCTAGTGAGGACAGATATTTGGCTGTTTTGACGGAACCCGTGTTTGTGTTGTTTTGTTGATTCTGTATGGGACAGCTTGCAACGACATTGACCGATGGCCGACGCCCAACCCGGGGAAGATCCTGACCCTGCCTACCATGGGCGTGGTCATGAAGGTGTGATTGGCCCCTCCCACTGTATAAAACACCTTGTGTAAAGCACTTCACCATTGTGTACTACCTCGTCCTTTATGTAGCCCTGTTAAGGACCTTAAAATGCAGAATGGAAGTGCAAGCGTATGTATTGTAATTGTTTGGTGACCGATTGTCTGTAGGTTCGGATCCCTACCTGTTATGACAAGCCAGGGACATCTCAGCTGGTGCAGTCCACACAGGTGATCACAACAAAAAGACACTCACTTTACCTCACCATGTTTTCACACAGCAGATTTTCATTACTTTCACTATTTGCTTGTTTACAGAATGATAGCCTTGTGTCTATCGTGCTTCCCACCATCCATGAGGTGGATCTCTTCAGGTGAGCCACTGTCAGCTGCTTGTTCTGACCGCCACCCACACCTCTGTCTGTGGACTTGGACCTGTATGATGTAGTGACAAATAAAGCCTTTGACTCTGGATCTGTCATATCAGGCCCACAATGCTAACCTATACTGTCCTCTGGTGGTTGAAAGTGGAACTGCATTCTCAGTCCAGCAGGATGGGTGGCCCAACCCTTCTCATTTGGTGTTATGTTTATGGACTGGTTACATTCCTTGCTGCCATGGTAACCTCAGTCTCCGGGGAGCTGATGTAGGGCTACTCTTTAGACCTCTGTAACATCTCTCTTCCTCCCTCTCTCTGTCTCCCTCTCACTCTCTCTCTTTGTCCCTCTCACTCTGCCCCCCCCCTCTCTCTCCCCTGGCTCTAGGTGTTTTTACACAGTCTCTTTCTTTCTCTCTCTCTCTCTCTCTCTCTCTCTCTCTCTCTCTCTCTCTCTCTCTCTCTCTCCTCCCCTGGCTCTAGGTGTTTTTACCCAGTCTCCCTCTCTCTCTCCCCTGGCTCTAGGTGTTTTTACAGTCTCTCTCTCTCTTCTCTCTCTCTCTCTCTCTCTCTCTCTCTCTCTCTCTCTCTCTCCCCCCTGGCTCTAGGTGTTTTTACAGTCTCTCTGTCTCTCTCTCTCTCCCCCTGGCTCTAGGTGTTTTTACCCAGTCTTCTTCCACATTCAGATGTTGTGGGAACTGGTGTTGCTAGGGGAGGCGCTTGTTGTCATGGCACCATCACCAGCAGAGTCCTCGGATACAGTGCTGGCATTGGTCAGGTGAGACTGGGAGGGGCTAGGAGAGAAACAGTGCTCTACAGAGCTGAACCCTGACCCTAACTCTGACCTTACATCTGTATTCTAACCCTGACCCTTTGAAACAGCGCTCTATAGAGCTCACCATTCTGCATGTGGATTCTTATGTGCATATACTCAGCAGGATGCAATGTGTCGTACTGTTCAGGGCTCAAGTCCCATGAGTGCTCCTAGTTTGATGAACGTGTATGTATCTTTGTACGATCTCAAAGGGCCTATCTAAAGGTCCACTGCTGACCAATGTCTATAAAACATTATTTGCCTTCTTCTCTGTCTAACATAGTTTTCTGTGTGTGTGTGTGTGTTTTTAGCTGTATCTCCCCCCTACGCTACTGCAGTGATTTCAGGCCCTATTTCACCATCCATGACAGCGAGTTCAAAGAGTACACCACCCGGACACAGGCTCCGTGAGTATCCACTCTGACCTCAGGTCAGCCAGCCAGCTAGTAGTCCATGATTTCCTACATTATACGATGTTTGTTTGGTAGTGAATGGGCAGATGCTTGTTTAGTAGTGACTGGGCAGGTGCTTGGTTAGTAGTGAATGGGCAGGTGGTTGTTTAGTAGTGAATGGGCAGGTGTTTCTTTAGTGGTGAATGGTCAGGTGCTTGTTTAGTAGTGAATGGGCAGGTGCTTGTTTAGTAGTGAATGGGCAGGTGCTTGTTTAGTAGTGAATGGGCAGGTGGTTCACGTTTCTCCACTTTTAGGGTGTGTGCACACTATGGGTATTTTAAAAATACGCTGTGGATTTCAGCATCTTATTTTCCATTCAAAGCGATGGGAAAAGATCAAAATGCGGGCGGATATTGAAATGCGCTGCGCATTTGCGCTGTGCGCTGGCCAGAGCAGATTCCTGAAGTTGAAAATAGTTCAACTTTTTGAGAAATCCACTTGACGTGGAGCGTATTTTTATCAGACGACCAATCATGACGGAGGTGGGATAGCAGGCACGGAGGATATCCTGAACCCATTATCGAGTCCGACCAACTCTCTCCTCTTCAGCCTCTAAATAGTCTACAGCCAGAGCAATCTTTCTACTTTTTGACATGACAGTAAAAGCCAAAAAGTTGAGAAGTGCAAGTAAATAATGTAACGGTTGGTTACAAGATAATGTATCGAACTTGGGTAGAGTCAAGAATGTTGTTATGGAAACGAAATATGCTTCGCGAGAGCTGCATCTTTTTTTCAACACAAAATCCGCTCTGGGTAACTTATCTGCTACATAAAATATCGTCAGTGTGAACACAGCCTTATGTTCACTGCTGGTTCTGGTGGGAGTATTGACTGGCTAAGAGGCTTTAATTTGACCTGGATGTCAGTGTTGCTGTGTGACTCAATAGGATTGTCTTTGATTCCCAGCTCTCCTCCCCGAGGCTTCAGACTCACACCTGATATCAGATACGGCTCCGATACTGGATCTGCTGTCATCCTGTCATCCTCACCCGCCCGGATGTTTACATGCCTGTGGGCGTGTGAGTGATGCTTTGTTAGAGGACAGCGTTTGACTCGCTCATATTCTCTCTCTCTCTCTCTCTCACACACATACAGGCCCTCTGTGATTCTTGGCGTGACGAACCCCTTCTTCGCTAAAACGCTGCAACACTGGCCTCACATCATTCGCATTGGGGACATGAAGCAAGCAGGTAAGCTTATAGCAGCTCATACCGGTTTGACATTACAACTAGAAAGGGCGCTCGGAGAGCACAGACCTCCGTCTATGAGTGCATGTCGTGGCTCTGTGCACGCGCAGGTGTGTGTGAGCAGGATATGTTTGGTATTGCTGCATTATTTAGGTTGAGAACTTCATGCCAGTCCAAACCCTGTGTCTCTCTGACCTTCCCATGTCGAGATATGACTGTTTCAATTCCCCCCATTGACAATGAATGTCCAAAAAATGAATGGAGGTCAATAGCCAGCCCACCCGTGTTTGGGTAGCTCGTGGACCCGCCCCGGGATTTGGATCCGCTCCTAAATGTAACGCTTTCTAAGTTGGCACATGCTACACCCCTCCAACCTTGAGTTTCATGTAAATCGGTCCGGCCAAATTTGCGTAATCCTGCTAACAAATAAACAAATGGACACACTAGGGATGTGCGCAGCGACTATTTTCACTGACGACTAGACGGTGATTTTAGTCTAAAACAGATTCACCACCACTCAGCTGACTACACGACTAGTCTAAAACAGATTCACAACCACTCAGCTGACTACACGACTAGTCTAAAACAGATTCACAACCACTCAGCTGACTACACGACTAGTTTAAAACAGATTCACAACCACTCAGCTGACTGTATGACTAGTCTAAAACAGATTCAGACACTCAGCTGACTATACGACTAGTCTAAAACAGATTCACCACCACTCAGCTGACTACACGACTAGTCTAAATAGAATGCAAGTGCAAGTCAAAAATTCAATACAATAAACAAACACACCACCACTAAGGATGTATGGCCTAACAAGCCTCAAAAGCCAATGAAAACAAGTGAGTCTTCAACTGTGACTTGAAAACCTCTAGGGTCTAGGCAGACCTAATGTCCAAGATGTCCAAGATGATGGCCCAAATGTAAGCTGTGATAAATGTAGCTGTGATTGTCCTTCAAATAAAAATATAAATCACTTTGGAGTAAGTGTGTGCTAAGTTGATGAAATTTAGAGAAGTATCAGACAACACCAAAATAATAAAGCTGAAAAAATTCAACATGGGCCTGAGGGGGTTAAAGGACTGGCTCATTTGCACATTCTTGACCCTCCCACACACACGCACACGCACACACACACACACACACACACACACACACACACACACACACACACACACACACACACACACACACACACACACAGTTGGGCCTGAAGTACCCAGCCCAGTGATTCTCTTCATCCCCTCCCACTCTTCCTTGGTGCTGTTCAGCTGGAGTTTGCTCTCCTCCCTCTCTCTCTAGCTCTTTTTGGCTCTCTGCAGCTCCCTCTTCAGTTCCTTCTGGACTGACCTGGCCTCCTCTCTGTCCTTAGCCATAAAGGCCCTCTTTTTGTGCGTGGCTGTAAGCCAGCCCACCTAGGATAGCGTTTGTCCGGTTATCCGCTTTTTTTCTTCGTCTTTCTCAGATTATTTGTTGCTACTTTCCTACGTTTTCCATTGTTTCAGCACTAGTGCTCACTAATCACTTCACTTCAGTCACTAATGCTCTTATTTCTTTTTGGTTTGCTTTTTTGGTAACACTTTACAATAAGGGTACATTAATAAGCATTAGTTAATGCATTATTAAGCATTAAAGGACAATGCTCGTTTTTGACAACCTGGACCTTATTTACGGCATATTATAAGACGTTTCACTCACCGAGATCACTTTGGTGTAATTCGGAGGCCTGTAGAAGAAATTTTAAATCCAACGCGAGCCAAGTATATCCATGTAATGGCGGCGGACGGGGCACTGAGAATGCAGCTTCTAAAAATCTATTTTCTGCTGCGAAACGGTTGTTTTCATCAATCTGTCTTTATGAATCGCTAGTTGTGCTTACATAGAGCGTAGGCCTGTTGTGGTTTTTCACATGCCTCTGTAATATGATCTTTACAAACGTCTTTAGAAACGAAATAGCTTCTTCACTTGCTCCAGCACGCATGCGCACAGCGTGCTGGAGTAACGCTTGCGCGCTGTGCGCATGCGTGCTGGAGCAAGTGAGGAAGCGATTTCGTTTCTAAAGACGTTTGTAAAGATCATATTACAGAGGCATGATTGATGAAAAGAACCGTTTCGCGGCAGAAAATAGATTTTTAGAAGCTGCATTCTCAGTGCCCCGTCCGCCGCCATTACATGGATATACTTGGCTCGCGCTAGATTTTAAATTTCTTCTACAGGCCTCCGAATTACACCAAAGTTATCTCGGTGAGTGAAACGTCTTATAATATGCCGTAAATAAGGTCCAGGTTGTCAAAAACGAGCATTGTCCTTTAAATAACAGTTAATTACTTAAGCTAATTTCTCTATTAACCATTTACTAATGATATTTATGTTAACTAAGGTTAACTCACCTAACCCTAACCCTAACCTTAACTAAGGTATTAATTAACATTAGTAACCTAACCTAACCCTAAATAAGCATTAGTTAACTAATGTTTTTTGTGACCCTTATTGTACAGTGTGACTGCTTTTTTTGTATCACTGTGTATCGCCTAAACACAAAAAGTGGGGATGAGGGAGGCTGTGGAGAACCTCCAGGTCTGTTTCCAGACCACAGACTGGGACTTGTTCACGGAGGACTATGGGGAGGACGTGGACGGTCTCTGCTGCACTACACACTGTCAGGTTCTGTAAGGACTGCATCATGCCCATCAAACAGGTACGCTGTTTCCCCAATAACAAACTGTGGATCAGGAAGGACATTAAAGCCTTACTCAACAGAAAGAAGAGGGCCTTTATGGCAGAAGACAGGGAGGAGGCCAGGTCAGTCCAGAAGGAGCTGAAGAGTGAGTTGAGAAAGGCTAAGAACAGCTACAGGGAGAGAGGCTGGAGGGTCAGCTGGAGCAAAACAGCTCCAAGGAGGTATGGGATGGAATGAATCACTGGTCAGAGTGTCTCAGGCCCAGCTGTAGGGGGAGGTCAAGAACACGCTAATGAGCTGATTCAGCTCTTAAATTGGTTTGACCTGGCTATCACCCCCCACCCACACCCACCCCTATGAGCTCAAATGGCAGCCCAACGCCCCCTCCACAGCCCGCCTCCAACCCCCCCACCCCCACCATCCATGCATCAAAGAGCCAGGTTAGGAGAGAGCTTAGGCCTGGCTCACACAGCAACGTTTCCAGAACGTTCGGTTCTCGTTTGCACCTCGCAATTACACGGCAACGGCGTTAGAGTTTTGAAAACCTGTGAAATTTCGAGAACCCTGCGAACAGTGTTTTCATTCTCATTTTCCTGGATTCCGTTGTCGTGTAAACAAGCAAAAGTGATCTCGTTTTGATAACGATGAAGGACGTTCGGCTATTGTACAGTTAAATTATAACATCATTTTAAAGCCCAGAATGTGATTGTAGGATTCAATGTGATTACTTAGTCGAAATAGGCTACTCTTGTCCAACCAAGATTCTATATAGATCTAGCCTATTAGTCGAGCAATAAAGCTTGTTAGACAAAAATAGGCTATAGGCTTTATTACATTAATAAAAAAGACTACAAGTTTCCTAATGATATGATTGGCCCCGCCCAGCAACCGCTGCCGGAGGGTATATTTTCGGTTGTGTGTTATTTCGTTTGTTCGGTCGGTCACATAGCAGGATTATACAAAAACTACCAGAGCGATTTTCATTAAACGCGGTGGAGGGGTGTAGCATGGGCCAAGTTGGAACACATTACATTTTGGTGCTGATCAGAATCACTGGGCAGATACAGGAATGAGAAGAAAAGAAGATTTCCTATACCGCTGGTGGCTGAGCGGTAATATATCAGTCTAGCAATGTGTCGGCCCGGGTTCGATTCCCGGGTTCGGCTTTTGATATCAACTTTGTTTTTTGTTGCTGTTTACGCCCAACATTGTCTTATGTTTCTATGCATGTAAAACAAAATCATATCTGACTCATGAAAAACAAATCAGATAAACACTGTATTAGGAAATGTTACATTTTCTTAGCCTGGATCCTGTGGTATAAGCCTACATATAAATCATAAGCTACCTGCACATCTGGGCTTAAGTTTTGCCCCTTGAGTGTCAGGTTTCATTAACTACCAGAGCGATTGGAACATCCCACAAACAATTTTCTACTAAATGCACTCTGATATCATATGAAAAAAGACAGAGACAGTCAAACCGTGCTGCTTTCTTATCTATTAATTTTTTATCAACTTACACATTCTTGTGCGGGTGCTCTGAGAACACTTTCTAGTCTTTACTTCTTCTGCTAGGCGTACCCATAGCCTGGTGGCCGAGCGGTTAAGGCGTTAGTCTCATGAATGTCCTGATGGACCGCGGCCTCTTGCCGGAGGGGACTGGGATCTAGCCTGCTTTCAAAGAGATTGTGACCGGAGTGGGAGCGGTCCAGCATGCCTGACCTCCCCAGTACCCCCACCCTCCCTGGTTCATTTACACAATCCCACACAAATATGTGCACCAATGTGTGTGTGTTCGCTTTGTCTCTAGGGGAGATGGCCAAACAGATGAAGGTGAAGAAACTGAAGAATCTGAAGACCCTGGACTCTAAACCAGGTGAAAGATGGCAGAGGGCTTCAGCCACGTCTAATGATACTCATGGTCTACCTCTCTGTCTTTGTTTCTATCTCTTTCTGTCCTCAGGTGTGGTTCTCGCTGACTGTAAGAGTGTTATTATTGTAACGTTTCAGGTGTGTACAGCGCATACAAGCCCTTCCTCAATAAAGATGAGGACATCATCAAGCAGTTACAGAAGGTAAAGTCTGCTCTTTGAGCTCTGCTGCAGCTTCAGCTCTGTCATTCATTCATGGTAACAGTAAGCAGTCTTTTACCACTGTGACAAAAGTTCTCAGCAAACAAAAAGTTCAGTATGAAAAAGAAAAATCAGTATGTTTTCAATCTTGCAAAACGATCTGTTTGTTTATTTATGGAAACTTCAGGGAATTCAGCAGAAGCGTCCCTCGGCGGCCCAGAATGCCATTCTCCGGCGCTACTTCCTGGAGCTGACGCAGAGTTTCATCATTCCACTGGTGACCATGTTATACATTTATGTTTCATGTGTGTGTTGTGTACAACACCAAGGCATGTTGCCAGTTTCCTGTTGCTAGTCAGTGAAGGTGATTGTGCTTCACATTCTCCATTCTCGTCTGGACAGGAGCGCTACGTGGCTAGCCTGATGCCCCTACAGAAGAGCATCTCTCCCTGGAAGGTGAGCAGGAAGTGGTATGGGTCACATCTGCGTGGTTCTGCTGTATGCTAGTGTGTGTTAGGTGTGTATGTTCATGAGTGTGTATCACACACCTCCCGTCGTGTCTGACCTGTGTGTGTCTTCCCCTAGAGCCCTCCCCAGCTGCGTCCGTTCAGTCAGGAGGAGTTTATGAAGACTCTGGAGAAGGCGGGTCCTCAGCTCACCTCGCGCCTTAAAGGAGACTGGATCGGCCTCTACAAGTAGGAACACCAACTGGTTTATTTCGTTCAGAAGAAGAAACTGTTGTGGGTCCTCCTTACATGCTGCCAAAGTGGCACAATCGTTACTGCAGCAGACTTGTAACATGGTTCGCAGTTTCAACTCCCTGTCCTACCATTTGATCAAATAAAATAAAATAAAAATGTATTTATAGAGCACGTTTAAAACGACAGCAGTCGACCAAAGTGCTGTACAAAGGTGGGTCTTGGGTAAAAACATTTCTCAACAAAACAATACAGACATTGAACATGAACAAGGCTTGGGCACAGACTGGTTTAAACACCAGGGAGGAAAGGTGGGTCTTTAGGGAGGATTTAAAAAAACTCAAGGGTCTTGGAGGATCTAACATGGAGGGGCAGGTTGTTCCATAGCCTGGGGGCAGCTGCCGCAAAGACCATGTCGCCTCTAGACTTAAGTCTAGTTTTAGGCACCTCCAACAGCAGTTGGTCAGCAGACCTGAAGGCTCTGGCTGGGGTGTGGAGATGCAGAAGCTGGGAGAGGTACAGAGGGGCCAGGCTGTTAAGGGCTTTAAAAACCATTAGCAAGAGTTTTAAATCGATGTGAAAGCGGACCGGGAGCCAGTAGAGTGGGCCAGGACTGGCGTGATGTGGTCACACTTTTTCTTGCCTGTGAGGAGGCGAGCGGCAGCATGCTGGGCAAGCTGCAGGCGGCTGAGGGAAGACTGATCCATGCCAACATACAGGATGTTACAGTAGTTGAGTCTAGATGAAGGCATGGATCACCCTCTCTAGGTCAGTAGCAGAGAGGTAGGGCTTTGTCTTAGCTAGGAGACACAGTTGAAAAAAGCTTGTCTTTACTACAGCACTGATCTGTTTATCAAAATAAAATCACTGTCAAAAACCACCCCAAGATTCTTCACAGATGAGCGAATGTTGGAGCTCAAGGGGCCCAGGGCATCGACAGAGCAGTCTGAGGGAGTGTGTCGTCCAGAAAGGATGATCTCGGTCTTTCAATGCTAGAATTAACGTAAGACTGTTACAGACGACCAGAAGAGAGGATTAAACCCCCCCGGCGATAAAAATTAATGATCAGAGAGGGGGAGATCAAGAGCAGAGACATGGAAACCCCCTCCATCCCTACCAGCAAATCGAACTTTGATTACATCCAATGTTCATTGGAGTGATCAGGTCATCCACAGACGGACCTCCATCTTTGTCTCCAGTTATCCCGGTCCTCCACACACCTGGCCATCTCATCAGTGGTCTCCACTACCACATCCATCTTGATTATGTCCATTCATGTTTTAGTAGGACGTCCTTGTGACTTGCGTCCGTGCCATGGAGATGGCTCCCCTAACACTAGCTTGCTGGTCGGAAGCTCACGGTGTGTGTAGCAGTGCCCAGCCAGCCTCATTCTCCTTGCTGCTGTCTTCCCACTCACCCTTGACCTCTCTCCGTACAGATCTTCAGTACTGATGTGCGCGTTATGACTTTTGTCCAGTGCTGCACATTCAGTTCCTGTGTCGTTGTGTCTACCTGCAGACAGTTCCTCAAGTCCCCCAACTTTGACGGATGGTTCCGGAACCGGAGGAAAGAGATGATGCAGAAACTAGAAGCCCTTCACCTGGAGGCACTCTGTGATGAGGTCAGCAGGACTGAATCTCTCTCTCTCTCTCTCTCTCTCTCTCTCTCTCTCTATCTCTCTCTCTCAAATTAATTTCTCTCTCTCCCTCAGGACCTGCAGATGCGCATCCAGAAACACACCGAGGTTGAGACTGTGGACCTGGTGCTGAAGCTCAAGGACAAACTGGTCAGTACTCTTTGTAGGCTCTGCTGCATTCTTTGCACAACCGTTTGCCATAATGTCTGATTTTACCCTGTTCTGTTCATTTCAATAGTAGTAGTATTAATATAGTATTAATAGTACTGTAGTGGGGTGTAATGTAGAGGTAGTAGGTGTATTTTTTTTAAAGAAAATTATTTTTTTATTAAACCTTTATTTTACCAGGGAAGTCCTATTGAGACAGAGGTCTCTTTTACAAAGGTATGTAATGCAGAGGTAGTAGAGTCCTTCCTCACCGTCCTCCTGTTCGTCTCCCTCCCTCGCAGACCCAGGCGGAGAGGGAGCAGCTGCCGCTGCAGCCGGGGACGCTGGCCAAACTCCAGGCCCACATCCAGGCTGTGATCCTGGCCTTGCCAGAGGACCTGCAGGGCATCCTCCACAAGCCCGCCACACCCTGACCAGACAGCTCCCTGACCAGACAGCTCCCTGACCAGACAGCTCGCCAACACACCGGGGGTGCTTCGGCCCAACCGCTACCCTGGTCCGGCTGAACTGAACTGAATTTTAAACTAGACGTGTTTTTAAAGTGCACTTGGACCCTTTAGATATGCGTGCTCACACCGTGTGCAATGCTGGCATTGCTGTAACAAAAAAACAAAACCTAACGAATATGCAAACGGTCATCCAGTAGAGGAGGGAAGAGGTGCATTATCCTGTGAAGAAGGGCTGTTTGACCACACACACACACACACACACACACACACACACACACACACACACACACACTCCCAGCATTAACAACACCAGCCTGCCTGAAGCTCACACACACTCACGGTGCTGGTATCTCTGGGTGCTCATGGTGCTGGTGTCCCTCAGGGCTCTGGGTGGTGCTGGCCTGAGTCGGGATTTTCAAAGGGAATCGTTGAGAGATTCATGACTTAACAGTGTACACCAACACAAATCCTATCAGTCTTGGTGGCAATCTCTCCCACAGATGCAATACAAATGACAGTGAACTTAAGGGGCATAGTTGCATGGTTTGGTTGTCCCAAAATTTTAGAGAGTTTTTGTTGAAGTTATCCCAAGTTGCAGTGCTATTGTTTCCCTTGGGAAGAGGCTGTCTGTGCTCAAGGTATTAAGTGGGAAGGAGAGAGGATGAAAAGATTCAGATTCCATGTTTGGCTCGGAGCAGCGCTGCTGTGTCCTCATAGCTCAAGTCTACTGTTAAACATTAACATGAAGTCTACTGTTCACAAGAATTTCTGACCAATTTCTATTGATATGGACCGTTTTCCATGATATGCCTACCCAGGCCCAGTCATTCTTGAGTTTATGGTTTTCACAAGGCTAGGTGTCCGCCCACAATGTCATTTGTGATTCATGGTTTTAAAATGGTAATTCTGCTGATCAATCATTAACATAATTAGCTCTGTACTTAATAACATTGTGCCTTCTATCTGACCCGTATCTACCCAAGGTGTTTTAGATTTGTAGTTTTATTTTAGATGTTTTGGTCTTGTAGTTGTTCATGTACTGTATTAGTCCTCAGCCATGAAGAACATAGTGAGCCGATCGGTCGTCTGGCCTGTCTGTTCCTCGGTTTCCAACGGAGAAAAAGTCTGTCCTACAGAAAATTACAACTAAGCACGTGTTGGGCACAGAGCTTTAGCAAAACGACATGTACAGGATTTTCTGAACCAGTGTGTAGAAATACAATTGTTACGCTGATCTTTATTGGCGTTTATGAAAACATGTTCTTGTCTTTATCAGTTGATATTATGCAGGTGCCTTAGTGGGAAAGATGGTGAGGGGAACCAGAGAAGCAAACCAAAGACATTTTGTTTTAGGTTACTTTGAATATCAGCACAATATAACTGATAATCTGGTGGTGGTTTGGAACTAGGCTCCCATAATGAGGTTGTCCTTCCTGAGATGTGTTATGTGATCGAATGTTGCTCTTGGGTCACGAGGCTCTCTTGGTCTAATGGTACACATTTGGCTTTGGTGAACTAGAGACGGGTTCGAACTCCGCTGGATACATTAATAACATCATCCGTACGTAAATGTTGCTGTCCTCCTGCGATAACATTGACTCAAATTCTCCTGTAGAATCTGTAGGAAGCACCATGTAACACAATAATTTCATTGGTGATCACCTTTTGAGGAAAAATAATGGTTGTAAAAACCTGTGCTGTGACTATTGGTTGTTGGGCAACCATGTAAGTTTTATATTTTGAAAATACTTATTTTAACAAGTTAGAGTTTTGTATAGAGGGCTATTCTCATATTACACTCATCTAATAATGACATTTTGTACATAAAGTTGTAAAAATGAAATGGATTTAACACATATATGAATCTTGTCTTACTAAATACAGATGTATTGCTAATATGGGGTATTTTTTGTATGTACAGTTATACCTTGAATGGGCTTTCAATCTGTTGAAGAACGAGAATAACAATGTTAACTAAAGCACATGATATTGTTGCATATTGCTTTGATCTTAGTGTTAAGATGTTTGCTCATACCTGTTCCTTTCTATTGAAGCCATAACCACTAAATGTACCACTTTCTGAACTAGGACTCACAAAACAATGGCTTTCAATGAGAGGATGTATGTGAATAAATAGACCTTGATCTCATCTGCATTTGCCTGGTTCATTTTTCACTATCACTTTTAAATGATCATTTGAATGGCCTGACTACACCAAAGTAGCCTTCTAAAATGTTTTATTCATGAGATTCATAACTATACTTACATTTATTATAGCCTATATTTCATAACTATGCTTATGTTTATATTGTTATTTTAGCAGATAATATCACCTATAATGTGTGTGTGTATATATATATACTGTATATGTATTCCTCTACATTCCTGAGTTGGCCGAGACATGTCTTAAGATCTTGCTTAAAAGTTCCCATAGTTTCGGCCATCCTTAGGTTTTCTGGCAGGGTATTCCAGAGGCTGGGGGCGTAGAAACTGAAGGTTTCCTCCCCACGTCTCGTGGTCCTGGCTCCAGGAACCGTTAAAAGTTTTGTGCCAGAGGATCTCAGGGACCTACTTGATGTATAACGTAAAAGCATGCCAGATATGTATTCAGGTGCATGACGATGTGCTTTATAAACTAATAGAATCTTAAAATCTATTCTAAAACTGACTGGTAACCATTGTAGTGATTGTAAGACTGGTGTGATGTGTGCCCTCCTTCTGGTCTTAGTGAGGACATCTGCTGCAGCATTTTGTATAATCTGAAGTTGACTAATAGCTTTCTTTGATAGACCAGATAGGAGTGTTCCAGTAATTCAACCTGCTTCTGATAAAAGTATGCATTCATTTTTCAGTGCCGGCCTGGGAGAGAAGGTTTCACCTAATGTTTCTCAGGTGATAAAAAGATGTCCTTGTGACATTCTTAATATGGGCCTCAAAATTAAGATCAGAATCGAACATGTCACCTAGGTTTCTGACTTAATATTTGATGTTCAGTGTCTGTGTTTTTAAGTGCCCAGATAGTCTCTGCCTTTCAACTTTATCACCAATGATCAGCACATTTGTTTTGTCCTGGTTTAGCTGAAGGAGGTTCTGTGATATCCATGCATTTAAAGTGAGAGAAATAATTATTTGATTTGGTATGTTTGTCCTCTGACAAAGACATTATCAGTCTATAATTGTAATGGTAGGTTTATTTTAACAGTGAGAGACAGAATAACAACAACAAAATACAGAAAAACACATTTAAAAAATGTTATAAATTGATTTGCATTTGATCGAGTGAAATAAGTATTTGATCCCCTATCAGCCAGCAAGATTTCTGGCTCCCACAGACTGGTTATGTCCATGAGGCACACAAATAGTCCTCTCCCTTTAAGAGAGTGCTCCTAATCTCAGCTCGTTACCTGTATAAAAGACGCCTGTCCACAGAAGCAATCAATCAATCAGATTCCAGACTCTCCACCCTGGCCAAGACCAAAGAGCTGTCCAAGGACATCAGGGACAAGATTATAGACTTGCACAACGCTGGAATGGGCTACAAGACCATTGCCAAGCAGCTTGGTGAGAAGATGACAGTTGGTGCGATTATTCGCAAATGGAAGAAGCACAAAATAACTGTCAATCTCCCTTGGTCTGGGGCTCCACGCAAGATCTCACCTTGTGGATTTTCAATGATCATGAGAACGGTGAGGAATCAGCCCAGAACTACACGGGAGGATCTTGTCAATGATCCCAAGGCAGCTGGGACCACAGTCACCAAGAAAACAATTGGTAACACACTACGCTGTAATGGACTGAAATCCTGCAGCGCCCGCAAGGTCTCCCTGCTCAAGAAAGCACATGTACAGGCCCGTCTGAAGTTTGCCAATGAACATCTCAATGATTCAGAGGAGGACTGGGTTAAAGTGTTGTGGTCAGATGAGAAAAAATCGAGCTCTTTGGCATCAACTTAACTCGCCGTGTTTGGAGGAGGAGGAATGCTGACTATGACCCCAAGAACACCATCCCCACCGTCAAACATGGAGGTGGAAACATTATGCTTTGGGGGTGTTTTTCTGCTAAGGGGACAGGACAACTTCACCGCATTAAAGGGAAGATGATTGGGGCCATGTACCGTCAAATCTTGGGTGAGAACCTCCTTCCCTCAGCCAGGACACTGAAAATGGGTTGTGGATGGGTATTCCATTTTTTTGTTATTCTGTGTCTCACTGTTAAATAAACCTACCATTAAAATTATATATATATATATTTCCCTCACTGTATATCAACAATGCATTCTACCTGGTGGTCAACTGAACTGTAGTCATCGGGTAATATAGAGCTGAGTGTCATCTGCATAGCTATGGTAGCAAATATTGTGCCTCCTACTTACATCACGTATGGGTAGCGTATACAGACTGAAGAGTAAAGGCCCTAGAATGGATCCTTGTGGGACCCCACATGTCATTGAAGTGTTTTTGAGTGGTAATCACCAAGGGAGACAAACTCTTGGCCAATTAGGTATCTCCTGAACCAGTCAAGGACTGGACCAGAGAGGCCGACCCAGTTCTCAAGTCTTCCAACAAGGATGTCATGATCTACAGTGTCAAAAGCTGCGCTCAGGTCCAGAAGGACAAGGACAGAGCGCTTTTTGGTCTCATCGTTAATTCTGAGGTTGTTTACAGCTTCAACCAGTGCTGTCTCCGTACTATGATGGGAAAAAGCCTGTACCGAGGGAGCAGTTAATGACAGCTAAGGTGTCCTCAGACAGAGTTGGCTGGCATAGGATCAAGAGGGCATGTAGATGACTTAGGTTTTGACACCACTTTGCCCAGTGTATGTGTCGACCGGTGCAAACAAGCTCATATCACTGCTCTGTGGTGGAGGAGGGTCAGCAAGCAGAACATTGGGTCTTAACTGTGTGATATTCATCCTAATGTCAGTATATTATCTCTAAAATATGCTACAAATTCCTCACACTTGGAAATAGACAGCATGTTGACAGGTGTGTGGGGGGCGGGATTTATCAGGCGGTCAATTGTTGAGAAAAGCTCCCTGGAATTATGATTTCTGGAGATCAATTTCGAGAAGCAATCTCTCCTAGAATTCTTTATTGACTTATTATCCTGGTAAACCTGTAGCTTTGTCTTCCTCCATGTGCGCTCAGCTTTTCTGCATGTTCTCTTGAGTTGATTTATCTCCTCATTTCTCCATGGAGCTTTATGTTTGTCAAGAGCAGCACTCAATTTGGTATTAAAAGTGGCCACTAGATCATTAACATGTGAAAACCCAACTTCCAGGGTTGTTACACTATTTGTGTTCATCAGTATTTCAAAATTATCGACTGCTACGGAGTTCAAAAAGTGTTTCTTAACAAAGCATTGTGCTAATCTCAGCTTTGGGTAACAGTGCTGTGAAGAAAATACAAAAGGGTCAGAAACTGCAAGGTCACTGATAGTAGACACCACAGTCGTAAGACCCTTTATGATCACAAGGTCAAGGGTGTGACCTCAGTTGTGAGTGGGTCCAGTTACTTGTTGAGTAAAATCCATGGAATTCAAAAGGTTGATAAAGTCTCTGGTCTTTGAGTCACCCACATTATCAACATGCAGATTCAAATTGCCTGTGATAATGTTATCATAGTTTGTGTGGATAATGGACAAGAGTTCAGAGAAATCTGCTAAGAAGGTTGGACATTGCTTGGGTGGCCAAGCAATACACAGTTCTATCAGAACTGGAGGCTTGCACTTCTTAATTACAGCATGGTATTCAAAAGAGGTAAAATCATCAAAGGAAATGCTCCTGCAGCTCAGAGCATCTGTAGCTATGGTGGCCGTCCCTCCTCCTTTTTTCCACTTCTAGTAGATTGAAAGAAACTATAGTTGGAGGAGAGGCTTCAATAAGGGCTACTGACCCATTTACATTCAGCCAAGTTTCAGTTAAAAACATGCAGTCTAATTTATGTTCACATATATAGTTAATGAGAAACATTTTGCCAGCTAGGGACCAGGGCTGAATTTCCCAGAGGCATCGTAGCGCTACGTTCATCGTAGCACTATGATGAACGCCATAGCTTACGATGAACGTAGCGCTACGATGCCTCTGGGAAACTCAGCCCTGATATTTAGCATTGCCGAGTTACATCTTGTTAAGAGGCACAGATATCAAATTGTCTGTGCATACTCCATTCGGTCTGTGACTGATTCTTTGGGATCTTGAAAGAGAAATGTATTGTGCAATCGCGTTTATTCACCTACCACTACAAACACTAGGATACTAAAAACTCAGATCAGAGGTAGTTACTATGTTGAAAATCCCGCCAGATCCATTTGTGAGCACTGGGTCAACAGGATCAGGGCCTAGAGGAGATGGATCGGTAGAACTTTCAACATGATGTCAGCGCCTGACGGAAGAAGCCATGTTCTCAGAGAGCAGCCTCCTTTGGTTTGGGTGGAGACCATCACGTTTCAATAGTCTAGGCCTGTCCCAGAACAGGTCGAAGTTGGAGATAAAGGGGACTCTAAAGCCGCATTTACACTGCCTGTTTGAAGTGACCCAATTCCTTTTTTTGCTTACATGTGGCACATATCAGATATGTACGGAAGAGCATTAGGGCCAACAACTGAGTTTATTATTTTTTTAAGCTTCTAAGTTTAAAGTCAGAACTTCTGAGAAAAAAGTCAGAAATAACTTCTGAGATTAAAGTCAGAATTTCTGAGAAAAAAACTCAGAATTTCTGACTTTAAAGCATTAGCACAGCTATGTAAAAGGTTGAGGGAGGTGGTGAGATGGTGAAACTACAATTTCTATGACAGTGGAAACACGCATAGCTGGGTGCTTGGCTGACATCTCGGAGTGGATGACGACACATCACCTCAAGCTCAATCTGGACAAGACTGAGCTGCTGTTCCTCCCGGGGAAGGGCTGCCCGCACCGGTACCTGGCCATCACCATTGAAGACACAGTGACTCGGACTGCGAGGAATCCGGGTGTGAACCTGGATGACCAACTGTCGTTTTCCGCACATGTCACATCCGTCACACGCTCCTGCAGATTCATGCTCTACAACATCAGGAGGATTCGCCCTTTCCTCACTGATGAAACGCCGCAGGTACTCATCCAGGCCCTGGTCATCTCCCGCCTGGACTACAAGTATGGGCGTTGATGCATTGTATTTGTAACCAAGTGTTAGTGTGTTGTAAATAACTGGTTATATGCTGCTAGGTCAACCTAGCAATGTTTGGTATCAATCTGAAGCTAAAATCATGAATCAGTTGATTATGCATGTTGGGGAAATGTAATATGTTGAAACCATAACAGGGATATTTGATGATTCCAGACTCTTAAGATAATCTTGCTCCCCTTTTATGTTCCCAAGTGAGTGGGGGTCAAAGCTCGTCCACAGACTCCTCACTCTGTGTGGGTGACCAATTGTTGCTGTCTATGCAAACAGGACACACCTCAGTCTCCTGCCCTTTTTAAGTGGGGACAGGACAGATTCTCTCTCTCTCAAGTTTCCCTCAAGTTTCTCTCAAGTTTCTCAGGTTCTGTGTTCTCAAAGTAACACGTAACCCCAGGATCCATGCTTGTGCCTGATTGATGAAAATCAATCTGTATCCGTGGAATTGCTGAACCGCTACCTGCTAGCTAAGATCTCTGTGTAGTCGACGCCAGGGTCTTAGGAATTTCCACAAACTCTTCAAACGATCCACCTCTGGCGAGTGCAGAGGTTTGGAACGAGACATTTGCAACTTTTGAACCATTTCAGTAGGTGTGCTACACCCTGCATCAAACCGAGCGACCATCAGTCACGTGCCTCTTCCTTTCTTCGAACCAAACAATGTCTCTGGATGCATCGCTTAAATCAGTTAGAAAGCCGCTGGATCCACAGACTACAGGCTTTGCGTTCCCCAAGGCTGAATGATGCTATAGATATTTCTTTTCTATAGATCTTCTACCTTCAGGAATTTGGTAGTCCTCTCTTCTGCTTACAAGGGTTATTGATTATGATTATTATATATGTATTTTCTTATTTTCTTGGTGTCTCATTATATAACCGCAACCTAGGACAAGTGATGTTGATTTTATGTATTTTCCTGTTGTCCTTTCATCTAGCCTAGGTATTGAGTCTCTTATGTATTGAACAAATGTCAGTAATGTATATGTGACAAGAATGCCCTCCTGTGGGCAGCATGATATATCCAGTTCCCAGCTACACAGCTGTCTAGAATTGTGATCACTGGTCGCACCCATGGGTGCAGCCTGCTAGCCTATTAAGGCCTTCTACTGACTGTTGCTCTAGTTTGTAACTAGCCCTGATGAAGGCCCCATGGCCGAAACATGTTGGCTTTTTTATTGTTCTGTTCTAAGATGAACTAGCCTATTATTAAAGGACAATGCTCGTTTTTGACAACCTGGACCTTATTTACGACATATTATAAGACGTTTGACTTACCGAGATCACTTTGGTGTAGTTCGGAGGCCTGTAGAAGAAATGTAAAATCCAGCGCGAGCCAGTATATCCATGTAATGGCGGTGATCAGGGCAACGAGAATGCAGCTTCTAAAAATCTATTTTCTGCCGCGAAACGGTTGTTTTCATCAATCTGTCTGGATGAATCGCTAGTTGTGCTTACATAGAGCATAACTGTTGTGGTTTTCACATGCCGTGATCTTTAGAAACGTCTTTCGAAACGAAATAGCTTCCTCACTTGCTCCAGCACTAATGCGCACAGCGCGCAATCGTTGCTCCAGCACGCTGTGCGCATGCGTGCTGGAGCAAGCGAGGAAGCTATTTCGTGTCTAACGACTCTCTAAAGATCATATTACAGAGGCATGGGAAATACCACAACAGGCCTATGCTCTCTATGTAAGCACAACTAGCGATTCATCAAGACAGATTGATGAAAACAACCGTTTCGCGGCAGAAAATAGATTTTTAGAAGCTGCATTCTCGTTGCCCCGATCACCACCATTACATGGATATACTGGCTCGCGCTGGATTTTACATTTCTTCTACAGGCCTCCGAACTACACCAAAGTGATCTCGGTGAGTCAAACGTCTTATAATATGTCGTAAATAAGGTCCAGGTTGTCAAAAACGAGCATTGTCCTTTAAAGCATTTTAATCAAGAAGAGTGCCTTGGACCTTTTTGATTAATTCTATGTTTTCCCTGACATCCAAAGAGCACCTTCTGTAAGATACTTTGACTACAAGAACGCTGAAGCCCTCCTTTCCATTCACACTACCCGTAAGGTTGCCATCCAGCATTCTCTTTTGATGTGGGTTGATGGCAAGTGTTGTTTAAGATAGCAGGATTTAGGATAGGCTGTGATAATCTATGACATCATTAATTTCATTTCAGCAGGATTTAGGATAGGCTGTGATAATCTATGACATCATTAATTTCATTTCTGCTGTGTTTTCATATTGCCACATTTGATTTCCATCTATTATTGAATTGTGTTTCATATATTTTGATAATTGATTAGTATAACTTCAATAAATATTAAGCTTTGATCACATCCTAGCGTCATCACATGATATTTAGGTGACTTGATTGAGTCAAGACCTCCTCCTGAAGACTGAGATTGATGAATTAGACTATTGATGAAGGTTATCTGTTTCCCTGTACAGAACAGGGTGGTGCCCCATATGAGTTGATTTAATGTATTAAATACATATTCCTTCATATTTGTTTGATAACTGTGGTATAATCATAAATGATACCTAGTCAGTCATATTCCCATAGATCTAACCCTTAGACTGCTACACTGTACTAAGCATTTCAACTAGAGGGTGACAAATATTTTAAAGATATAACAAAGTAAAACTATACTGGGATACTCCCATAAGGACAAACTGTGCAAGAAGGCCAATAGCTAAGCTCAATGAAACTATGAGGAAGTGTGCATGAGGTAGAAGGAGGAAGAGGAGACAAATGATAAATACCTGAGTCATGTCAGAACTAGACGAACGCCCGGACCATCATTTAAAACTTTAAAATATCTTTAAAATCATGCCACACAGCACACTGAGTATGCATTCACATTTTTATTCTCCATCCCCCTGGGCGTGAACTCACAAAGTTACACCAAGGGCAAGTTTCCACAAAATGTTAAAGGCACCACGAGAGGTAAAAAAACGAAAAACGAAATCAAAGACTAATCAATAAAACCAAGGTATACAATCAAGTGGAGAACAAAAGACAAAGCTTACAAACTTACAAGATGACACAGGAAACACCATGGAGAATGCACAGCTACAGCAAATAATGAAGAGACAAAGAATTGGACTGGGGAAGCTACAGTACATGTAGGCTATATACTCACAGACTAACAAGACTGGTGGAAACTAATCAAACCATTGTAGCTGCTGTGCAGCACTGGGTCGGGCCGGGCGGAGTTAGAGGAAGGAGACAAATTACAAATATATGAGGGTCTAGGTGTATTCATATAAAAACTAGTGCAGGCATATGTTTTCCTGTTAACTGCTACAGTTAGGAGATGGAACAAGGTTTGAGGTTGTGACATGGTCACAGCTCTTTTCTGTCCTGGCCACACAGTGAACTGCATAAGTGGAGTAGTGGTGAAAGCGCTGGACTCCCACCCAGGAAACCGGAGTTGGGGATGACATTATGGGACTATACCCCCACCCTCCACACGTTCGTCCTTTCACTCCAACCTTTAACACTTGCCTTATAGGTCAGATCCTGTCCCAAACCCAACCCTTATACTAACCTCAGCCCACACTAGGGACTGGAAGGACACCAAAACCAACCTGCTGATCTCCACTGCACAAGTAGAGTAGTGGTCAGAGCATTGGACTCTCACACGGGAGACCGGGGTTCAAGACCCGGTGGGGATGACTGTCATCAGTGTAACTGCTTTAGCCACTGACCGCTAATATTAATGTTATGGAAGCTGCTGCTAGTCGTAAGCTCATGAGCCAACTGGCTATCCCGCTCTTATTGTGCTGGATTAGCATTAGAACTGATGTGTCCGGCGACAAGACCCATCTTTATTTATCAGACATTTCATGTCATTTCAATTCACAGCTATTTCAGTGGCATGACTAGCTTCCATCCTACCAGTCCTGAACAGAAACAAGCCAGCCATACACATAGGCCAGACTGGAGGCAGAAAGCATGCCGCCTTGTGTGGATTTTGTTTGAGATCTTTCATTTGTAACACTAGGTTTATTAAAGAGACAACCTCTGGCTATTTTCTGCAACTTGCTTCCCTTGTCTGTGCCACTGCCATTTTGACATTTGGAGTCCTCCCTGTCCCCTGGGTTGCCACAATACAAAAAAAACTATGGGGAAGTGTGCATGATGTAGAAGAGGAGACTATGACAATCACATGAGGGTGTGCTCATGTATTTGCTCAGCCCATAATTTAAACCTTTATCTTCAAAAAATCATGTCACAGCACAAAGCCTGAGTATGCATTAGCATTTTTATTCTGCATCCCCCTGGGCTTGAACTCTTGTTGAGCTACCTGCTATGTGAGAAGCCATAGATGGTTTCACTCTGACAAGCAGTCAAGGACTGCAAAAAATGTCACAGGTGTATGTAACATGGAGGTTTCATGAGTTCCCACAAAATGTTTGTTAAATGCACCACAAGGGCTGCAAAACTAAACCAAAGACTGAAAAATAAAACTAAGGCACACACAAAAACAAGTGGAGAACAAAAGACAACGCTTACAAACTGACAAGATGGCACAGGAAACACCAAGGACAATGCACAGCTACAGCAAAACAAACAAATAGACAAATAACACAAGGGGAGCTACATGTAGGCTATATATACACAGACTAACAAGACAGGTGGAAACCAATCAAACAATCAGTGGCACAGGTGTCCTCAATCAGTCAGTTTAGCCAGTTGTAGTTCTAGGATCCGTTATTGGGGCGGGGTTGCCAACAACAATATCTCTGATTGGTGGAGACATTGCTGTTGCACTATATTGTGGGTAGTGCATTTTTTCCTGTATGAACAGCAGTAGTTTGAAGGGACAAAATGAGGTCAGACTTCAACATACTATCAAAAACTCATTTTGAGATTTAATTCTGAAAAAATCACACTACATCTACCATGTCATGAACATTTTGTATTGTTTTTTTCAATGAACATTGGAGATTTGTTGAGTGAGTTTTTGCAGTAGCTGCATACAGTACTGTTTACATTAAAACATTTTGATGTGCTGTGGGCTCAATTTTTGATATTTCAAAAATCTGTGAAGATTGTTTGTGGAGGACAGACTGAAGATGTAGTTTAGCAATTGGGGTGTCAATTGACCAAAACGTGGGAGGAAAAACAGAGTAATGGACTTCATAATTCCTGCCATCTTAAAGCATATGGAAGTTTCTGCTCACTTGGGCCTACATGTTGGTGGTGGTTACAAAGTGATAGCATGTAGGCCTATTTGTTAAGGTTTTAAACTTAAGACGTTTGCTATAGCGCCACCATCAGGACTATTAGCCCCCAATGCCAGTTGAGGACTTCTGGCATAGGATTGTACTTATGTGCAAAATATCATGCATGGGAAGTCAGACTTGGTGTCTGCCCTTGGTGACCTTGGTTTTATTGATTAGTCTTAGATTTAGTTTTTTTTTTAATATATTTTTTTACCCCTCTTGGTGCATTTTGTGGAAACTTGTTAGACTTGCCCTTGGTGTAACGTTGTGAGTTCACGCCAAGGGTGATGGAAAATAAAAATGTGAATGCATACTCAGTGTGCTGTGGCATGATTTTAAAGATATTTAAAAGTTTTAAATGATGGTCTGGGCGTTCAGATTCAGAATATTGGGAAATACGAGAGGGACTGGCAGCTGAGGCTGCCCGGCCCCTAATAATAATACAAATATAAATAAAATAAATAAAAAAATACATATTTTTTGTAAAATAATATTAATATTAATAATAATATGAATAATTATACTAATAATAACGGTAATAAGTTATCCTCCACTCACTATGTTTGTTTGTTTGTTTCTACAAACAGCTTTCTACTAAGAATTCCCAACAAGTTGGACATTGTCGGCAACTTGTTATATCCTAGTTTCCGATGTTGCCCGAACGCAGCATGACACTACCACAACCAAAATGGAGTAGCTAGTTAGCTCTTCACCAACATGGTTGACGTACGCCTTTTCTCCAATCGCATGACTGTATTTTCTTCGAGGAGCACGTCCGGTCGGTGGCGTTTCCTGTGTTTGTAAACTGAGAGAAATTGGAACTCTGGCGACGGGCTTCGAAAGAACGACTGACGAGTGAACATTATAGGTAACTTAACATCCATAAATCTTTTGACATAAAACGGTCGATAATTTGTTCATTTTGCATCACACTAGACGATATTTGTATATTGATAAATTTCGGCCCTGGAATTACAGCAAAGGGGCTGCTTGACACGACTTGTCTGAAGGAGCACAACCAGAGCTAGCAGCTAGCTAGACAAGGGGAGAATAGCCTGTTCAGTTCGTCGTGTCGAGTTATACGCGATTCTAGGAGACTACCCGCCAGGCTAGGGGAAAAGCGGCAGTAAATGCAAATGTACTAGCTTAGCTCCACAACATTACTTTTAGTACGATTTGTATTACCAACATATTCTCATCTGCTGGGTTTATTTTCTGAAGGAAAAATAATGAGCAGTAACCTTAGCTAGCTTACGTTAACCAGCTAGTTACTGCCAGTGCCACTCCATCTCACAGTGCTACTGCTTGCTTGCTAGCTTAGCTGGAGCTAGTAGATAGCTAGCTAGGTAACCTCAGATGGGGATTTTTATAAATGAGACCTTAGAAGGTTAAGATGAGTAAAGCTTACATTAGCTAGTTTAAAAAAGAGTTACCTTAATGATATCTAATTAAATATATCTAGCTACCTGATATTGTTGGCTAGCAGTAACATTAACGCTAGGTAGCCCCGGAGCTAGCTAGCTAGCTGTGTAACGTTAATGTTACGTTAGCTAGCCCAGCTGAGTCTGAGAGTTCGGAACTGACGACGAACATCTTATTTTAAAACCTATTTGGGTAAACCGTGCTTGTATCGTGTGTAGTAGTGAGAGCAGTCACATTTAAACTAGCCTAGATCGGTCCTGCTGATTTGATAGCCCATGTTAGCTATTAGCTAGCTTTGTTTCCACAATACTGGGGCCCAGGCAGGTAACGTTAGCTACTGCTAATGTTAGCTCAGCAGGGTAACGTTCATGCTGTGTGTACGATCGCTGTGGTTAGTTTGCGGGCCTGGTCAGTGTCTGCCTGCCACAACACTGTTAAACACACATCTAGCTGGCTACATGTGCACGCCGGCGGTAGTTTGGCCAGCCTAATTTGACCAGATTAGGTAGTGTTGATGATATAATAGTTTCTACTTCTAGCCACTGGATCAAGCTCAGCTACAGCCACGTTTAGTTATTAATATGTAGATAGCCCTACACAGTGTGCGTTAGCCGTGCCAAGATGATTTATTTTAGTCTCCGTTATCATTAAGCCTGAACATCAATCAAATTAATTATAATGGCTTTGTGGTTCTACAATATCATCTCGTGTTGTGTATTGTTAGTTGTTGTAATTCAATCAATGTTGTGGTTGACTTGGGATGTTTTGATGTTGATTTGTGGAGGCGTATAGTTTCTAAAAGCTTAATTATGTGAGCAGGTAAGGACAGTCTCAATAAAATGGACACCTGTAAATTGAATTTTGGATCTGATACACATACATTAATACAAGTAGTGACTAAAGGATTTAGAGTGGAAACATTTTATTCTCACAGAATGTTTTCCCCTTCCCCATGTTTTATTTCTACATGCTCCCCTTGCTCAGTTTTTGTGCTAGATGAGTGAGGTGGGTGTGGCCTCCCGTCAGAGCGACCATCCTGATTGACGGATCTCTGGATGACCTTCTCCCCAATCCTGTCCCTGCCCTCACATACACCGTTCCCACTGCAATGTCACACCTGCCCAGCAGTTCAGTCCGCGACCATATGAAATGGGTTTGTTTTCCTATTGAGAAATTAGAGCTCCAAAAACATCAACAACTCCACATTAATGCAATCATGTCACTCAGGATGTTGTCATTTAATCCAGTGAAATGTTGTTTGAAACTGTTTATCTAGGTTTTATCATTGGCTTATAGTTTTGTTTTATGTAATATTTACATCTTTGGTACCCTTGTTTTTTCCTTCAGATAATGGCTCTACACACCCAGATTGATATCTATATAAGGCGTTATCATTTTTATTAAATGTTTAATTTACTTGTTCCATCGCTTCTCCCTAACTCACCTTCCATCGAAATAATTTCCAGGCGGGGCTCCTTGGCTGTGAGGCTGTGCTGTCGAGTATGGCCCTGATGCAGGCGAGCTCCATGGCCGGTCCCCCCAAGAAAATGATGGCCCCCCTTGGCCATGGGCCGCCCCAGAGGGATATTCATGACCGTGGGCCCCAGAGTCACATGATCCTACCGTCCGGGATGAGCTGTCCACCCTTGGTTAGGAGATACTCTGGCAATGCTTATTCTCTATTGTACCTATGTTATCACAGCTAGTATGTCAATATTCATGGGTGATGATTGTAGAGATAATTATCATCATATCAGCATTTTTTTTAGGTTAGGTTTGGGAAACTGAGTAGTCTCTAGCTCTTCTAAATTTTAAATAGATACATTTGAAATAAATACATTTTAAATAGCCTTTTCATAGGATTAGGCTATCAGAAAACACAGCCCCATTCAGCAGACTCAAAAGCTTTCTATCCCGCCTGTGATCATCAGCTTATTCGTAAAGAGGGAGACTTCCATGCGCCCCGCTTGCTGGACGAGAAGGAGATGAGGGCCAACGAGGACATGCAGCTGAAGAAGAAGAACAGGAAGTCAGGGACGCCCTGTAAAGTGAGAGAGCAGCAGGAGGGGAGGGGAGGCAAGGTCAGTGTCCATGAATATTCACATAAAATAACTTTTCCTGTGTGGTTCACTCACAGCACAAGTAAACGGTGTGTATGTGTGCTCAACTTCGTGGGCAGATGGCTCTGTGTATAGTTTTGTGAAGAAGGCTGACTTTTTTTTTCTTTTTTTTTTTCTCCCTGTGGCCGAGTTGGTGCATTGGAGTCGAGTGTGCACATTTAGTTTGTGTGGGGGTGGGGGGAGGAGCTGAGGGAGATGTGGAGGGGGTGGGGATCTCTGGAGAGGAAAGAGGGGGAGGGGAGGGGGGAGAGAGAGAGAGAGAGAGAGAGAGAGGAGCACAATAACTGCAATTGTGCGCGCAAGAGGGTGGGCTGTAACATGGGGGGTGGGAGGGCGTTAACCCTTATGTAGAGTTAATGCATTTAATGCTTTGAAAGGCCCAACACTAAAATAATGAAAATAAATGTGGATGCCCTTTGTTCTTTTGACTAGGACTGTGTTGCTGTTATTTCTTTTAACTGTTAAGATACTCACAGTTGGCAGTTATGATACCAATCAAAGTGTTAGGTCTACACTTTTTCTGCATCAGAAGTAACCATGTCTGTTTTTCAATGTGTTTGAGTTAATTTGTGGTTTATTACTTATAGTATGAACCATAGTAGCTATATTTTAAGTCTACTTTCCTCTGGTTTCTAGGTGGTAGTTGTTGATGAGAATGGTAACTGTCCAGTATCCAAAGTGCAGAAAAATTTCATCTGCGATCACTGTTACGGAGCTTTCCGGAGCGGATACCACCTGAAGAGGCACATCCTCATTCATACAGGTATGTGTTTCAATCACAACGACCTGCTGCCTTAAGTTGACATTTAACAGTTAGGAAACAAAAATGCCTGATTTAGTAAACAAATGTGTCCCCAGAGGCCATCAAAAACACCAGTATGGATTAAGCTTAGGCTGTCTCTTAAGGAGTGTGCATCAATTTTAAGATTTTGGAATGTCCTCCTGAAGAGCTTGCTTGGTGTCTTGGCGCTGCTGCCTCACAGTTTCTTGGTGTTCACTGTGGGGACCATTCACTAAAACTGGTGCTCTTCGGTTTAGGGGAGAAGCCGTATGCTTGTGCCATATGTGACATGAGGTTTATTCAGCGTTACCACCTGGAGAGACACAGCCTCATTCACACGGGTATGCGTCCCTTTACCGTACCCATCTCACTAAAGGTTCCCAGGGTTCTATTGGTCATTGGACAGTAATTTCCAACAAAGCCCAAAATTCCATTTACCTCAACAAGGTGAGGAGTCATCATAGTTAATATGGGTCCCCCAACACCAGTGAAAGGACAAAGGGTAGGCCTATTTCTTGCTCTACATGTTATTGTCACAGTAAAGCCTAGATGTTCACAGAGAAGTCACAGTGAGATGCAGGTTCATAACCCTACAATTTTGCTTTTGTGTTCAAAGTCTTGTTCTCTTACATCTTAGGCGATATCTTTTCTGTTTGTATGTAGGCTAGTGCATGGACATCAAGGGACTATGCTATAATTTGAAGGTGACACTTATCAAGAAGCATATGCATCACAATTGCACAATTCATAGCTCTTGACAATACAATCATTGTCTCTCAATGGTTGTCTATATAGCTTATTATTGGTAAGTAAACAGCTTGGCCAAATTTGTTTGTAGAGGTTACCATAAGCATCTCATAATGAAAGAATCTAATTGCTCATCATCCCATCTAGATTTGATCAGATTTATCCTTCAGGCAGATTGCCTCCCTGTGGCAACATGTATGAACACTCCCCATACAATGTAAATGTAAATAGTAACTTTACCAAAACAATATTAAACAGCACAACTTAATGATAGCAGTTTTTCCTTTGTGCAGACTGATTAGCTAATATTCTTGTGCTCTGTGTGTATAGGAGTGAAGCCGTACGCTTGTTCCATGTGTGACATGAGGTTTTTCCAGCGTTACCACCTGGAGAGACACAGCCTCACTCATACGGGTATGCGTTCTCCTTCCGTACCCATCTCACATAAAACAAGCCTCCCATGCTACTATCATTGTCACTATTTAGCCATTCAAAGTATATGTTGAGTGTAAATTGATGTCTTCCGTTTGGCGCCTCAGTAGGCCCGTGGTCAGGCTGAAAACCTTTCGCTTGCCATTCATTTAGAAACTTTAAGACATTTATGGTCGAACCTCTCAGATTCAGGCTTCATGTGCTATAATGAAGCTTAAGTGCTTGTTGTTTGAAGTGGGAATAGTCTCTTGATGTCCAAGCCTAGTACTTAACATATTTGATGAATGCTGTATGCAACTACAATCTAGCCTCATTCATAATGGCTTGATGATGTGTGCATGAATAATTGAGAGATTAGCCAGATGCTTATCTTTGGCATCAGTAAAACATTTTTCACTGACAGATTTAAAATGTTGCTATTGAGCACCTGTTTTTTCCTATGTTTATATCACACTGGCTTGATAATGTCCTATGTTGCAGTGTTTGTATGAAAGGCTGTAGCCTTTTTATTTCTATTATCTTTTTGGGAATCTCTAAGAAAATAATTTGTAGCAACAAACAGGCTTCCATAGCTTGTGGAAGTACAAGCATGTGCAACAAAAGAGCCCATGAAATGCAAGCTACAGTCTAGTTACATCATCTCGTCATCTGGTGATTTGTTGATTAGGCTATACTTTCCAGTTAATGTAACAGGAACCATCTAGCTAATGTGTTGATACTCTTGTGTGTGTAGGAGTGAAGCCGTACGCTTGTTCCATGTGTGACATGAGGTTCTTCCAGCGCTACCACCTGGCGAGACACAGCCTCACTCATACGGGTATGGGTCTGCTTACCATATCCCTCACACAAACCTCCACAAAACGGGAGTTCACATCCAATTTTAAGTTTTAATGAAGGCATTGATTTGCTACCATTTTGGAATTGAGCGCAACGTTCGTCATAAGGCTTCCAAACATCATTCAGCTAGCTGTATTTACATGTAGCTGAAACCACTAGATTTTACTAAATTAATCTGTAAAATGCTTCAAAATGCATAATTTGTGGATGTTATCATTAGACATTGTCGTCAGACTAAAGTGTAAAGTCTCAATAGACTCCCCTGCTGGTACTGAGGATAGAACTTTTTGGGGTGGCGTAACTTGGTGGTTGCGCAAAATGTACATTTCATGATGAGCTAAACCAAGATGTTGGTGGTGGCTAGCTAATGTTTTGATACTCTGTGTGTAGGGGTGAAGCCATACGCTTGCTCCATGTGTGACATGAGGTTTTTCCAGCGCTACCACCTGGCGAGACACAGCCTCACTCACACGGGTATGCACCCTGTAGTACCCTTGGTTGCTATAACCGCGCCCCATTAGACAGGCTACCAAAGGGCTTCTATTCTAATGGGTAGTTCCTCATTCAGTGGACTGACATCACAACAAACTCGAGTTTGTCCTTTTAAAATCATTTAAAATGTTTTGGGCTTTTTGTTCATGGATGCACTGGATTTGTATCCTAGAAATATCCATGGAAATGTCCTATTCTTATTTGGTAGTGTCTTAAGACGTGTGCAGTGGAAAACTGGAACGACAGATTTCTATCAAGCCCTGTTGTGGGTTACATTGTGACAGATGATTGTTGTCTGGTCTTATCAGATGAGTGTGCAATGGAATAGTGACAATGATCCAGTCAGCTCAAGTCCTGTTGTATGCAGACCTTTACTAAAGTTGGTACTCTGTGTGTGTAGGGGTGAAGCCATATGCTTGCTCCATGTGTGACATGAGATTTTTCCAGAGATACCACCTGGCGAGACACAGCCTCACTCACACGGGTATGCGTCTTACCCCTCTTACCTGCATTAGACACCAGATGATCTAGCCCTTCACCCAGGTGCACAGTGAAAGGGTCAACAGTCCCTCCAAGCAGGAGAATATTTTCACATAGGAACATATGCTCCATCAGAGTTTGAAATGGTGATAATTTGGATTCGTGATGACTCATGTATTACTGTTCTGACACCTTGTTTATTTGCTATATGTAGGGAGACTTGGTCCATTGAGTGTTCTATAATAGACACAATACAAACCCAGCAAAACTGATTAATGCATGTAGCCTATACAAATATGTTGTGTGTATACAGTTCATGGGATTCTAAAGTTTGGCACTGTATGCATTTAGGGGTGAAGCCGTACGCTTGCTCCATGTGTGACATGAGGTTTTTCCAGCGCTACCACCTGGCGAGACACAGCCTCACTCATACGGGTATGGGTCTGCGAACTCTTCCCATCTCATTGCAAACCTCTCTCTATTACAGTTTTGTCAGAGCTAGGGACATATTTATTGAGTTGCAGAAGAACATGTTAAACCTCCAACAATTTAATCTGGTGCATTATCGAATGTATTCTCTTAGAGTCTTTACCGAGGGTCTCATAACTGTAGATCAGCTATTGTAAGAGTTATTTAATTGTTGTTGGTAATAAGCCTTCCCCTTTTCAATCACAAAATGAATGGAATCTGAGGCTTTGTTGGAAACTACTGTTCACTTCAATAGGAAAATAACTGATGTATTTTTTTCTGATATTTGATGTGATATGAATGCAAATGTTGGCGTATTGTTTTAGTTTGCCAGATGTAGTTAGACTTCCAAGGTGGTCCAGTGTCAAGATGATTCCATGTCTAATGTCATTGGCAGTGCATGCTACATCCAGCAACATGCCTGAACCCCAATTACATGTGAATGATGCACGATGAATGTTTCAATTCATTAAACTGATGGCATAGGATTTGGACACACGTTGACATTAAACCTGTGGTTGTCATCAGTTGATAATCTCTCCCATCGATCACCATTCCTCATGACAGGGACACACTTTGTCTACTTGAAAATGTTTGATTTATCATTGGTTTACTTCCGGTGATGGAGCTAAGAGTTAAATTCAGCAAATAATCTAAATGTGTAGGCTAGAGCAATCAACAAGTGCATGCATAGTAAACAGAGACAGAAAGATAGCTAATGTTTTTATGTGCTCTGTGTGTGTTTAGGTGTGAAACCGTATGCTTGCTCCATGTGTGACATGAGGTTTATTCAGCGTTACCAACTGGAGAGACACAGTCTCACTCATACGGGTATGTGTCCTCTCTTTGAACTTCTCTCAGTCGGATCATGCATGAAACTCAGTGCATGGAGTCAAATTAGCCCCTCCACCCACCCAGAGATGGATAAATCTAGTGGCTACATCAAACTCGAGTTTGTATTGTTTGAGTAATTTGTATTGAGCAATCGGGTGCTTATGGACTGCTTCAACTATAGTCATGTTTGAGTGAAGATGTTTCATTATTTGTTTATGCAGGCATAGGCTTTCAAGGATATGCAATTTACAGGAATTAAGGATTGTTCTAGGTTAATCAGATAGCTACAGACGTTTAAGATGCAATTTCATGGCCAAATCAGTTTTGTCCTTGTGTGTGTTGTGCTTAGATGTATTCCAACTGCCTAAAATTGTCAATGTTCATATGAAGCGCATGAGGTGAACCCCAGAGTCCACCAGCACTCCATCTCCAAAATTAAAAACCCGGACACATTTATTCCATCTTGTTAGTTTGGAGCAACTTGCTGAAACATTGGCCCAATTATTAGCCAGTGATTTTTGACATACGTAGTTAGTATTTGCCTCTGAACTTTCAGATTTGCCTTATGCTACTTGCGCTGATTGGGTACGCTATATCTAGTTGAATTCCTGTAGGTGGCTGGTGAACAAGCCAACTTTACTAAACCTTTTTCAAATGGTAAAGTTGATATCGATCGTTTTTGGCAGTTGAAGGACTTAATTATGCTAAAGTTGGTGCTCTGTGTGTGTAGGGGTGAAGCCGTACGCTTGCACCATGTGTGACAAGAGGTTTTTTCAGCGCTACCACCTGGCGAGACACAGCCTCACTCATATGGGTATGCACCCGCTCACCGGCCCCTGGCTCTAAGATCAGGGAACACTGAACCCCAGTACTCTGGGTTGGACAGGATTTAACAGTCAGTCGTTATGTATAGATCATTATATGGGCCAGGTATATTGTTTGTATGTTTATCCACCTTTGCTGTTATAAAGGAGATGGGCTAGTATTATTACCACCAGATGACATCATCAGCTCATGTGATGTGTTGTGGCTGTGGATTATTAAAGCGTTAAAGAACCAACAAAGCTTTAGTTAAATTGGAGAAAGTAATCGTATTCACTGTCTCCCCTGTACGTAATTGCATGGATTGACATTGGTTATTAACCACCTATCAATTTAGCATAGATAATGTGTTAAATGGGAATATTGGAAGAACATGAAACATAAAAATGATATATTGATGCTCTGGTCGTTTAGGAGTGAAGCCGTACGCTTGCACCATGTGTAACATGAGGTTTGTTCAGCGCTACCACCTGGCGAGACACAGCCTCACTCACACGGGTATGGGTCTGCTCAACGTACCCCTCTCACTCTAGTCAGGGAGGAAACGTAGGCTGGATAGTTTATCACAGGCACATGCATTTAAGGTAGGGCCTTCTATCAGTTGTGAATCTCAGCTGTATCAAGTATCCGATGACAGATTTGTAATTTGTTAATTTTAGCTGTATACGTTTTGGCCATCACTCTGCCAGTCTAAGCTCTCAAACCATTGTTGCTTAATGAAAGGTGCTAGTGACTGTCTAGCTTGAGAGATGAGTACAGTAGAAAAGACAGCATTACCATAAGAAAACATCACCATTGTGGCTTAAAGGAGTAGTAAAGGGAAAATGCATGTTTAGCCCTGTTTTAAGGTTACTTATGATCATATACAATGGTTCAGATCAAAAAGTTGACAAAACTAGCACTTTTGAGAGTCTGATAATTGCTCTACCACCGTTTTGGTCATACAATGGATGTGGGTGGGCACCGTGAAAAATCATTCAAAAAACATGTTAAACTCTCAATTTCAAAGACAAGAAGCTCACCGAGGGGGTAATTGGTGTCCGTTGGTGTTCTGACATCAAATTCGCTGCAAAGTATGAATCCTGTAGGGTTTTATTTATCATTTTATGAAATCCATTGACTTGTATTGATGCGACTGTTGTAGATGTGTAGATCAATCCGCATAGGGGATTCAGGAAGCGGAACTACTTACGGTAGCTATTCGCCTTATCCACCTGGCAGCCATATTGGTCAGTCTGGGGTGCGAATGCGGAAGTGCCCGTTGACTTCAGTGTAAAAAGTTCACTGTAAAAACACCACTTCAAGAACCAAAATAGTCCAAATAATAGGCTGAATACACTATCGGGGTTACAAACTCATCATTACCAGACTGTTTTTCACTGCCGTTGTTTTCGTGTTTGGAAATACATGGCGGTGAATGAGCCATAGTTAGCCATCAGCTGCATTCACTCCCATGTATTGACAAACGCGAAAAAAACGGCAGTGAAAAACAGAGTCGGGTAATGATGAGTTTGTAACCCCGATAGTGTATTCAGCCTGTTATTTTGACTATTTTGGTTCTTGAAGTGGTGATTTTACAGTGAACTTTTAACATTGAAGTCAACGGGCACTTCCGCATCCGCACCCCCAATTACGTCAGACTGACCAATATGGCAGCAGAGGTGAATAAGGCGAATTGTTATTGTTTATGTTAGCTAGGCTAGCTAGTTTGCTCACTGCTCACGCTACTCTTTCGCTCACAGACAAGGAAGCCCTAGGCTACAGTTCAGAAAACGCTTAGCAAAATGGCTGATCTTGAAGAGTATGAATTTGATTGCGAGGAATTAGACTTTGACGGTAGCGCTTATCGTTTCGAGCCTGCCCAAGATCAAGGCATTGCGCAAGATCGGAATCAGTTCAAAGCAGAAGTTTACACATGTATGTGCTGCGACTAAATAGTTAAAAAAGCCTTTCCAGATGAACTAGAATCTTACTTTATGGCGATATATGTCAGAACGCCAACTAACACCTCAGTGAGTTTCTTGTCTTTGAAATTGAGAGTTTAACATGTTTTTTGAATGATTTTTCACGGTGCCCATCCACATCCATTGTATGACCAAAACGGTGGTAGAGCAATTATCAGACTTTCTCAAAAGTGCTAGTTTAGTCAACTTTTTGATCTGAACCATTGTATATGATCATAAGTAACCTTAAAGTCGCATTAAAATGACAAAAGCATTCTGTCCCATTTTGGTTCACATAATTGGTCACAGTGGTCACCTATTCAACGATGTATGCCAAAAAATGTACAAAATTCTACTTTTGTTGTAATCTTATATCAAAGTATATCATTTCTTACCTCCTGGAAAACGGTAGGTCACGTGCAATGACGACAACGGGTACCTTAGATTTTAGGCCAATCTCACGACATCCACCCGTCAATCAACGCTATCCTTCTATCGAATCTGTCTAAAGTTCTTAAAACCCGTCCACTTGTCAATGTTCCAATCAAATTCCTCTAAACATTATGTCCCACCCTCATAGCTTGATTGCTTCGGAAATACGTCAAACTAAGGAAGTTAGATGATCTCAAACGTCCGTTTCAGTGCGACTTTAAAACCGGCTAAACATGATTCTCCCTTTACTACTCATTTAAGCATGGGAAAATGCATTTTGAAATTCTTATAAGAAAAGCAATTAAGCCAACTCAGATTCTTAAATGTGAATTCTGTGTATTGTATGAATTGGCCTCAGTGGTTAATAACCAATAATTTTAGCATCATTATGTCTGATGTTTGAAGAGGTGGGGAGTGAGGCGCAGTAATGATGTATTGCTACTTATCTGTGTGTGTAGGGGTGAAGCCGTACGCTTGCACCATGTGTGACAAGAGGTTTTTTCAGCGCTACCACCTGGCGAGACACAGCCTCACTCATATGGGTATGCACCCGCTCACCGGCCCCTGGCTCTAAGATCAGGGAACACTGAACCCCAGTACTCTGGGTTGGACAGGATTTAAAGATTTAAAAGCCAGTCATGTTTTAAAATGTAGGATATTTATATATCATATTTCTACTGTGTTTGCATTATAAGAGCTGATATATACTTTGTCAAGGGCTTGTAGGGTTGCAGCCAGGAGTCATTAGCAGATTGTGATGTGGTGGTGCTGAGGACTAAAGCATACAAAAGATTATAAAACCTTTCATGCTTCGGGCAGTTAATTTGAATCATTGTGAATCCCCTGTATAAAGTTGTGTGTTTAATGTTATTGACATCAGTGGTTAACAACCCATCAATTTTGCATAGCCATACCTTAGATCGCAGACTTGTATGGATTGTGAAGCTATCCAAGATTAATAAGTCGCTGCTCTGGTCGTTTAGGGGTGAAGCCGTACGCTTGCACCATGTGTGACATGAGGTTTTTTCAGCGCTACCACCTGGCGAGACACAGCCTCACTCACACGGGTATGGGTCTGCTCAACGTACCCCTCTCACTCGCTAGTCCGGGAGGAAAGATGGACATAGGCTAGGTTGTCACAAGTGCACATTTATTTAAGGCAGAATCGGTCACAGATATCAGTTGTGCATTTGCCAAGTTCGTTTGGAGACATTTAGTCTCTGCTTATTTTATTTGTGCAAAGTATATCCATCGATTTATCAGCGTAATCCTTCACATTTATCAGCGTAATCCTTCACATTTAAGTGATTCTTGCGATATCAATGTTAGACTCCGATCTCTGTCCAGCATGAAAGATGAGTGAGTATTAACACAAGATAACATCAGCTTATGTAATGTGTCGTCATTCTGGCTAAAGCATTTGGAAACCATTATAGAAATCTTACTTGGAGGGAAAACATTCAGGATAATTCAGATTCTTAAATGTGAATTCTGTGTATTGTATGAATTGGCCTCAGTGGTTAATAACCAATAATTTTAGCATAATTATGTCTGATGTTTGAAGAGGTGGGGAGTGAGGCGCAGTAATGATGTATTGCTACTTATCTGTGTGTGTAGGGGTGAAGCCGTACGCTTGCACCATGTGTGACAAGAGGTTTTTTCAGCGCTACCACCTGGCGAGACACAGCCTCACTCATATGGGTATGCACCCGCTCACCGGCCCCTGGCTCTAACATCAGGGAACACTGAACCCCATTACTCTGAGTTGGACAGGATTTAAAGATTTGGGGATTTAAAAGCCAGTCATCATGTTGTAAAACATAGGGCTACACCCTAGCCTATCGGTATTATATTATTTGCAATCTCAGATATATAACACTTGGTCAAGGGCTTGTAGGATTGTAGCCAGGTGACATCATCAGCTCATGTGATGTGGTGTTGTGGACCAAAGCATAGAACATTTTTAAAGTTTTCATGATTCGGGCAAAGATCATTCCAATCATTGTGAATCCCCTGTATGGTATCAAATGTAATTGATATCAGTGGTTAATAACCCATCAATTTTGCATACATATACCTTGCAGACTTAAATTGATTTAGAAACTAGGCAACATTAATAAGTCGATGCTCTGGTCATTCAGGAGTGAAGCCGTACGGTTGCACTATGTGTGACATGAGGTTTGTTCAGCGCTACCACCTGTCCAGACACAGCCTCACTCACACGGGTATGGCTCAGCTCATCGTCCCCCTCCCACATAGTCAGTACTGCTGCTTGTCTTTTATTGCACCGTCTCTGTGTATGCTAGCCATTGAAGCCAGGCTAATTTATTGTTTCACTTTTTGAAGTAGTCAAATGGTCAGCTATGTAAATATTTAGGTGTAGCTTGCCAGCTGTTGTGTTGTTGAGTGGGAAGGTGAACGCTAGTTGTCTACAGTCCATGTGCTGTCATAGTTTTTAGACGTTAGCCTGTATGTTGTAATGCCAGTGATACATTCAGAATTGCATGTATTGATAGCTCTTGTTCAGCCACTCATCTTTTATGAATCAATGGGGAGGCACACTTTGTTACAAAGGCTACAAGTCTGTCTCAAGAGTAGCCAACTGTAGTGCCAGATTTAGATTGTTAAGTATTTGTATGTGTTGTGCTTTTTGGAGGGAAGGCTAATATATTGCTCTGTGTGTGTAGGGGTGAAGCCGTATGCTTGTTCCATGTGTGACATGAGGTTTATTCAGCGTAACCACCTGGAGAGACACAGCCACACTCACACGGGTATGGGTCCATTTACCGTACCCCTATCACTCAGAAAGGCTCTTCTACTAAAACAAATATTACAAGACCACAACAAACTCGAGTTTGGATTGTCAAGTCATTTGATGGGATGTTGAACCAGCCTCAAACTATCAAATTACACTTTTCAGGGGCATCATGTTTGGTAGATCGAAATGAAAATCTCAGATTCCACTCTGATCTACACATAATGAGTTGATGAGAAGGCATCTCAAAATGTTAAAGTGTAGTTTGTCATCATGCATAGTTCCTGTTCATGAACTGGCTCATAGTAGTTCTTATCTCTTTTTTTTGTCCCATAGATAGTTTTCCATCGCTTCATTTTTAGATGTAGAAAATAACCTGTAGATTCTAACCCTAGTTAGCGAGAGTAAAAGATGCACTGTTTGTTGTGGCTCCGGCGCTGAATGTGATGTAATGGCTTTGTGTTGGTGTGCTCTTTCAGGGGAGAAGCCGTTTGCTTGTGACATGTGTGATATGAGGTTTATCCAGCGTTACCATCTGGAAAGACACAAGCGCGTTCACAGCGGAGAGAAGCCGTACCAGTGCGAGAGATGCCAGCAGGTAAGGGGCATGTACACAGAGAGCCACATAGGCCTCCATCTTCAATAGTGTGCACATACGCACAACAACCTTGTAGGGTAGGGAGACATGGGCGTGTTTGACCACCCACCCAGGCAGATGTCCGCCCACACGAGTCTCTACCCATATCAGCAGTACCCGCACGTACTAGACAGCTCCTAGCACTGCACGGTGGCTTGCGTGTTCTGGTGCGTGTTCTGGTGCGTGTTCTGTGGTCTGGACACATGCACATGAGAAAATCCTTTCTTCACATACCTGCCCTCATGCTGTCATCTTACTGCAGATATGATCTTATGAGAGTCACGTTAACCCCCTGTTCTCGCACTGCTCCAGAACTTCTCACGGACCGACCGGCTGCTGCGGCATCGACGGCTGTGCCAGGGCCGGGGCGTGGCCAAGGTGGAGAACCAACCGTGCTGCGAGCCCCGCCCGTACCCCCAGGAGCCCCCGCCCGCTCCCCCTACCTGGAGCCCCCTGCACCCCCCTCCCGGTCGCCTGGCTGTCTGACATTCCCCACACACATGACCCCCACCACCCCCCCGGAGAGACAGGATAGGCCCCATGGTCTCTGCCACTCAGCCCTGCGCTCAGTGGCGCCACCCTTTGGCACAGACTGATTCTGCAGCTCCAGTCCTGAGGTTACTTGTGACGGAGGGACATTTTGTTGTTTTGTTTTCTTTCTTCTTCTTTTTTTTAAAGATAGTTTCCTGGTCTGTTTTGTACTTAATCTATTTGATTTTTGCAAAGAAGTTTTTATTGTTGTGCAGATTTATTGTTTGGGCCTTTGGTGGTACTTTGAGGGTGGGGAGAAGGGAGGGGGGTGCAGTTTAACACCATAGCAATGAAGTGGCATATATACATGATTATATAACAATATACAGCAGAGAACATCTGGAAAGTGTAGAAATTATAGTTGTTACCGAAAATGTGTGAAGTTGTCAGACAATGGTACATGTTCAGAACTGTAAAACAAGAAGGGCTTTGAGTAGTGGGTAATTTCAGGACAGACTTCGGTTTCATTGTACATGGTACCCATATCTTGTACATGTGACAAATAACGATCCCTAAGTTGAGAAGAGGCAGTGGGAAGTCCTAATAGGTCAAATGTGAAAGGTCAGGTTACAGGATGTTGTCTCATGGCGTCCTGTGCCACGTTCTGTTAGTAGAGAGGTGCTGGTGACTCAGGAAATGGCACAGGATGACGGCCTTAGCATGTCCCCTCCACACAGGAACCATTACACTCATAAAGGTGTGTGTATGTACAGTGGTCTACGAAAGCAGTGACTCTCTGTCACAGTTCATATATGGATCTATGTTTGAGATGGCACAAGATGGCAGCTTCAGCAAGTCCCATAACTTTGTGTATGTACAGATCCTCACGGTCAGAGGATGGCAGGAGGTATACAAAATCTTGTGGCCTTAGAGCGTGCTTGTTTTATGTTTTTGACTTTTATTTTCTAAGCTAATTGTTTAATTATTATTTTTGAGCTAATGGTTTAATAATTATAATTGTATTACTGTTATAAGATAGATTTGGGACGAGCCACTGCCTTTTACCGTTGGGGTGTGTTTTCCCCAAAGCTGTCACCCCAATAGAAAACTGCTAACTCCAATGGTGTTACAGCATACTGGTGGGCAAAAAAAGAATATCTGTCTCTGGTTATTACTGATGATCTTGTAACCCATCATAATCATCCAGCAGCACCAGGAGTTTTGACAATTCCAGTGAGATGCTAATAGTGCTTATTTTACTTTCCCTCTTGCAGTGCTTTGACCAGCACTTGCTTGACTCCGCTACACACTAACGGATGCCTTCTTTTGAGATATTATGTGGTTAGTGTGTATATAATGGATGTCTATGTTCTTGGGCTTAGCCTTGAATAAGAGCGGATTCACCAATAATCATTGTAGTGCTAAATGATATTGTAATGAATGATTTTCTGTAACCTGTATTGAACTTTGATTATGCTGTCTGTGTTTTCCCCTTTTTTAGTGAAATGGCAACAAGTGTTAAAATGCTCTGTTCAGTGTCTACTCACTCTGGCATCTATCTACTTTGGTCAGGTTCAGTATGTGTATCAGTGGTGTTACACAGCTTGTCTATGGGCTAGTAGAACAGTGGCAATTTGGTTGCCCTATGGAGGTTTTCTTACTCTTGGTCCTGAAGGACTTTCTATTAGCTGGACTTCACTCTAACTGTACATTCGATTACAATATCAAAATGTTACTCATGATACTTATTTTCTAGTGCCCATGGTATATCCTGTGTGCGTGTGTGAGAGAGAGAGAGAGAGAGAGAGAGAGAGAGAGAGAGAGAGAGAGAGAGAGAGAGAGAGAGAGAGAGAGAGAGAGAGAGAGAGAGTGTGTGTGTGTGTGTGTGTGTGTGTGTGTGTGTGTGTGTGTGTGTGTGTGTGTGTGTGTGTGTGTGTGTGTGTGTGTGTGTGTGTGTGTGTGTGTGTGTGTGTGTGTGTGTGTGTGTGTGTGTGTGTGTGTGTGTGTGTGTGTGTGTGTGTGTGTGTGTGTGTGTGTGTGTGTGTGTGTGTGTGTGTGTGTGAGAGAGAGAAGGGCCTAAACCTAACTTGAGACCTGTGCATGTAACATGTAAATCATGTACTGATATCCATTAAGAGATGGGCATACATTTACTTGCACATGGATCTCAAGGTAGGATTTGACTCACTAGTTGTAAAGTAATGCGATCCAGTGAAACACAGAGGATTCTATGGACCAAGTTTGAGAGAAATGATCTGTATGCTCTGGCACCCTCCTATCTTTTTGCCAAGATATCTTCCTGCTGCTCTGCCCCGAGTTGACGGCTGCTCTGTCTCTTATGTGACGCGCCATTGTGGCTTGTAGTTCGCAAATTGAGGCAGTGGTGTATGTTAGGATATGGAAAGGATGCCACTTGCCATGGCCACCCACCAGAGTGGCCGCGGGGGAAAGCAGGGCTGCTTCCACCTGTTAGATCCCTGACTGTTCTCGTCATACTGTTATAAATCTCATGGTGAAAATGCAATAGAATCCTTGAGTCTCTGATCAGTTGATAGTACGAGGCTTTCTTTACTGAAGTGTCCGACAAGGGACTTGTCTTTCTGCTCCATATTATGATTCTGTTTATAATAAGGACCTTTTTTTCTGATGAAATGTAAACACTGGAGTGATAGAAACAAAAGACAAAAAAACATGAATTATGGGATATTTTTCCTTTTTCAAAAAGTACTAGTTTAGTCTGTAGACAGCCTCTTACTCCTCAACTTGACAAAGAAGATTGACAGAACCATTTGGATCAGTACTGTTGAGAGCCCAGGATGTTAAGTGATATAAAGATTAGAGGCAGTAGTACTTCAAGAAAACTGTTTTTTATACAAACTCCCTGGTATTTGTAGTGGATTATATTGGTAGAGATATTAGGTAAACAAGAGCATCTACAGTAGTTATCACAAATTAGTCTTTTTGTTTATTAGTCTTGCATGCAGAGTTATGGTCCTCAGTTAAGATAGGACCTTATATTGAATATTATTTTGTGTAGGCAAAATGAGTGCATAAGAATAACTTTTCCTAAAAAAAAATGTTACATTGATTATTGTAAAAATGGGCAAACTAATATGTACCCTTGTGATCCAATTAGTTTTAATTGTACGGAGAGAGGGGAGAGGCTTCTTACCATTATGCTGAAATAAAATACTTTCTAAAAGACTTGCTGTGTTGTGTGCTTGTTAACCTCAACAACCAACATCAAGTTCTTTGTGGTAAGATCACATGATCGTACACAGAACTCGATTTCTAATTTCTTTCAAAAGTGTGCATAGTAAATCCCATTCACTACCTCCGCCCCACAGGGCTCACCCCTTATTGGCTTAACCAATTGTAGCTAGCTATGCCCGCTGAAAAGAAACAACAGGCAATCATTTAATGGCATATCATGAATGCATAAAGAAAGAAAAAAGAAAAAACCCATTTTAGAGGGGTGCAGTAGCTTCCCTCTCTGGAGTCGGACCACCTCCCCTAGCTCCCCTCAACCACCTGGAGCTGAGGTGGGGCGCTTGTCAGTGCGCGAGTGATCAAACAACGCTCAATACTGACAAGAACCGCAATCCCCAACACCAATAGGAGAATAGGATCTGCCAGCTGGACCATGAAAGAGAGCAATGCTCTCTTGCCTTTGACAACCACCCAAACAGCTCCCAACTATGAGATGGAGTATCTTGAAACTCTGTAGCCATCAGCCGAATCTTGTCAATATGTTCCTCTAGGGTCTAGCTGTGTCAGGGATATAAAAACCCATTAGATTCTCAATTACAGCTTGATGCATTTTCATAATTTATAATTCCTGATGGTGGCGCTACAGCAACCATCTTAAGTTTAAAACTTACTGTACATACACCTGTGACATTTACATGGAACACTTGATTGATTGCTTGTCAGTGTGAAACCATCTATGGCTTCTCACATGGCAGGTAGCTCAACAAGAGTTTAGGCCCAGGGGGATGCAGAATAAAAATGCTGATTGCTGATCTTTGGCAGGTGTGGACAATCAGCCCAAGTACAGTCATTCAGCTCTCTAGCCCACAGCCTGTGGGGTTCTAGGAACTGCAGTCCCACAGCTAGCGGCCACTTTGTGGCACAGACGGCCATTTTGAGCTGTGAGGGCCCCGGGTTGCCACAGTATTCTATCAAAATCCAATCATGTTCTCATGTAAAATAAAATTACGTACAGTAGTTGGACTGAATCAATTTCAACCAATAATATGACATCCACCCTCAATCTTCAACTTTCAGAAACACAGCTAAGATTCATTATTTGGCTAGTTAGCAATAGCATGGCATGTCTTTGGGTGTTTGAATTACATTAGTCATTTAGCTGACACTTTTATCCAAAGTGACTTACATAAAACATAGGAAGTTAGTGTACTACTATTCACCAGAACTCACAAGTGCATCTCATTTCTAAACAAGTTACTAATAGTATAATCTAGTGCTTAGAGTAAAGTGCAAAAGTAAATAACTAAAAAGACAATAGGTGCTTAAGAGGGACAATCCTGGTTGTAGGCTACTTCTCGAAGAGGTGAGTTTTGAGCCTATGGCAAAATACTGTATGAGCAGTCCTGATGTCAGTGGGTAGTTCAATGTGTGGCCAGGACAGAAAAGAGCTGTGGCCATGTCACAACCTCAAACCTTGTTCCATCTCCTAACTGTGGCATGTAACAGGAAAACATATGCCTGCACCAGTGTGTGTATATGTGTGTTCACCTAGACCCTCATATATTTGTCATTTATCTCCTTCCTCCTCTTCCTCCACCCAGCCCAGTGCTGCGCAGCAGATATAATTATAGCAGTTGTTACTGTAAGGGGATGACCACAGCCCTTAGTTACCACCCCCCTTCCAGAGGCACATTATCAGACACCCTCATAACTGCTTGGCATGCAGTTGAAAAGAGAAACCTCATAGGTGAGCTTGCCAATGTGTCAAAAGTAGCCATAACCAGCAATGGCTGGACAAGTATCACACATGATCACTATATTATACCACTATGTAAATGAAGGCCAACTGAGACAGAAACATCGACCCAGGCACTGTATGAGTCTCAAAGTGGTAGAGTAGTATCGATAAGAGTATCGACAAGTATTGGTATCGATAAGCAGTATTGGTATCGCTAAAATCCTAACGATACCCATCCCTATTCCTAAGTCTAGTCTGTCTCCAGATAGTCTGTCTGGTCTTCAATGAATAGCCTGTACCTGAACTGAGGACAATGGGTTGTCAGTAGAATAATGATAAGACTATCAATTAACCTACACGTCATCCTCACCCATAACCTGAATGTTCTGGAATGGAAAGAAGAGGTTAATTCTTTATTGAAGCATCAAGCTCAGAATTGTCCATAAGTATAGTTCTCAAAGTCTCAGGTGCTCTCCTTGGGCAGGTCTTGTGTTGGTGCACCGTCGAAGTCTGGGGAATCAGGTTTCAGTCCCCACTCGATGCTCCGGTTGGCTCGCACAGCACCTCAGTTCACCTCGCCGTGCTGGCCATCTGTAGGTTCTGGAGAATCACAGATCAGCTGCCGGTGATAACGGCCGCCGGCCTCCAGGTGGCCGCTAGGCTAACTGGCCCGCGGTGAACTCACTCAGCCCCCCCCCCCCCCCCTTTTGACAAATCGCTCAGCACCCCCCCCCTCGACAAATCGAAAACATTGTTATATATACAGAGGTGGCTGGATCAGACTCCAGGGCCGTTTTTTCCTCCCAGCATGTCCCTGACCTTGGCTGGTTTTCTGTAACACAGGAAGACACAGAAACAAAGCAGTATCTTGCGAGGATGCCAAAGGGGTATTTAGGTGCGAAGCCTCTATTGTAATTGGTAGTTTTATGAGGTATTAATCAATCAATCAATCAATCAATCAAAGCTTTATTTGTATAGCGCATTTCATACCCAGAGGCAACACAATGCGCTTTACAGAGAAGAAGGGAGGTGGGCATACGTCCCACCCCTACATATTCCAGAAGGAAGCAAAAAAACAGTATCACCCGGGGGCCAGATAAGTGAGCTGTAAAAATTCTTCCCTGACCCCTCTCAACAAGTCAATCGAGCAAGCTCCTGGAGTATGTTTGGTATTAACAGCGTAGCAGTGGATACCTCTTGTTTCTGATAGGATTCCGTATTATTATTTTTATTATCACATTTTTAACAGAAATGGCCAATTGGTCAAATGTTTTCAAATTTGTCACACACAAAGTGGTAAGCAGGTCTCCAAGAAATATTGCATCGATTGGCCAAGTGGTAGGCTACTGCTATAGGAACCATTCTAATTTGCGAAATCTGAACGGGTATATCTCATGCCCTGTATGACTTGGAGACTTGAAATTTTGCACAGACATGCCTTTCCTCACAAGGAACAAATTTACCCCATAACTTCCGGCTATGTAGATTTTCCGCCATTTTCTTTTGAAAAACACTTAAAATCTATCTCCTCCTAGGAACCTTGACCGGTCTGCATAAAACTCAGTAGATGCAATCTAGGGACCGATATCTACAGGACTATCTTGGCACATTTTTGAAAAGTTACAAAACCTTGCCTGTATGAGGCAATTAAGTTTGCAGAGTGTGTCGCTTGGGCGGGGCTTATTACACAAAGGTGTATAATGTCTCAATGGTTTGACCAAACACCACCAAACTTTGTAGCCATGTCTGGACACATAAAAGAAAGGGACATCTCCAATATTGGCCCAATCAAACCAAATGGGGGCGCTAGAGAGCTAATTTTCGGTTTAGGCCTAACTGCCATGCCGAGATTTCCTAGACTTGGTACAGTAGTAGAAGGGCATGCTAAAAGGTAACTGGGTAAATATTCTGCTGATTGGCCACTGGGTGGTGCTATAACTACCTAAAATACTTAAAAATGTCTAAAATGCAACCGATCACTGTGGCTCCCCCTGTGGCCAAAAATGGTTCAAATTTTTGTATGCGTAGCACAGTCACTGTACTGGGTGGTGGCTGTATTGGATGGTGGCTGAAGAAGGCGGTGGCTGGAGAGCTGCGAAAACCTGTAGAGGCTGCTTGCAGCTTTAATTACTCTTCTGCTTCTGCCATGGAAGTCTATTCGCCTTATTCACCTCAGCTGCCATATTGGTCAGTCTGACGTAATTGGGGGTGCAGATGCGGAAGTGCCCGTTGACTTCAATAGTTAAAGTTCACTGTAAAAACACCACCTCAAGAACCAAAATAGTCAAAATAACAGGCTGAATACACTATCGGGGTTACAAACTCATCAATACCAGACTGATTGTTTTTCACTGCTGTTGTTTTCGTGTTTGGAAATACATGGGAATGAATGCAGCTGACGGCTAACTATGGCTCATTCACCTCCATGTATTTCCAAACGCGAAAACAACGGCAGTGAAAAACAGAGTCTGGTAATGATGAGTTTGTAACCCCGATAGTGTATTCAGCCTGTTATTTTTACTATTTTGGTTCTTGTAGTGGTGTTTTTACAGTGAACTTTTAACATTGAAGTCAACGGGCACTTCCGCATCCGCACCCTCAATTACGTCAGACTGACCTGAAGTGAATAAGGCAAATGGCAGGCCCTATAACCGACTGGTCGATTTTTACTAAACTTTGCACATTGGTAGAGGTTAATGTCAAGACACCATGGAACAGATTTTACATTGATTGGCCAAAGGGAGGCGCTAAAGCAATTGATTGAAATTGCAAACTTTGAACAGGCATAAACTCATGCCCTGTTTGACCTAGAGTCATGAAACTTTGCACACATATGTCTATCCTCATGATGAACAAATTTGCCTCCTGGACCCACAACTTCCGGTTATATAGATTTTCCGCCATTTTGAATTTTTGAAAAACGCTTAAAATCTATCTCCTCCTAGAAAATTTGGCCCATCTCCTTGAAACTCTGTACACACAATCTAGGGACCAATATCTAAAATTCCATCTCCAAAAGTTGGAAAAGTTTAATTTAACAGCCACTATGAGCCAATGAAAATTGCAGAGGGTGTGGCTTTTCACATAAATGGGTATAATTTCTGAAGAGTTGTACAGAACACCACAAAACTTTGTATGCATGTCCCCAGATATAACCTGAGACTACCCCTGCATTATTGGCTTGATCAAACCCAATGGGGGCACTAGAGAGCTCATTTCTGGTTTAGGCCAGGCTGATCTTTCCAAAACTTGGTACAGTGGTACCAGAGCATATCTTAAGGTAACTGGAGAAATATTAAGCAAATTGGCCACAGGCTGGAACCTCACTCAGAGGATCCTTCAAGGCGTTCAGGGCCTTCATCTTCTCTCCATCAAGCTGCATCTTCTCCTTGCAGTCATTGCAGTCTTTGGCCCAGGGAGCGTGTCGGGATATGTCATCCTTCATTAGCTTTCTCGGGCACCAAATCACCTTTTTGCTCCCTTGCATTCCAGGGAAGAGTAAAATTTAAACAGTACATCGAGCCCTAAAAGTGGTTGAGGCACTGGACCCACCCATATCTCTGCTTAAATTGTCATTGGCCCCACCTGTAATTGGCTCATGCAAGGTTTGGTCAAATAGAGTCCCCCTTCCCCCGCTCCATGGACTGATTGTTTCTTCGTGCTTGGCGGGATGTCTGTACTACACCAGTCAGCTTCCGGGATGATGGTGACTTCAGCTCCCCTATCTAATATAAAGTTGACATTCTTCTTTCCATTTCCATTACATTACATTACATTACAGTCATTTAGCAGACACCTTTATCCAAAGCGACTAACAATAATTGCATTTAACGTAGGAAGAGCCAATGTACTACTACTTGCCAGAACTCACAAGTGCATCTGCTTTCTAAAACAAGTGACTAAGAGCATAATCTAGTGCTGAAGGCAAAGTGCAAGAATCACAATCTAAAGTACAGTGCAATATAATACAATAAGTGCTTAGGTGGGAGGATTGTTGTAGTACTTCTTGAAGAGATGAGTTTTGAGCCTGCGACAAAAGATGGGCAGCGACTCTGCTGTCATGACATTAGTGGGCAGTTCATTCCACCACTGCGGGGCCAGGACAGAGAAGAGCCGTAACCGTGTCTATCGACCGCAGGAGCCTCGGAGTGACGGGGCAACCAGTCGCCCTGAGGTAGCAGAGCGTAGCGGTTGGGAGGGGGTGTAGGGTTTGACCATGGCCTGGAGGTAGGAGGGGGCTGTTCCTTTCATTGCCCTGTAGGTCAGCGCCAGAGTTTTAAACTGGATGCGAGCCGCTACAGGGAGCCAGTGTAGGGAACGGAGGAGGGAAGTTGTGTGGGAGAATTTGGGGTGGTTGAACACCAGGCGAGCAGCAGCTTTCTGGACAAGTTCCAGAGGTTTAATGACTGACGCCGGTGCCCCAGCGAGGAGGGAGTTGCAGTAGTCCAGGCGGGAGATGACCAGGGCCTGGATGAGTACCTGCGCCGTTTCATTAGTGAGGAAAGGGCGAATCCTCCTGATGTTGTAGAGCATGAATCTGCAGGAACGTGTGACGGATGTGACGTGAGGAAAATGACAGTTGGTCATCCAGGGTCACACCCAGATTCCTCGCAGTCCGAGTCGGGGTCACCACTGTGTCTTCAATGGTGATGGCCAGGTCCCGGTGCGGACAGCCCTTCCCCGGGAGGAACAGCAGCTCAGTCTTGTCCAGATTGAGCTTGAGGTGATGTGTCGTCATCCACTCCGAGATGTCAGCCAAGCACCCAGCTATGCGTGTCTCCACTTGTGTATCAAAAGGGGGAAATGACAGGACCAGTTGGGTGTCATCGGCATAGCAGTGATAGGAGAAGCCATGCGAGCGAATGACAGAGCCCAGAGATGTAGTGTAGAGGGAAAACAGGAGAGGACCCCGGACAGACCCTTGTGGAACCCCTGTAGTCAGACTACGCGGTTCCGACGTCGACCCTCTCCATGTCACCTGGTAGGAGCGGCCCGTCAGGTAGGATGCAAACAGGGAGTGTGCAGAACCATCGATGCCTTTCTCTTCGAGGGTGGAGAGGAGGATCTGGTGGTCTACCGTATCAAATGCTGCTGACAGGTCTAGGAGTATCAGGACAGAGGAGAGAGAGTTCGCTCTTGCGGCATGGAGTGACTCTGTTACTGCAAGGAGGGCGGTCTCTGTCGAGTGGCCAGCCTTGAACCCGGATTGGTGGGGATCTAGGAGGTCGTTCTGGTGGAGGTACGAAGACAGTTGGTTAAAGATAGCACGTTCAAGTGTTTTGGATAGAAAGGATAGAAGGGAAACCGGTCTGTAGTTTTTGACATCAGAGGGGTCGAGAGATGGTTTCTTTAGGAGGGGGGTGACTCTCAGTCTTGAAAGCAGAGGGAAAGCATCATGATACAAGGGATGCATTGATGAGGTGGGTTAGGAAGGGAAGGAGTTCGGGTGCAACAGACTGAAGGAGAGTCGAGGGAACAGGGTCTAGGGAGCACGTGGTGGGGCGGTTAGATGTTACAAGGTTGAGGGGAGAAAAGTGGGATAAGGTGGGGTGTGGAGAGGAGGGGGGGAGCAGGGAGGGGAGAGAAGGTGGGGGGGTGAGTTTCGTGCATGGAGCGTTGCCCGGGGGAGGGGGGAAAGAGGATCTGATATCGTTAACTTTCTTGTCAAAGAAGTTGGCAAAATCATCAGGGAGAAGGGAGGAGTAGGAGGTGGGGGCTGGAGTAGTGAAGAGAAGGTTTCAAAGAGTTTTTTAGGATTGGAAGCAGAGGTTAGGATTTTAGAGCGGAAGAAAGCAGCTTTAGCAGCAGACAGAGAGGAGGACAATGTGGAAAGAAGAGATTGGAAATTAAGAAGGTCCTCTGGGAGCTTGCCTTTCCTCCATTTACGCTCAGCTATTCTCAGGCTCCGTCTATCAGTACGCACTGAGTCCGACAGCCATGGGGCAGGTGGAGTTGGGCGTGCAGGCCTGGAGGTGAGGGGACAGAGATTGTCCAGAGAAGAGGAAAGTGTAGAGAGGAGAAGATCAGTGGCAGTATCAGAGGGTAGGAGAGAGAAGGATTCAGGATTACTGTTGTGGTTACATACAGACCATCATCCTGCTGACACACTGCTGCCTGGAGCACTCTGAGGGATTTCTAAAAAGGACAAGGGTTTGGAGGAGGAGAAGGCGGGTAGCCTGCAGGCGTTGTCACGTTGCGTATCGCCTCCTGTTGTTCCAAGGTGAGGACGGTGAACCACTGCCATGCCGTGGCCCCCTGTGGAGCCACTGCAGTCGCCACACCAGGCTGTTGGCCTTGCCCCTCGTCTTGCTGTCTCTTCCTGCAGTCCTTCACCTGACATCCCATTTAGCCACAGTAATGACAGGCTGTAAAGGTTTGGGTCAGGACTGGTTACTGGTCTCTGTCGATGTTCTCTTCGGTGAGTCCGGTTAGACCGCTGTATCTCAGGAACAGGGTCCTGAACCGTTCTTCAAACTCAGAGAATGGTTCGTTTCGTTGCTGGCCGTTAACTTGCTCCAATCTGTGTCGATATTGGAAGCCTCTCTGATCCAGTTCTTCACTGCTTTCCATCCAGCCTTCCAAGTCCATCATCAATGCCACTGGTTAAGGCATGTCTGTTGCGTGTGGATAGGCGGTAGCTCAGGATGGCAATTGCATCATAGGGGTGGAGATTGTAGATGTCTTTCAATTTGTTTAATTAATCCAAAGCTGTACCTTCTCACACCAATTCAATGTATTTTGGTTCAGCTGGAATGTGTTTATGGAAGACTTGAGTCTCCAGTCCCGTTTTCTTTGGCTTACTAGTCTGTAGAGGCCTCAGAGACACCTTTGTGTGTAGGGGGATGCTCATCCTCTTCTCCTGATGTTATGGTTGTTTCATAATCACAGTCAAACAGGCCCATTCCAGCTTCTAGGTGAAGTTCTTCCTTTAAACCTAAACATTGCTACCATTAATCATATATGAGAGCCACTACTGCCCCTCACCATCACTAGGGGGCGCCATAGTTGAGCTTCTGCCATGATGTTGCGCCATCCCTTTTCATTTGTGATGAGGCTGCTCTCCAGCACAGGGCGTCATCTCTCCTTTGTCATGGGGCATGAGTCTGCTCATCAGTGTCTCACACAATCTCCATTTCTCCTCAGAGGTAGCCCACCTTCCCTCTGCCTCTTGCCTGGCTTCGTCTGTTGCTTGTTTGGCCTCGTCAAGACCCCTTACTTTCTGTCTTTCACTTTTCAACTTTCAGTCGGTTGCACGCCGCTCAACTTCAGCAGTATATTGTCGAATTTGGCCCATTATCACCAGACCATTGCAGTCTCTCATCTGAGTCTGCCCTTAATTGTGTACTCTTCCCCCAAGCTGATGTCATCCACTCTCCACACGCCATTGTTATTGTTAAACCATTGTCGGCAAGAGACACCTCAGGTGGCGTCATTCCACCTTTCTCCAACGTCGTTTTAACTGCAAGGATGGTTGTACTAGCTCTTAGTGTTGCCATTGTCTGACCAAGTCTTTATCTCTGAGCCACAAATAAATCTCCAGGAGGGGCTGAGCATTTTACAGCAAGCTTGCTGGAGTCTTAACACGGCCCTTGTGTGTGTGTCAGATAGAGATAGAGAGAGTGGGAGGGGGAGAGACGAGAAAACTCCTTTTCCACCTTAATCTAAATGGCTTCTGTCATAGACTACATCAATGGTCAATTCCCTCAGACTATTGATGTCTTTTCACTGATGTATGTGTTTAGGAACATACTCATACAGTGAAGATTACCATTCCACTAACATATAGGCGTATGCTCAGTGAAGATTTCTTTCAGACTGCATCTGTTGGCTCTTACCCCTATCTGTCATTCGATATGGTAGTGCAAGACTGCACTCTCTTGTTTGCAAACACTCCACTCCTCTGATTGAGACCAAGGCTTTTCAGACAAAATATTCAAAAACAACACAGAACATACCAAAGCAATAGAACATTCCAAAACAACAGCTCTGGTGACACACTTTCGCTATCTGTTCAGCTTTCCTTACACACATTAGATTAAATATGAATCAGCTTGACATACATGCATGTATTTACCGTTACTTTTAACGTGTTGCAGTGCTGTGAAACGGTTGGAAATGTGGGACGCTCAAGCTTGCGACTCACCCCTTCTCACACCACGACAGTGGTTGTGGCTTTTGGGACGAGTTGGATTTTGGAGCTGACAACTGTTTCGGCTCTGTCGTGGAAGTCAGCCAATTTTTTTCACAGTTCAAATTGAGTCCAATTCTTCGAAGTCCACATCCGGGTCTCACGGCACTAAGTTTATTGGCTTTCTGTGTTTTTGTATTGACTCTGTTCAATGACTCTGTTTGTTGGCACTGCATTGTTTGTGCCACCAATAAAATGAACTCTGCTTCAATCAATCACACACACAGAAGATCTCTTGATGAATGAAGATCCAACACGGGATGGAGCGCTCCTTTGTATAATAGATGTTTATTGCATAATCAAGCAAAAGTAAAGTTACAGCTCAGCTTCTCTCACAGCAGCTAACTTTCACAAAGGAGACAATTCACAATAAAGAGACACATTCCTATCACCATCTTAAGTACCCTTCTTGCCCTCCTCGTCTTATGATCATAAGATGCCCATACCACCAGGTTATCTTGACTCCTCTCTCTCTCTCGTGCGTCACACATCGAGCAGTATGAGGACACATCGTAGAGAAAGCTTCTGGCTAATAGATAAGATGTTCTCAAACACATAATATCACTTACTGAGACGCCTTAGAGACGCCATTACCATTTGTCTTTACAATATAGAAGACTGGCCTTTAAACCCTGTGTCAGAAAATACTTAGTCAAATATATATATAGTCAAATATTGGGAGTAGTTAGAAATTATCCATCCCGCGGCATTTCACCATTGCGGTATTTCACCATTGCGGTATTTCACAGGGAAATCCCGTTGGAAATCTCGTGGAATTTCAGACAGGTGTTATTTTATTTTAGTGATGCACCTCTGCCAGGTGGCGTCTTAGTAGATTTAGTAGACTTGGTTCACAGTGTACGACACGCCTGATCACTGCATCATTACATTTCACATTCTTTAATTTAAATGCTCTGTTGTAAAACACTTTGAGCTGAATTTATCTGTATGAAAGGTGATATACAAATAATGTTTTGTTTGAGTTTTGAGTTTGAGTTTATTTAATTCACAATCGCAGTTTATACTGATAAAGATTACAAAAGTAGTTAATCTAAAAATTGTTATTATTACCTTGTTCTCAATCTATCTCAGTAACTGACGTCGGGTCAAGACATGTTTGTAAAGTCATATGCGCAAAATAACATAGTATTGATAACAATGGCTAACAATAGCTAACTTGCCTAGAACTACAAAGATTGGGCAAAAGTGGGAGGTTTGCGTTTTGTTTCAGGAACGCATTCAACTGGGATGTGACACCGTCCAGGGCACCAAATCCCGAGCTCCGATACAAATTCGTAAACCCCGGAAGTAGCTTTGAAGACGGGCTAATACATCCATGAAGATGGGGCACCAGCTAGTGTAGCTGAGCCAAGCCCCCAGGATCAGCTTGGCGCGTTGAAGCCACCATGGGCTTAGCGGCCAAGCTCGGTATTGCAAGTCACGTGATGGCATGCGGCCCAAAAGGCTTATTTCTACTAGAAATAGATTAGAATATATATGACATATAATGGGACGGCTTTTCCTGCTTCCGCTCAGGCACTCTATTGTAGGCTAGACATGCACCGTACACAAACATCATCCACGTGACACAGGGGTCATGGGTCAGTTAGCTAGCTACCTAGTGTATCAGTTGCAACAACGGACGTGGGGGACGGATGTTATCTGGAGATTGTGTGTTCGGTGAGGGAGCTGACATCACCATTCGGCCTGGTGGTGACGCGCCTGGGGACAGGAGGTGACATCGCCACGCAGCCTGGAGATAACGTGCCAGGGGCAGGAGATGACACCGCCATGCAGCCTGCCCGAGCAGTACCCCCATCCTGCCCCCCTCCCTCCACACAGTCTCCTCTCCAGCCCCCTGCCTCTTGCCGCTCCCCCTTCTCTCAGCCGGATTCTCCTCGTCCACTCCTCCTCCCTGACTTGACCACCTCCACCATCATTATTGGCAGCTCTATAGTAGGAGACATTTACATCTCTCCCTCATCTGGAGGCTCCTCCAGAGTTCACTGTTCCCAGGTGCTTGAGTCCGTGATCTCCATCAGAAACTCGCATGCATCCTGGCCAGCTACCCCAAGGCACAATCCATCATCCTACACGTAGGAACAAACGACATGAGAGCCCAGCAGTCAGAAGTTTTAAAGGATGATTTGATAGCACTTATAAGTTCCCTGCTAGACACTGGAAAACTGATCCTCATCTCTGGGCCACTCCCTACTGTACATACCGAAGGGGTGAAAATAGATGGTCCAGACTGTTTGGGCTTCACACCTGGCTACAGGACTACTGTGCTTTCCTAGAAGTCCCTTTCATCTCCAACTTTGACCTGTTCTGGGACAGGCCTAGCCTACTGAAACATGATGGTCTCCCCCCATCACTGGGGGCCAGGCTACCCTCCCAGAACATGGCTTCTTCCCTCAAGTGTTGACATTGTGTTGAAAATTCTACCGATCCATCTCCCCTAGATCCTGATACTACTGACTCACAAAGTGCACACAAATGGATCAGGTGATATTTTCAACAAAGTAACTAATTCCAATCTGACAGTTTGTAGTGATTTGAATGTTTTCAGTGGTAGGCCTATAAACACGATTAGACCAAGCCTCTCTCTTCTAAGAACCTACAGAGCCAGTCACAGACCAAATGGAGTATCTACAGACAACTTGATATCTGTGCCTCTTACAAAATGTCGCTTGAGCCAGTCCCCCCACACAGAGAACATGTCAATGGCAATTCTTAATATCAGGTCCCTTGCTAGCAATATGTTTCTCATAAACAATCTTATATGTGAACATAAACTAGACTGAATGTTTATGACTGAAACTTGGTTAGATACCAATGGATCAGCAGCCTTGATTGAAGCTCATCCCCCAACTACAGTTTCTCTCAGTCTACCAGAACTGTGAAAAAGGGGCGGAGGAACAGCCACCACTGATGCTCTGAGCTGCAGGAGCATTTCCTTTGATGATTTTACCTCATTTGAATATCATGCCGTAGTTTTAAAGTGCCACTCCCCAGTTCTAGCAGTAACTGTGTATAGACCACCCAAGAAATGCACTACCTTTTTAGCGGACTTTTCAGAACTTCTGTCTATGATCCACATGAACTATGATGATCATCTGATCATCTAACTACTATGATTATTATCACTGGCGATTTTAATCTGCATGTAGACAATGAGGGTGACTCGAAGGCCAGGTATTTCAATAACCTCCTGAATTCCATGGACTTCAGTGACTTCGAAAGTTACTGGACCCACTCACAACCTAGGCCACACCCTTGACCTTGTGATCACAAAGAGTCTTAAAACTGTTATATCCTCTATCAGTGACCTTAACATCTCTGACCACTTCTGTATTTTCTTTACAGTGTTGATACCTAAAGCTGTAATTTGCACTCAACGCTTTGTTAAGAAGCACTACCTTAACTCTGTAGCAGCAGACCATTTTAAAATAATGATGAATGCAAACAGTGCAATGATCCCAGAAGTGGGTTCTTCACATGTTAATGATTAATGATATTTTAATGACAAACTGGGTGCAGCCCTTGACTCTATAGCACCAATAAAACTGATAAAGGTCATAGCTAAGCAACCAGCTCCATGGAGGAATGAGGAGATAAATGAACTAAGGAGAACATGCAGGAGAGCTGAGTGCACAGGGAGGAAGACCAAGCTGCAGGTCCACCATGATATTCTAAAAGAGCACCTTTACTCTTTTAACAAGGCCATAAGAAATGCTAGAAGAGATCTATAGAAATCAAAACAATTTCAGGGCGCTCTTCTTAACGATTGATAACTTCCTAAATCCCGCTCCCTATACAACTACCAACATGTCCTCTACTTCAAAGTGTGAGGAATTTGTAGCATATTTTAGGGACAAGATTACTGACATTAGGATGAATATCACCCAGTCGAGACCAAATGTTTTGATTGATGACCCTCTTCCCCCATAGAGCAGGATTGTGAACTCGTTTACACCAGTTGACACAGAGATACGGAGCAAAGTGGTGTCTCAACTTCTACCTGCTTTGTGAATATGCTTTGTTTACATGGAGCAACTATAGTCAAGGAAACCACATTTTTCTTTATTGTTGTGTGGGTGTCTAGTTGTTGAGCCTAATGTTGTTCTAGGGTGGAATTCTCCTTTAAGTAAAATTCTAGATTTTTATTTTATTTAAACAGCTAAATGATTTCCTAGCTGCAAATTCTATCTTGGACACTTTTCAGTCAGGTTTTCACCAGTATCATAGCACAGAGACAGCACTGGTCAAGGTTGTTAACGACCTCAGAATAAATGCAGACTCAAAAAAGTTCTGTCCTTGTCCTCCTAGACCTGAGTGCAGCTAACCCTATCTTTATTAGAAGACTGGAAAACTGTGTAAGCCTCTCTAGACCTGTCCTTCACTGGTTCAGCATGTCTTTAACTGGCAGAGAGTTTTTCGGTGCCCTTGGTGACCACAGACCAAAAAACACCAAGATGACATGTGGGGTTCCACATGGATTAATTCTAGGGCCCCTACTTTTCAGTCTGTACATGTTACCCCTACACGATGTCATGAGAAACTAGGCTACTGTTCGAAGGTAATTGCCACCCACGGAAACATCCTTCCTTTGTGCGCGCAGTTCATCCCTGAACCAAACCAGGCCAGGCCCAGCCTGGCTTATGTGCGAGGCTGACTTGTTTCTGTTCAGGAAACTAGCTAGGACGGAAGCTAGTCATGCCACTGAAATAGCTGTGAATTGAAATAACATGAAATAATGTCTGATAAATAAAGATGGGTCTTGTCACCTGGACACATCAGTTCCAATGCTTCCAATGCTAATCCAGCACAATGGGAGCGGGATAGCCAGTTAGCTCATGGGCTCACAACAACTAGCAGCAGCTTCCATAACATTAATGGTAGCGGTCAGTGGCTAAAGCAGTTACACTGATGATAACATAAAGTCATCCCCACCGGGAACCCCGGTCTCCTGGGTGGGAGTCCAATGCTCTCACCACTACTCTACTTGTGCAGAGGAGATCGGCGGGTGGGTTTTGGTGTCCTTCTTCCAGTCCCTAGTGTGGGTTGGGGTTAGAATATGGGTTGGGGTTGGGACAGGATCTGATCTATAAGGCAAGGGGTAAAGGTTGGAGTGAAAGGATGAACATGTGGAGGTTTGGGGTATAGTCCCATAAAGTCATCCCCACCGGGTCTTCAACCCCAGTCCCCTGGGTGGGAGTCCAATGCTATCACCACTACTCTACTTATGCAGAGGAGATCGGTGGGTTGATTTTGGTGTCCTCCTTGATTTTGGTGTGCTGGGACTACTGCCTCTTGTGGTGCCAACAGAGAAATGCAGGCCAACATTTTCCGCAGTAACGGAGGGAGGGAGTGATTACCGGACGAACGCTATACTAGGTGCGCTGGCTTACAGCCACGCACAAAAAATCATCAATACATTAAGCTCATTCCTCCATCACCACCTAAAGCTGTGCTAGTCAACAGTCAGTCTAATCACTGAAAATAAACCACATGTAGGCGTAGAGTGACCCCCCCCTCCCTCGCACACCCTGTACACACACATGCAGATAGGGAGAGAAACTACGCACGTAGGGGTCAGTGGTGTCTGGTGGGTCCTAGAACTGGGTAAGCCAGGACCAACGAAGCACGCACGCGCAGCACGCATTATTTTTTTGGGGGGTGCGCTGTCAAAGCATGCCCTGATGGGTTTCACAGCACCAGAAGGGCGCTGAGCATTGGCATTTATATGTAAAAACATACAGGAAAACTATAGTAGCCTAGGCTACTGATATTTTTTTTTAACACATCAACAAAGGCCAATAATTTGAGAACGAGCGAATAAGAGGGCAATATTTAGGCTGAAACAACCAAGCTTTTAGAGCCACACTAAATAAACTACAGAGCCATTATATGACAACAATGGCCAAGCACCACGAAGAGGAATGACAGGATGATAAAATACACCCCCTTAGGGCACAGCACTCAATAGACCCTACTTCACTAATCAGTGTTTAGGCTACTAGCCTACTAGGCTACTCAGGTCTTGATTTCGTCTTGATTTGATTTGGTCTTGACTTCCGTAAGCTAGAATCATTTTACCTGGCCTACAATGTTAAGTGAATGACGAGCTAGTAAGACCGGTGTCAACGGATCATAACGTGGACTGTATTTTCATGAGGACTGTAGGGGGCGACGGAGCACTACCAAAATGCTAAACACGGATGAAAATGAAGCGATATGGCAGAATACAAGATGCATTTAAGTCAAAAACAGTCTGAAAGTCGATAAAATCAAGTTTTATTTGGATTTGTATGGGTAAGCCAGGCTTACCCTGGCTTATAGGAGCAATCGCCACTGGTAGGGGTACGAATAATTTGCAACACTTGGGACAATTTAATTGTTCCTACCAAAACATAAACAACTATAATTCCACACTAAAACGAAGTCCATCACAAGGGTACGACAACTCGTGCTCAAACACCACAACGCCTTTTATCAAACTGAAAATAGCCCTACCAGTGCTAACCATCTCTGGGCTACTGTATAACATCGCATTCGTTCTGACACCATAATAAGGGGAAGCTTTTGTCAACGACATGCAACAACAGGTCATTATCTCTCACCTAGCAGCAAATTCACACACATTGCCAAAATAATCAATCTGAAATGCATAAAGCTGAAGGCAGGACTCACCATTTCATTAGGTTTTGCTATCCGTTAGTCATCTCCGACTCCCCGGGCCTTGAGTTAGCTAGCTAACACTAGCTACCGTGTTAGCTAGCACTAGCTATCATTAGGCTTCAATTCCTGAACTTAGCTTTAGCTTAGCGTGCAGCCAGGTTATGGGTTACTGTTTACTTCAGATATTACTCTACATTTCAACCAGATATCCCAGTGAAACCAGGTAGTCAAAATAACTTACCTGATATAAAATGGGCACCGCAAACGCGGTTCTGATGATGTCCTCAGTCCAGTCTGTACGCTTAATGGCTTGTAGCCACAGGCAACTCCAGTTCTGAAAAGGCCGGTTTCCTCTTGAAACTAATAAAGTTTGCCAGTAGAGCACCTATTTGTACACCTGTAGAAGCAACAGCCAGACATCTTGATGGTATATAAAATATTAGTCTTTGCACTAAAATACGTCTCACTCTGTATTCGTCTGTCTCCCCCTGCTAGTGTTTCAAGAATGCTTGCGCATACTTGTGCTGACGAAGGCTGTAATAGGGTCTATAATGAACAAATATGACCCACGCTCGTTTATTTATGGGCGGTGGCTCTACCACATAAATTCAATAACTGACATAGAGCTCCTTAACCACTAGGCCACCGGAGCTCTTGAAAATCAGTGGTGTCATAGTCTTTTGTTTTGATGTTCTGGGACCACTGCCTCTTGTGGTAGCAATATAGAACTGCAGGTCAACCATGGAAGGGACGGCGAGGGACAAATCGGCATATGCTTTTCATGATGTGACAGCTTCGCCTCGCACAAAAACAATATTAGCTACCATATGCGGATAACACTCAGCTCTACATTTCTGTGACACTCCTCGACTACAGCTCAATTGACCGCTTGACAGAATGTATTGCTGACATAAATGTGTGGATGTCACAGAACTTCCTCCAGTTGAACCAGGACAAAACTGAAATATTGATCATTGGCGAAAAGGATGAAAGAGAGAGACTATCGGTGCATTTAAAAACACTGTCACTGAATACGAAATTCCAGGCAAGAAACGTAGGTGTTGTGCTGGACTCTGACCTTAGCTTTGAGGCCCATATAAAGAATGTAATAAGGACCTCATTTTATCACAAGAAACATTGTCAAGATGAAACCTTTCCTCTCCAAGACTGATACTAAAAGACCAATGCATGCTTTTTTTTACTAGCAGGTTGGACTATTGCAACGCTCTCCTGACTGGCCTACTAACAAAGGTGATTAGTCAACTCCAACTGATTGAAAATGCTGCAGCATGTGTTCTTACAAAGACCAGAAGGAGGGCTCACGTCAGACCAGTTTTAAAATCACTGCACTGGTTACCTGTCAGTTTTAGAATAGATTAAGATTATTTTATTAGTCTATAAGTCATTACATAATCAAGCACCTAAATACATATCAGATATGCTTTTAAAATATACCTCTAGCACTAAGGTTTTAATGGTTCCTAGAGCCAGGACTAAGAAGCATGGGGAGGCTCCCCTCAGTACGTATGCCCCCTGATTTTGAACACCCTGCCAGAGGATCTGACAATGTCTTGAGACCATGGACACTTTTAAGCGAGATCTTAAAACATACCTTTTTAACCTTGCTTTTACCATGTAGCGTTACTAATCTTAATACCCTAGTGTTTCTAAATTTGCTTTCTGTTTTTATATTTTTTATTCTATTTTACACTATATTATTTTTTATTATTTTATTTTACTTTGGCTGTTTCTTTTAAATCTGTTCTCACTGTGTTTTTATGATTCATATTTTTATCCATCTCTTTTTATGGAAAGCACTATGTGCAACATTAATTTATATTAATGGTGCTATATAAATAAACTGACATTGACATTGTCATTCGCTCACTTGGTTTCTCCTACCACTTTAATGCTGGTGACACCCAGCTGTATTAGTATCTCCAACAGAACAACCTCCTGGACCCCCACCAGTCCGGGATAAAGGTGGACCTTGAACCCGGCTTGATCAACACTGTCACGGCTCTTCTCTGTCCTGGTCCCACAGTGGTAGAAGGCACTGACGTCAGGACAGCAGAGTCACTGCCCATCTTTCACTGCAAGCTCAAAACTCACCTTCAAGAAGTACTACCCTGATCCTTCCTCTTAAGCACCTATTGCATTTATATTTTGCTACTCTTCCACTTTGGCTTAATCATTATATTATGCTCTTAGTCACTTGTTTAGAATGGAGATGCACTTGTGAGTTCTGGCAAGTAGTAGTACACTGACTAGCTACATTAAATACTATTATTCTAGTGTAAGTCGCTTTGGATAAAGCACTCATCTGGAGAACGACTTGTGAGAGTAAGGGGGAAGATGGATAAAGAGAGAGATGTAGATAAAAATAAACACTACGAGAATAACAAAGTTTGATAAACAGACCCACAAAAATTGAGCGATTGAAAGAAAGATGCAAACTGACAGATGGACCATGGAGAGGTTGTAAGGCTAGAATTGGAACACTCATAGGGAATGGGGGAACAAACCGATATAGAGGGAGTAAAAGTGACTTTGGCAGTTTTCTACCGTTGATCGGCGATGCGACACAGTAATTTAGTGTGCCTCCACAGCCATATTATCTGCACACACTGCCTGACTGGCCACAGAAGGTAGGAGGGAGCGAGGCAGAGGGAGTGGAAGTAGATCTGGATAATGGAATCAGAGCGGAGCGAAGGGTTGTGTTGAGGATCCAGATGCATCATGGATAATATACTCTATACCTCTCCTCCCTTGATGGGATGAGAGAATCTCATTTTGCTCTGAGTCATAAAACATGGCACTCATCCTTATACAGTAGCCATAAAACAATGCAATGCAGTTTCATGCCTTTTCTCTCCTCTCATTTGAATTTCCATTTTAGAATAGGGTAATGGGAAGGAAAGCATTTTAAGAGAGACCGAAAATGGCAGAGTAGCAGGGAAATAGTAGGGAAATAACAGGAAACTCGAGACATAACTTAGAATTTGGACTTGTTCTGCGCACTGTCACTGCCATTGAAGCGAAGGCTGTTGACTGTAGTATAGTGAACACAATGAAAGACTCTTCTGGGACTCCTATGTTAGGGTATTAGTGTCTTGGAGACAGAATGCTGGAGGGAAGAATGGAGTGTGTACGAAATAGGAAATGAATAAATAGTCTGATTGAAATAAAGTATCTTTGAATCTTTGACCCTCTCTGTCTTTTCTATCAGTCTCTCCATCTCCTCAACTTCTGCCTTTCTCCATGGCTGTTCCCTTCCTGTCTCTCTATTAGGCTCTCTTCTTGTCTTGACTCAGGCATACCCCCCCCCCCCCCCCCCCCAAGCAACGCAGGTTTTACGACAGTAACTTGACACTGCTTCTGTGTCCTCCTATCACAGACAAGGCTGTAACTCATCTCAAAGGAGGCCAGCAGCGAATCATAGCGCACTTATAAATCTTCTTGTCAGGGCAGGACCAATGAGGGGCGAGCTGTAAATCACAGCTGTCAGCTTGGCAGCCAATGGCTTGGCAGTGGCACTAAATCTGCCAGTGGGGCGGGGGCTGCTTTAATGGCTGCTGCAATGCTGCTAGGGAATCCGGAGGGAGGGGGTTGGGGGTGTGAGAGAGAAGAGGAGAAGAAAAGGAGGCTTCAAAATGAAAAGGCAAACGGCTGTATTTATTCATTCTCTGCTTCTTTTCTGTCTGTTTTGGTCTGACAACAACATATCCAGGCATGAAGGAAAATTGATAGCAGAAACAAGCCCCAACATGTGACCAGAAAATGTCCTTGATCCCCTGAAGATGCTGCAGTCTTCTACACTCCAGCATACCTTCAGCTGGTTTCACACCCACAGAAAATTACCTTACACAATGTATTGCAGTAAATTCCTCTGTATTATTATTTTTTGTTATGAACTTCAATCATGGAATCGTTATCTCAGTTTGAATTCTAAATTAAAAGTAAATGTAGTTCATGTAAAGTTTTCTCAGAGTTTTTATGCTCGTTGCAGGAAATTCCATTTTTCTCAGCCCCTCAGTGTGGATAGATTTGTTGCAGCGAACACAAAAATAGCTAAAAGCCCCCAAATATTTATCTGACACTACATAAATCTTTATACACTGTTACCTGTAGACATCCGGCATGGTAGCATAGTTCTGATAGCTGGTCTGTGCATGATCCACTCTCCTATATATTTTAGAGAGGTATGTTCTTGCGCCAGTATATCCAGTAGTAAATCATCATTTCAATGCCTGCCATCTTCTGTTACCCATTACATGTAATGACTGGCCAGGCAAATATATATTCTCATACACAGAAACCACAGATGAGATGTAATTTATGTTGTTGTAAAGACTTTCAGAGTTGCTGCCAATGTTGTTGTTGGACCGGGGTGCCTCAGGCATAGTCTGTTAATTATAGCCCTGGCTGGAACGACTGTAGGAAAGGGGATGCTTTGGTGGCATTGTTGTTTTTGGCTCGCTCTTCAGTCCAAAACGACACACTATTCAGTCAGAATCTGTAAATGACACTCTGGAGGAACAGCCTGGTCATGAACACAGTTTAAGCTGCAGAGAGATGCTGGTTCTGACCGACATCTCATTAACACACACACACACACACACACACACACACACACACACACACACACACACACACACACACACACACACACACACACACACACACACAAAGAGTTCTACATGGACAGACTCACTTCTCCAGAAGCCCAGAGTCCCATTTCACTCTGCTCACACCCTCACAGTTTGTTTCCCAAACACATTCCCTGAATTGGTGCTCTGAGAGCACAGACCTCCGCCCACAAATGCATTTTGTGTCTCAGTGCATGCGCACATGTGTGCGAGAGAGACATGTTTGGTATTGCTGCATTCGTTAGGTCGAGGGCTCTATGCCAGTCCAAACCATGCGTCTCTGTCACCTTCCTATGTCCAGATATGGCCATTTCAATTCCCCCTGTTGACAATGAATGGGGGGAATTTTCCCCTACATAAATCCAAATAATGAATGGAGGTGAATGGACAGCCATGTTTGGGCAGGTCGTGGACCTGCCCCATGATTTGGATCAGCTCCAAAATTGAATGGGTTCTAAATTGGCCCATACTACACCCCACTTTTCATGAAAAGTGGTCTGGTAGATTTTGCATAATCCTAGTCCAAAAAATGAATGTAGGTGAATGGTTGGCCTGGCTGTGTTTGGGCAGCTCGTGGACCTGCCCCGTGATTCGGATCCACTCCAAAATATAATGGGTTCTAAAGATGACGCCACCTTCAAGAATAATGGGTTCTTATGATGACAACACCTTCAAGAATAATGGGTTCTTATGATGACGCCACCTTCAAGAATAAATGGGACTCTGTTCTCAATAAATGCTCTATGGGCTTAATGCTGTTCCTGCTTGAGGGTGGAAAGGCACAAAGGAGGACACTGCAATCCAAAACTGAAGAAACTAGAGCTGCCCTCTCTATGTCATCAGAACAATTAGAACTATTCCAGCACAAGATGAATCTATGAGATTTGGAGACGGCCATTAAGAAGAGTAAATTTCAAAAATTCCAAAGAGACACTGAGGATTATGAACAGGACCGAGTATACCGGTGGAATACAATACCAGACCCACAAGCATGTCTCTTTCAACCTCAGAAGCGAGGATGAAGGGAGATCCAACCATTCTAATCAGGATTTTTGCAGGCAGGTCAGAGGCAAATGCAAGACAAGCCGGGAGAGAAGGAGATGCACGTCGGCCACCACGGAGGAGAGAGAGACTGAGGAACAAGATAGATTAGATTACATTCACTACATTATCATTCATCTTGTGATGGAAAAGTTCTTAACTTCGTTATTTACCGACTGTCTTGTCCTTGTGTGGAAGGTTTTTTCAACATAGGTCGCAAAAAGAGACGCCCGAGGGATCGCCTTGCTGAGCACAAGTATGTTATCAGAAAGAGGAACCACGACTATCCCATGGCCAGACATTTCAGCCAGTGTCATAATGCCAGTGACTCTCTTACGCACAGAAGGTATCGAACATATCAAACCACTTGTCAGAGGGAGGAACAGACTACGCTAACTGAATCAAAGGGAAACATTTTGCATTGACACAGTTCTAGAGTTCTAGAACACCCAGGCCTTAATGAGGAGACTGATTTGACATGTTATTTATAGGCTATTGTTTCTGTTTTGCAGGGGCGATTTGGTTGTTCCACATAAACTTTGAGGCCACCTGTTCTTCTCCCTTCTTTTTCATTCGGTGTTGTTTATTATAGCCTATCATTTTGTTGTTATTATTTCTGTTATGTACTTTTTGTTCTACATCATTTGCATGAACTGCTATTATGATTTCTTGATATTGTAGGCTATACCTTTATTTGTATATCATTTGCGTGAATGTTCACCTGTAGCCCAATACTGTGTCACGTGATAGCTTCCCAAGATATATAAATCTGACAATGGGCTGCTGTTTGCCTTAAGCCCTGATGAAGACCTACTATGGGTCGAAACATGTTGGCTGTTTTTAATTATATGATTTAGCCATATTAATAAAGGCTTTTTAATTCTATCTCCTTATAGACATATTTTTTGGACTGCCTGGATTTTGCCCTGTTTGGTCAATGGTAGCAACATTGTCTAGTTTAATGCAGTTTAATGTACTGTCTTATTAACATTTATTGTGGGGCATGTTGTTCATCTTTGGAGACAGGAGAAAAAGGTAAATGCCTGTTTATATCAGAAAGGCAAACGTACAAGTGCTTACTTGCAATGACATAGGCAATATGATGACAATAAATTGACTGTTAGTGGTGCACCCTGGGGATCATGCACCACTGCCAGGCTCCACTCTGCTGAAGATTGCGAGCTACGCGCTGCTAACAGAAGTACGTACATACAAACACCCCCCCGAAAACGGTACCTCTCACTCTGCGCTGTCGCTGGGGCAGAGGTAAACACATCATATAATCCCTGTAATTCATGCTCCAGGACTGTTGCCCAGCACATGGGAGCAGGATGAAATCAGGCAGACTCATTCTACAATATCCCTGAGATCGCAGCATAGCCATTCAACCATTTAATGTGGACTGATGTCAGAGCATCCATTGATACACCAAAACCTTTGGTTCATTTGTCACAGCAGATGACCTCATAGTAATGAAGATCAATAGTGTTGTAGACTTAATCATCTACTGTACTCAGTTGCTCATCTGTCTGGACTGGGACATTGAGATGGTGAGTGGGAAAAACAAATGCATCCATGTTTGCTTTTCTACATTTATACACAGCATTTATACACAGCATTTATACACAGCATTTATACACAACATTTATACACAGCATTTATACACAGCATTTATACACAACATTTATACACAGCATTTATACACAGCATTTATACACAACATGTATACACAGCATTTATACACAGCATTTATACACAACATGTATACACAGCATTTATACACAGCATGTACAGCAGGCTTATAGGCATGATTGTCACACATATGGTCATTACTAGGGGTGTGACATATCGTGCCGTGAAATATCGCAATATGAAAACATGACGCTATGTATCGTCGAGATGGAAAAACTGTCTCACAATACTTATGTAAAGCGACTTTGGGTACCCAATAAAGCGATATACAAATGTATTGTATTATTGTAGGACTGGCTGCAAATGAGCCAGTATCAACTACTAGCCCACGCCCTTGTCTGTTCAAATGAGCCAGTATCACCTACTAGCCCACGCCCTTGTCTGTTCAAATGAGCCAGTATCACCTACTAGCCCACGCCCTTGTCTGTTCAAATGAGCCAGTATCACCTACTAGCCCACGCTCTTGTCTGTTCAAATGAGCCAGTATCACCTACTAGCCCACGCCCTTGTCTGTTCAAATGAAAAAAAAAATTGTTATACTGCATCGTATCGATATTGCGAACCCAATATCATGTATAGTATTGTATCGTGAGCTGAGTTTATCGTCACACCCCTAGTCATTACAGAAAATATGTTGCACCTCATGATGATGAAATGTAAATGTTTTCATCCCGATAGGAAGAGTGGAACCAGTTGACATGCAGGCTAAGTTTGGTCAATACACAAACACACAACATTGGTCCTTTACAGACCTTTGACTTTCAAAAATACACATGTATTGAACTAGCAACCAGCCTGAAACGTACGGAGTGCATAATGTTCTTAGCCGGTAGACAAACATACTCCAGGAGCTTGCTCGATCTCCTTGTTGAGAGGGGTCAGGGAAGAATTTTTACAGCTCACTTATCTGGCCCCCGGGTGATACTTTTTTTTTCTTCCCTCTGGAATATGTAGGGATGGGTCGTATGCCCACCTCCCTTGTTCTCTGTAAAGCGCATTGTGTTGCCTCTGGGTATGAAATGCACCATACAAATAAAGCTTTGATTGATTGATTGATTGATTGATTGAGTGAACACTCACTCATGGATGCTTCTGTGTGTATGTAAAGCATAGCAGCATATCAACAAATGTAATTCCAGTCTATCCTGGTCTCTGTGTAATCAATATGAATTACCTCTCTGCCTTTTTATGACTGCTTGGGTAATTAGGTGGTGAGAAATGAGTCTCTGACGGCCAAGGGGTTTCACCAGTGCTGCCTGATGAAAATGAGTGCAGATCCGACCTTTTCCTGCTCTTTGCATGCCCGACTCATCCAAGTTACCCTGAAAATATCTCCAACTAATACATCAAGACTTCCATGTTCTGAGATGCTTTACTTGTAATGCATCTACTGTTAAGCCCTTTTTACCGACTGTAAATGCATGTCTATGTTGAGAAAACAACCAAGTCTATAGTGTTGTGTGGCACCAAGCTTGTAGGTTAATTTCCTGCTGGGATGGCTGATAAGATTAATTTTCTGCCCAATGACTGACCAAGAGACAGCCAGGCAATGTGTTATTTAACAGAAAGCTGCTGTATCAATGTTCAGCATTCCTGAGAAGCTATTCACACTAGAACAGTTAACCTGCTATCCAATGTCCCCAACCTTGTTCTGTACATGGCAACATGCCAGCCTGCTATGGTATTTTAGGAATAAGTCGCCATTTGGAGATCTATAAGATAGGATGAACCAACACAGCTCAGTGCCTGACTATAGGACACTGCATACTACAGTGTAGATCATGATATCCTTTATAAGAAAACTTGTGAACTAAGTCAGCCTCTCTGCTTCAGGACCTTGGCTGGTTCAGGACCTTGGCTGAGAGTTATTTGTCGCCCTTGGTGATCACCCCTCAAAATACACTTCAATGACATGTGCGGTCCCACAAGGATCGATTCTAGGGCCCCTACTCTTCCGTCTGTATATGCTATGTGACATCATTTGGGCATGATAGTGTGATAAAAGATTTGAACAGATCTTTAATTTTCCGTGTACAATCGCGGGGGAAAGAACACAGCCTTGTGGGGAGCCAGTACTGGTGGACTTGGGGTTGGAGATGTTCTTCCCCAGCTTTACACACTGTGTCCTGTTGGACACGAAGTCTGTGATCCACCAGCTGGTAGAGTCAGGCACTCGTAGCAGGGAGAGCCCATGCTCCAGTGTGGCCGGGAGGATGGTGTTGAAGGGAGGATGGTGTTGAAGGCCGAGCTGAAGTCCACAAACAGAATCCTGGTATAGGTGCCTGCGGTGTCCAGGTGCTGTAGGACGTAGAGAAGAAGCACAAACTGGGACAAAACAACACAACATAGCCATGGCTGCTGTGGGCGGCACCATCTTCCAACACTTCCACCCAGCCCCAACACTTCCAACCAACCCCAACACTTCCACCCAGCCCCAACACTTGTGTTGTACTCCGTGCCTCTGTGATCTTGATACTTACATCTGACAGGGAGTACCCCGGAGCAGTCATCTACACCAAATCTAAATGCATTGTCATGTCATTCAATGAATGATTACACTAAATATGAGTTCACCTGACTGAACGGTGCTCATTACATCTCTACAGTGCTTGCATCTGGTTTCCATTGGGGGAAATGGGGCAAAGGATGTGACCCGCCGACTGATGAGGCGTGTCAGGTGACCTGACCAAGCGGCTTAATTGGCTAGGGAGAGGGGGGGGGGAGAAGAGCATTGTCCTACCTTAAACTGGCAAAATAATAAAAGGTATTCTATATTTAAAATGTCATACCTCACACATGATTCTTACCAGTTGTAAAATGCTTAAACCTTAACATGTTCAGTTTCAAAAACATATTTAGATGCAGCAAAAGGATATGATTAAGGAGGATAATTAGCCAGGACCTGTCTGGTTTGCCATCCAGACTAGGAAGACACATAGCTCTACAATAAGTATCAGTATTGCATTACATATATTAAATACATGGTGTGTGTGCGTTTAGGGACTGCGGTTGAAAGTGTCCTTCTGTTTTCTGAGTCGGACAGTGATTCGGACCAGACTTTAATTGATGATTGACGTGAGTAATTTAATTTCAACACCAAGTTAGAACTGATTCAATGGAACTGGATAACTAAACCTGTTTAATTTCTCTTTTCTCTTTCATGATGCATTGGTATCAACTTTTTATGTACCTGCTGTCACACCCTCCTCCAGTAGGCTGCCCTCTTCTAGCGGTCTCCCCCTGTTGATCTGTGTGATCTGTGTGTGTGGTGTGGGCGTGGCGCCACGCACTGGCTCCTGATCCACCTGCTCAGCTGGTCACCATCTACCATGACCCAACTGTACCTCATTTGCTAATCTGCATGCTCCCGTTCTATTTTGTGGAGCTCCGCCCCACAGGGCTAGCTCCTATTGGCTAGTGAAACTTAGCTAGCTACAAGTGACTAAAGAGAAAAAAAACATACACGCACCTGTGTCCAACCAGGTCCGATGCACCACTGTCTAAGTGGGCTTCGCCGGCACAACTGCTCCTTTTAAATTTTCAGCTCTGAAAAAGAGACGACCTGAAGATGACTTCTCAGCAACTCTCCGGCGCTGATTAGTCCTTCAGATAGATTCTGCGGTTGTGGCGCTCGTTACAGCGATGTGGGACATCCTCTCTGCTTCCGCTGTATGGGGCCGCAGCACGCCAAGTTGGGCCTGGTTCCGTCTCCCGACTGCCAGGTCTGCGCTCTCCTAGATCCTCTGGAGAGGATCCTCCGAGTGCACTTCTTTGAGACTCCGCCGCCGCCGCTGCAGGAGACCGAAGATCCCCCTCTCACACAGGGCGGCTCGGACGTGGGTGATGTCAACGTGCCCCTGCAACAGCCGGCTCCGATGTCACCCCTCCCGCTGTCTGATGAAGAAGATGAGGGCCCTGAGGTGAGTACTCTTCCTCAGTAACCCTGGAGGCGAGCGGCTCTTCTTCCTGTGGGCTCTGGCATGGGTCCTTCGACCGTGACCGGCCCAAGCTGCTGGAGAGAGCTGCGCATCACCTCGACATCCCCATCCCGGAAGCTCCTGCTGCTACGGGGCTGCCTCTCTGGAGCTCCGTCTGCTACAGGCTTCCTTCCACACCTGCCCCTTGTCTCCTGCTGGTGATGCCCAACCTGGAGACGTTCGTGGAGGAGGGATGGGCTCAGCCTGCTGCCCTTTGCTAAAGCTACCAGGGTGGCCGGCTGGGATGACTTCACGACAGGTGGCTCCCCTGCGCTGGAACCCGACATCGCTGCGGTGCTCGTGCCTGGCTCCTCCCTTGCTTGGGGTTCTGCCAGGTAGCCGTTGATGCCTGACCCCAGGGACAAGACGACCCTGTCCTTGGCAGACAAGAGCTACGCGCTGACGGCGCAAGCCGTCACTGCTTCATCATCCATCGCTATGCTAGCCAGCTGCATCGGCCAGCTAGCCAAGGAGCAGATCCCCTCCGCTGTGGAAGCGGATTGGAGAGCGGAGATGTCTGAGGCTGCGGGAGCCGTCACTCAGACGGTGAGGATTTCCGCCTCCTGCCTGGGAGGAGTGATGGCCACTTCTGTCGTGCAACAGCGTCATCTGTAGCAGTCTCTGACCGGTCTGCGCGAGGAGAACAAGGCCTGGGGCTGTTCGGGCACACTCTACAAGGGGCGTGGCCACGTCGGTTTCCCCGTTTAATGGTGTCGGTGGAGGACATTTGTGCGGCGGCGACTTGGTTGTCTCTGTCTCCTTTTGTCCATTATCATCTTCCATCAATGTCCTCCGTCTCCGTTGCGTCATCTGCGCTGGGCACAGCCGCCAGCGCGAGTCGGCGTTAGACATGATGTACTCGGGCGGAACCGTCTTATGAGTGACGGTCCACTATTGTCTGTGGGTGAGGCTAGGACGGGATGTGTTATGTTGTAACTGCTACCGGTCCAGCTCTCCCCTCACATACCTCTCCTTGCCCTCGGTTGTGATAGACCGAGTGTGGCAGATGGTACCAGTGCTTAGGTACCAACTTTTGGTATGAGCTCACCTTGGAGCGCTGGCTTGTGTCCTGGCTGACCAGTCCTTTGTTAATGAGGTGCCAACAATTGTGTATCGTGCAGTCGTGTAGCTCCGCTTATGCCAATAGGAGCTAGCCCTGTGGGGCGGAGCTCCATGAAATACAACGATGGTTATGCATTGTAACCCTAGTTCTGAGTGGAGCGGAGCCCCAATGGGAACAGACTTGCTAACCCCGCAGTCCGCTCGCTGAAAGTTTCGGCTAGGAGCAGTTGTGCGGACGAAGCCCACTTATACTGTGGTTCACCGGACCTGGACACAGATGCGTGTTTTTTTTCTTCAGTCAATTGAAGCTAGCTAGGTTACCCTAGCCAATAGGAGCTAGCCATGTGGGGCTCCGCTCCACTCGTAGAACTAGGGTTAGAATACATAACCATCGTTATCTACCCCAATTCTGCTTTGACTCTTCCCCAGATAGATGACTCACCTTCAGTGGTAGTGTTTCATTCTAGGCCGCTGACTCGTTATTCCTGCCCGTCTTGATTGTTGTGTGTTTTCTGACATGTTTCCCTGTGCATCCAGGATCGCTCTCTGTCCCTGCCCGCCAAGCTCGCCCACCACCACGAGCCTTGCCAACTTGCCTGCCTACCTGCTTCCAGCCAAATTATAAATCCTGTTACTTCTATTAACCCTGGTGTGTCTGCACTTGAGTCTGTCAGAGATCATAACACCTGCATTTTTAGTTATCATTATTATAGCAAATTAATCAGTCAAGTGTTTTATCAACATAGAAAATCTCCTTTCTTCAGATATACTGTATCTTTTGATTTGGTTTCAGAAAGGTTGTTTATCTATTCTCGGATTGCCGTCATTGGAAATATTATTTTTAACCCAAAATAAAATCTAATTTTACTTTCCTTTTTTCTCTTTTGCAGGAGGCAGCATCTTACCCTGGCAATGTCAGCTACTCGATCCAAGCTGTGTAAGATATTGAATTCCACTGTGAAAAGGTTTGTGACGTTATTGAGTCCCCAAATGGAAATGTATCTTACATACATATGAGTACAACACAAACATCTGATTTATACATTTCAACCTGATAGCTGCACTTTATTTTTTAGGGTTCAAACTTTTTTTTGCATGACTGATGTTATTTCCAAACTAACATTAACTATCGTATCCACAAAGATACCCTTGATTGGTATAGCTCAAACTCGCAAAAGCATAACGCAAAACTAGCCATTGTTTTGATGTTGTTCTACTGTTGTTGACCTCCAGACTCCCCTCTGCTACATCACTTCTGGCATGGTGATTTTTTTTAGATGCGAAAGTAACAAAGGCATCTCCAGAATCAAATAAAATGTTTTGTATAGCGCATTGCATACACAGAGGCAACACAATGCGCTTTACAGAGAGCAATGGGGAGGGGTGGGCATAGGTCCCACCCTAGCCCCGATGTGACCCCAGAGATACGCTGCCGCTCCTCTAATCTGGGGTCATGTATATAAGGATATAGAAAAGGGTGACCGGACTATTCCGGGCGGTGAATTTCAAATCTGACGCTCACCATGCATTCCTGTAATGTCTTTTGTCAGGTCGGGGCCTTGTCGGGTCGTTTATAGGTGAAATAACCACTGTTATAGCCTATTTTTCACTCGTTTAGGGGTTTTCTGCTGCTTCTAAGCTCTTACCAGAAATAGCGCACGCTCTTTGTGATACGTCACAGTGCTGCCACCAATCGGTGAATGCAGCAGCAGCACATGTAAAATTAGCGCGAACCAAGTTCTAACCGTAGCTAGTGGTTGTTGTAGTGGCTGTAATGGTGACAAGAGAAGGGTTGTGTGTAACATGTTAGCTGCGCCATCTTCCACCTGTACCTGCTTTGTGTGACAAGCTTTAAACATGTACTGCTGCATCATAGCGCTTCACTTTAGATTTCGAATCCTGGGGGCTCTGGGGTCACATTGGGGCTAGTCCTACCCCTACATATTCCAGAGGGAAGCAAAAAAAAAAGTTTCACCCGGGGGCCAGAAAAGTAAAAGCTGTAAAGTCTTCCCTGACCGCTCTCAATAAGATGATCGAGCAGAGGTCACTTTAGTGTATATTTTATATAATTTTTTTAAATTAAAATTAATTCCCAAATAATTTTCCTACACATTGACTCACTGGGGTCTCCAACCTAAGGAAACAGTTTCTAGCTAGTTTGATAAAGCAACCATGACCAAACATCTTTAACCGTTAAATGGGGTCTCGGACGCGAGAGCGGAGCTAGCGAGGGGGAAAGCTAATGACCGGGAAAGCTAAGCCAAGCTGAAATAAACATGAGTCACGTCGTAATGCGTAACTTGTCTGAAGAGTCCGTCATTGGTCAGCGTTACAGTATGTCGGCTACACTTGGAAAAGTAAAAGTCATTTAGACTTAAGAATCCTCTTGCACTGCCAAACGCCCACTTGCTTAACTGTAATCCTTACCGACAGGCGAAAAGGGAGCGTTTTAAATTACAAACATGGAACATCATTTTATAGCTCAGAATGTGATTGTAGGATTGTCAAGCGCTCTCTTCCGACCGAGTCCCACACAGGCGCGCATGCAGGGCCGTCTCCCGCTTACAGGTCGCCTCATGTTGGGGGCAGCGGAACGCCCATGGATGTATTAATAGAACGGGAACACCCCTCCAAGGCCATGGTTGGGGAAACACTGTACAGACTTATTTATAAGGACGATAATGAGCGTTACTTGCATCTTTAGCCTGGTTCATCTGCTACTGCAGCATTCCTATCGGAGGTGTCAGGTGCCACCAGCGTCAGCATTAGATGCTTTGCTAAAGCAGTCAAACACGCTGCACCGCTTCACATTTACTGAATGTGAAACGTTTCACGAGGTTGCTGGTGTTGCCCCCTTTGGACACTACTAACTTTTTACATAAGTTGTATTTAGCACCGTCGGTAGATTCGGTGAAGTACTGTTTTGCCCTGTCCGTCACTATAAGCCTACTTCCTCAAGTGGTCAAACAATAACAATGACGTCATCGGCTGTCACCAGCAGCTTCGTCTTGATTAGGGGATGGATGCCAGCTGCGTCTGCCGATTTATGAAACGAACGCGTTAAATACCGATTGCAGCACCGGTTGTCCATGAGCTTATTTATATTTCTGTACTGACCCAATGACGTACCAGTACCAAAAATACCGGTTCCCGATACCCATCCCTAGCTTTCACTGTATACAAAGTGGGTTCCTGGCGAGGAGAACAACCCTTTTGGCTAGTTGAATATTAATATAGCTACTATCTAAAAAAAACTAAGATTAGGCGTCTGTCAACAGGTAGCTAACTGTTTAGCTAGAATCGCTTAGCTAGCTAACGTTAGTAGTTGGGAGCAGTTTCATTTTGCCAGCTCGCTATATAGTTAAGTTAAATTTGAAGAGGTGTGACAAACACTAATGTATGCATGTTATTTGAATTATTGGTCATACTTAGAAGCTGTAGAGGGGAAGTTTACAACCACGTCTGTTATTTTAATTTTGCTAGCTCGATTAGCTTATGATAACGAGTTAGCAAAATGTAAACAGTCCGAGACGTGGTTATACACCTCCCTCTACAGGTTTATAAATATTACCAGTAATTCATATAAAACACAGCAGTATTCATCACATCTTTTCAAATGTAACTTCTAAGAAGTTATCTAGCGCTATAATACCAGCATTAGTGCGTCCATGTTCACCTCACCACGTCACCACTCTACTCGGTTTGACGGCAGGGGTGAATTCATGTTCTTTCATGGCCGCGCGCGTGCGCGTACCCACACACGATAGGGGAGGGAACATGAGATACAGGGGAGAGGGGACTGGGGATGAGATGCAGCCTAGGCAGAATAGGGCTTGGGAAAATGTATTCCCAGACACGACCATCTTGTTTCTACACAGGTGTATCTATTTGTCTGATTGGCTCTACTGTATAGAATCCTATGCAATCAGACCAATAGATACACCCATGTAGAAACAAGATGGTCGTGTCTAGGACTACATTTTCCCAAGCCCTGTAGCCTAGGCAAAGGGTCACCAGTGCGTAACAAACAGGTGTAGCTGTGCGTATTCTCGTCTGTAGTTTTCTCCAATGTGTGGTGTGTAATCACAATCTTTAGAGTGCACAAACAGTTATATCAAAATATATTACCCATTTCTATACTTAAAAGCTAGTCTCCAAAACGCATTACGTTTCTTATAGAATAGACTACTGAGTAAAATGAATAAGTAATTTTTTTAAAAGTGTTTATTTAGAAAAAAGTGTAAATATAGATAAAAAAAAAACTGTCCAGCAGCATTCCTGTTAATCCTTCAGTTGGTTTAAAAAGGACACCTAAGGAACAAATGGGGGGTCACACAATTACAAATATGAACAAGTTTAGTGACGGACAAATAAAAGCAATACTATATTACTGATAAATGGCATTTAGTTTGCATGAAGCAGTTATAAAATATTAAAAAGCCAGTATACCTTGTGTCCACATTGGTAGGATGACCTTTTGGGGTGTGCAAAGTGAGAGACCAGCATAATTTAAAGTCCTGCAAATAAGACAAGAAATCAAGGAAAACATTGATGTACACGAAGAAAAGTTGTCTATATAAGTCCATAAGCCAAAGGCATGCACTATCAACTCTTGTGTAACACATTGTAGGCCTACTGATCAATATTAGACCACTATACATTTTTCACAAATGTATTTCAAACCAGATAGGGAGGAAATGCATAGCAAACAACACTGGCATGAAAGTGGCATCCAAAAACCATGAGTAACAAATACATCCTGGTAGCAAAATCACATTCCACAATACAGTACTTCTGTAGCTGTGGGAAGCCTGTGCAATTTCAATTAATATGCCAAGATACAAACGGGACTGCTGAAATATATTGAATGAGAATGATACAAATACAAGAATGGATCAAAAATCTCTTCTTACCTACCAGTATGGCATATCAAATACCCTTTTCTTGAGCTTCCTCTCGCTAGTTTTACAAAGGCAACCATCTGTACTCAGACTGATGCTGTGCCCTGCTTCTCTGGAGCCTCCTCTCCCTCAGCTGGCTCCTCCCATTGGCTAGCCTTTCAGTTGGCTCCTCCCATTGGCTAGCCTTTCAGCTGGCTCCTCCAATTGGCTAGCCTCAACTTTTGTGTGTAAGCTAGGCTCCAATTGATTTTGATGTACATTTGGCAACAGCTCCAGTGAAAGGTTCCAGGAAACCAAAGGGGCTATGGCCTTCAGGTACATGCAGAGTACTTTCACACAGTACCAAATGCAACAACAAAACACCTATTGCAACAGAGGGGCACATTTGAACTGAAAAGAACATCCGTTTTGATACTGAATTAGGAGCATTATTGATGAACTGAAACGCCCTCTTGAAGACACTCCATATTCATACGCTCATCTTAACTATTCATGAAATCATCCATTGTGGCTGTCATCGCATGAACTGATGCACATCAATTTGGCCATTTAACACAGTGAATTTTTCTCCATGAATCATAATACACAATGTAAAAAAAACCAAACGGAAAAGTGGTTTATTTCATCTTGATTTGGTGGAGAATACATCTTAAAACAAACCCTATTGGCGTAGGGAAAATAAAATACCTACATATATCCTTAGTGGAATGCTTTTACACTTCACAAATACAAAAACAAACTTCACAAACTACAAAATCATAGGATCCTGCGAGAAAGCATTTGACAGTAGCCCGTCCCCATTCCCCTCCCTCCCTTTCCACATGATTTTTTCTCCTCGTCTACATTTCTCTTCATGTGGCAGACGTAAACCTGCCACAACTGTGCTTGGCTGAGCAGATCTAGGGGGTAAACCTGCTGCTTCCTTTCCCTGTCACCTCTCTGGCTCTCCTCTCCTAAGTACTGTGGCCTGTTGGACAATATGGAATAACATTGTTAAACTTTTGCACCTTTCTTCATCATTTTCAGCTGCATTTTGAGAGGCGTCAAGAGGAGAAAAGCCAGGAGCAAGCCTTCAATTCAAACCCATTGCACTCTGGCAAAGGTTAAGAGGACAGATTGTGCGTTTGCAGTTGGATGAGTGTTTTGAACTCCGTTCAATTCATATACTATGCCTGGGGCTCAATAGGAGGGTAGATTCTGTGAACATAAAGGTTTGCTGCTGGATAGCCCCCAATACAGAACTCAGGAATTCAGCATCATACATGAACCACGGTTACCATCACCCTCAAACTAATGCTTACTGGCGACACACAAGAGGACTGCCTTGTTTCCTCAATGAATTAAATGCATCTTCGACTACACTGTGGCAAGCAGGCCACGTGATAAAAAGAGCAATCTTGATTCGTCTACCATACTGACTCAAGGTTCAATGTTAACAGTCCAGACTAGATGCAGTGAAACGTTGGCAGAGCGGCGCTTACCTCAGAACTTAGAACTTAGTATCTTCGACTTCCAGAGCTCCCTCCATATCCACCACTAGAGCCTCCTCCGTACCCACCTGCAGAACAGACCAGGTCTTATATAAACGCTTGACTGAACAGAACCGGCCAGGTCTTAAACAATCTGAACAGAACGGACCAGGTCCTATCTCAACACTTGACAGGTCTTATCGCAGCGCTTGACTGAAGTGACTCACTAGTACACCCTGAGGATCTATTGTCTTTCTCATCAGGGCTTGGGTTCTTTATATGGGAAATTAAATTAGAAATTCAAATAGAACGGAGCTTACCACTATATGGCCCGGTGCTCCTGCCGCTGCTGCTGCTGCCGCCGCCACCGCTGCCGCCACCGCTGCCGCCATAGCTGCTGCTTCCCTTCATGGGGCCGTAGTTGGAGGCGGATTGGCTGTTGTAATTGCCAAAGTCGTTGTAGTCTCCTCCACCACCGCTGCTGCTACCACCGCTGCTACCACCACCTCCACCGCTACTGTAGTTGCCTGCAACATGGGGACCTGGTGTTGTAGACTCAACCAACAATACCATTCATTAAAACTACCCCGACTCAACTGTAGAGACCCCCGCTATTGGTGCTGAATCACTAGCCCTTGGTGCTGAATCACTAGCCCTTGCTGCCGGAGTAGAACCTCAAGAGATCTGAACCAATCAGGAACGAGGGTCGTCCGGATCTCTGTGAAGTGTTCGGAATTCTGAACGTGACGTCAAAATACACCAAATCTATGAGCCATATCCGTCGATACAGATTGTTTTGTTATAGCAGCTGGTATAGCAGTATTTACGTTTCCATTTAAATGCATTTCATCCACCAAAGTAGGCCCTACCTCAATATTCACTTGATCATCATGTAAACAAAACCATGTGCATGCGTTCTAGGTAGCACAGCATGATTTTGTGAGACAACCATAGTAGTAACCACATTCTACACTATCCTGAGTCACAAGAGTGAGTTACATTCCAGTGACTCAACGAAAGTAGGCTACATTGCGTGCTGCAACCTAACTTAATGTTAGCTGCAAGTGAATTGAAATCCCCATCATTTTCTCCACCCTGGGGATAGTGAACCCATTTCCCTCAGTCCAGCATATATTTTATACCACAAACTACCTTTTCAAACAGTTTAAAATATGTTTAGGGCTGGCCTGAGTAATTCGAGTATTCCACCATTTGTTCGGTAGGTTGGTATTTAGTGTTGCACGGTGTACCGATACCGCAATACTCTGCCGTTAAAAACGGTACAGTTCCCCATTTTATTAGTACCGGTACTTTAAGAATGAGACGTATTTCTGAGTTGGGTTGAGGCAATGTGTTGGGCCAGTGTGTGTACATCTCTCTCCCTCTCTGGGGCAGTGTGTGTGTAGCGCTCTGCTTCTCTGTCCCTCTCTGCTATTCCCTAAGCTGAGTGCACGCATCAACCATCAGTCCAGTTCACCAAATTCTTTCAGACCATTCGCTTATTCTGCAAACGTTTGGGGCGAACACAAATCTAAGGATGCGTGTATTTTAGAGCTGGCGCTGTTTTCTTGTTTACAATGGGTAATGAGCTCTAGTGCGCTATAGAGATGAGAGCTGTGTTCCAAACGCTTTTTAGCGCAACAGCGCTGAGCTGTAGGCTTTTTCCCCCCAGTTGAAATAAGTACTGTACTGAACTTTTTGGGCTAGAGCGCTAAAGGCTGTTTGACGACAAGGACGGTCGGTTTACGAACGTTAGCACTATCTAACAGTAGCTAGCTATCTTAACTTGGCTAGTTAATATGCAGTATGCAAAAACACGACACTTGTTGCTAACCTAGGTATAAAACATCGGTAGCCTAGCCGGCTCTAAACGGCCCAAGTTAAGGTTTCACGTTCTGTTTTGACAAGTAGGTTTCATTTTCACGTTCTGGCTACACCCATGAACTCTTGAAACCAAACTAAAGAGGCTGATAGTAGCCCACCAAAATCAATCAAAACTGGAAATGGCTTAAAAACATTTTGGGTTTTTTTGCTACCAAACATAGGCTACGCCATCTTAGTTCAGCTTTGCTCGCTCCAATTCTTGCCCTACCAACGTGGTGACCAGACTTTTCAGATGTCCGATGTTCGGATCTGAGGTTCTACTGTACATTCAAAGTTTGCGTAGATCTGAGCCTGCGCTTACACTCCCCTGTATCCGTAGACATAATTGAAAAGAGGGCGTTCTAAATATTCTGACAATGGCAAATAGATTTTTCAAGTCCCTAGTGCCAGGTTATGGAACCAAGAGCACCCAATACGTAAAACACGAGATTAACTTACCACCACCGTAGCTACTGCTGCCGCCGCCGCCACTTCCACCATTGTTGTAGTTGTCATACCCTCCTCCCCCTCCTCCATAGCCTCCACCATGGTTGCCATAGCCCTGGCCGCCGCCGCCACCTCCTCCTCCTCCTCCTCCATAGCCACGGTTCCCACCGTACCCAGGACCTCCTCCATAGCCACCTGAGGACACAGACCAAAGCAAATACAAATTACACAAACAAATTACACAAACTGGTAAACCCAGTGACGCTCTCCCTCCTGGCTGTAGGGTATAAAGGGAGCCAGGAGAACTTACCATTGCCTCCATAGTTATTATATCCATCTCCATCATCATACCCTCCGCCTCCTCCTCTCCCTCCACCAAAACCACCTAGTTTAACATTTGGAACAAAAGATTAAATCGATATTATACACCTTGAGTTAATACTAAAACCTGTTGACAAAGGTAATGCATAAATTTAACATTGGGGCAACGATCATCAATACATAGAAAGTATAGGTTTTTGGGGACAGTGGTTAGTATTGGCCCTTTGACTGCATTGTAAAACAATGAATCTAAGCAAATGTCCATTGTGCGTACCTCCATATCCACCACCCCTGCCAAAGTTTCCACCCCTAGGCCCTGAAACGTGAGATGGAACTATTAAAGATAGGGAATTGCATTCTCAAGCTTCTGATTTCTACTAAGAAGTCATCCTCTTAGTGCAAATGAAATCCATACCTCTCATACCCATGCCTGATCTGTTCATGTCCTCCTTAGACAGGGCTTTTCTCACTTCACAGTTGTGGCCGTTCAACGTATGGTACTTCTGGACTATGGAAAATAGGGGTTGGCAAGTTAAGTTTGAAGACTCTGTTTGGGCATGGTCAGGCCGGATGCATTTCAGTAAAAATGAAACATTTTCAAACACTTACTGACAATCCTGTCTACAGCATCATGATCATCAAATGTAACAAAGGCAAATCCTCTCTTCTTGCCACTGCTTCTATCAGTCATGATGTCAACGACTTCAATCTTGCCAAATTGCTCAAAATAGTCTCTGAGGTGATGCTCCTCTGTATCTTCCTTGATGCCACCCACAAATATCTTCCTCACCGTTGTGTGAGCACCAGGCCTGCAGGAATCCTGTCCAACACAAATCACATTCAAGATTGTATGCATTCAAAGGAGAGTTGTGTAGGCAGGTCCAGCTCATTCCTCTGCCACAAGGCTGGGTAATAGCAGCTGCTTACCTCTCTAGACACGGCTCTCTTGGGCTCCACTTGTCTGCCGTCAACCTTGTGAGGACGGGCCTCCATAGCGGCGTCAACTTCATCTACGGAGCTATACGTAACAAAGCCAAACCCCCTCGATCTCTTTGAGACTGGATCTTTCATTACCTGTGGAGAAAAAGGACAAACATTACAGTAAAGTCATTACATGTAGCCAAGCCTTTGCCAAACAACCAGACATTATTCCCATTGTGTGTAAACTCACCACGCAGTCCGTGAGGGAGCCCCATCGTTCAAAGTGGTCCCGCAAACTCTCATCAGTAGTCTCAAAGCTCAGTCCACCAATAAAGAGTTTGCGGAGCTGCTCCGGCTCGCGAGGAGTCTGAATATCAAGGGGGAAAAAAATAATTCAATGGAGATTAATGGGATGCAAGCCAATTTAGAGAAGATAAACGTAACAGTAAAAACAAGCAACTAAGATTTCCTTTTTCTTGCTAGTCAGGTAATGGCCGAAATAATCTGGCAGTAGCAAGTGTGAGTTTCACGTGACCTAGAAGAGGAAAGATAACCCGATCCCCGCAGATAAGATAATGGCGTAGGCGACACAACATCTCGACTACTCGTCGCGCCAATGTGCCTGGGCTAACGAGTAGCCAGTAGCTACACTATCTGAGCGTACTCAAGGGGGGGGGGGTTTACCATCTAGAAATTAAAGTAGAACGTTAGCTAGTAGCCACATAGCTAGCTATGCTACATTCCTCATGGCGGCAATAGTTTCATTCATAATCAAACCGCGAGAAGGCCCGGGCGCTGCTACCACGTTAGCTATTAGCTAGCTAACAGTCATTTATTTTTATGCAATGTGCTTTCGAGTGCAAAATGCATCTGTTAATGAATGTAGGTACAATATCAGTGTTACATTCAACAATTTACATGTAACAGAAGTATAATAAGGTTAGTATCTAAAGAGTGAGAACGAGTCCAACAGACAGCAGTCTGTTCGCTAGCTGGCATGGAAGCTAGCTGGCTAGCCTGGCCTGTGTCGTTGCAATCGAGCAGACAAATCTCAACAAGACAGTAAAACACGGAAACTGCATTCGGATACAATAAATTACTACCCAGTTCGGTAGATGGATTGCACAAATATTCTTACCTCCTTCGAGGACATAATACGAGCGTTTCTGTTGTGGGAGCGCTATATCTGCTTGGGCTCCAGGTGGCCAACACTCTTTCTTTAGTTAACGGAATACTACAAAGTGGGCAATATATAATTTATCATGGCGTCTTGGCTCAGCACATGCGCAGAGAGGTCTGATTTGACCGCTAATCCGGGTACTTCGTAGAAATGCAATGACCACGCCCCATGTGGAGGACAAGTAGTGCATACAATATGCTACTTGAATCAACCCCTTTTGAACAAATAAACTTGGGGCCGTGTCCGAATGTCCATACTACATACAGGTGCATCTCAGAAAATTTGAATATTGTGAAAAAGTCCATTATTTTCCATAGTTTAATTCAAACAGTAAAACGTTCATGTATTCTAGATCCATTACACAAAGTGAAATATTTCAAGCCTTTTGTGTTTTAATCTTTATGATTGTACAGTATGTTCAATACTTGCTGGGGGCTCCTTTTGCACAAATTACTGCATCAACGTGGAGCGTGGCATGGAGGCAATCAGCCTTGAAATATTTCACTACATTTGTAATGAATCTATAATATATTAAAGTTTCACTTTTTGAATTAAATTACGGAAAATAATGAACATTACACAATATTCAAATTTTCTGAGATGCACCTGTATATTGCATACTAACTGCAAAATACTGTTAAGTATGTACTATTCCATGAAAACACATTTAGCATCCAGTGAAAGTGACCGGCTCCATATGGTTCATGTTTACAACAATATTGAGCTAGCTAGTTTTGTGTTGAAATCAGAATCAGAATTTGTTTTATTGTCATTGTAGTTTTTCAATATACTAGGAATTTGCTTTTGGGCATGGTGCATAACATGGAGACAACATTGGACAGGTTGCATGGATGAGACTGGCAAGTGCAAAGAGGACTGTGCAAAGAGCAATACAACGTATTAGTGAAAAATAAGATAAGATAAAAAACAACATACAAAGCGTAGTGTAGTCAGTGTATATACAGTGAGTGTATAAAGTGTAATGTGTATTTCATTTCATTTCATTTATTTCCATAGGGACAGATACACATACATACAAGTTAGAACAAGAATGTTAAAACAAGTGATGTCATATACCACAGCATTTATAGCCCAGGGTTAGTTTGCAATGCCCGTCCCTAGATGTAACTAAACAGTACCTGTAGAGAAAAACAGCAAAATACAATAAAAGGAACACAAGACGACAAAGATAAAATTGACTAGCTACTAACTACTATGGCTAAGACTAACTAACTAAATGTGTGCAACTCTGGCCATCGTTCAGACACTTCTTAATAGCTTTGTTAAAAATCCTTGGATCTGTTATTTGCTTAAGATTGGTGGGCAGAGCGTTCCATAGTTGGAAGCCCTTAATTGAGAAAGCCATCTGCCCGAAAGAGGTCCTACGATGACTCACCGTGCCCCTGGTGACCCTAGCATCATTTTGTCTTCTGACACACCCACATAGAACTCCTGGTGCCAGCATGTGCAGACACTTAAACATTAGTTTTAGAGAGGAACATTTTATGAAATTTTCAAAGCTAAGCAGATTAAACTCCCTCAAAGCGTGGCAGTGATGCCAGCACATCAGCTGTATTTGAGTGTGAAGTCAAGTAAAAACTGCAGGAATTCCAAAATATGGACTGCCTCACAACACAGCCCGTTGACACACCACTTGACGAAAGCCTGCCACTTGGCTGCGTAAAGCTTGGATGTAGACGAAGCACGCAAGCCCATGATAGTGGCAATCACCAGAGCAGACAATCCGTATTGCTCTAGTCTGAGCTTCTCCGGAGCCAAGGCCAGAGGGAACCCCAGGGTCGGCACCAAGAGCACCAGCTAACTTTGGATAGTGCATTGTGACGCACAGGTATGCGCCATGGGTCTCCCACTACCAAAGGATGGAGATCCATCATCTAGATGGTATTGGGGTTGTGAGGGGCTACCAACAAAACTGACTGCTTCTATAGACGCAGGTGATCCAACAACCCTGCCAACAGCTCCAGAAGGGGGAATGCGTGAAGGAGAACCAGACCCTCGGCCATGGGTAGTGCGCAAACGCATCCACGCCCAGGGGAGGGTGATCTGACTCACGGAGAGAGAACCACAGAGGGCACTTGGTGTTAATGTTAATGGCCGCGTTTCCCGATAAAGAACCTTCTTAAAGAACCCTTCTTAAGCAACCATTTGTATGGGAGTTAAGAAGTACTTTGGAGTTAAGTGCTTCTTAACTCGTTCGGGACACCCGGACAATGTAATTTTGTTTATATAGCACCACTCATACAAATCAATGCAGCACATAGTGCTTTCCATAAAAAGAGATGGATAAAAACATGAATCATATAAAAACAGTGAGAACAGATTTCAAAGAAACAATCAAAGCAAAATAATGAAAATTTTTAAAACTGTAGAATAAAAACTATAAAACCAGAGAATACAAATTAAGAACACTAGGATATTAAGACAAGTGATGCTACTTGGAAAAAGCAATGTTAAAAAGGTATGTTTTAAAGCAATACATCGCGATATTTGGACCTTTACAAACATGTCTGGTGCTAATTCTCCAATTAGATTTAATCTGAATCGTCCAAACAGTCTACTCAGAAAGATAATACATTGACATTTATTACCTTTTAAAACTCGCGCCCCCGGGACGCAGAGCATTCAGTCGAAGTGCGCATGCGCAACGTTGTGCTTAAACAACACAGTAGTAGACAACTATTCCGGCGTCTATATCATGCATGGATGTATTAATAGAACATGCATTGATATCATGGCGGAGGTGAGAAAACCGAAGCGAAACATCACGGAGGATTCAGAAAAAGAAAAAGACAATTTGATAACTTTACGACAGTGCACTTACTCGCAGAGCCTGTGGGGGCGCAGTTCTGAGAAAAACGGAGAAAACGCTATGTATTGCTTTAAGATCTTACTTAGAAGTTACCAGGGTCTCAGACATTCTCAGATCCTCTGGCAGGGTGTTCCAAAGTCTGGGGGCATATGAACTGAAGGCTGCCTCCCCATGCCTCTTCCCAGCTAGCAGGGAATGCTCCCACAACATTGATAACATTCCCTACAAGTTCTGCTAATGTTTTAAAGAAAACGTTTTCATCTAATGTTCAAAGAACATTTTAAGGATGTTTACCATTTAAATAATGTTCCTATACCGTTAAAAGTTATCAAAGGAAGAATGTTTTAGGTGCAACATTCTGAGGATGTTTTGGAAAATGTTTGCAGGATGTTATTAAGGCCTCAGATAAAAGAATGTTCTTCATAAAACGTTCCTATAATGTGTTATGTTAACAAAATAATAACTTTTTACCTGCCACATTCCGAGGATGTTTTGGGGACATTGTTGAGGTAACATATTATAGAATGTGATTTTATAAAATGTTTCCACAATGTTACATGATAACAAAGAAAGAACATTCTCAAAGCAACATTTTGAAAATGTTTTCAGGATGTTATTAAAGCCTCTGATTACAGCTTATTAAAAAAAAAAACTGTTCCATGTACAGCTATACCCTCATATATTTGTCATTTGTCTCCCTCTTACCGCCCGGCCCTGACCCAGTACTGCGCAGCAACTATTATTAGATATGGATTTGCTTTTTCCCTCACTTTGCCTGTTGAAAACACCATTGCAATAGGCCATGTCTGCACTGGGCCACGTCTGCACTGGGCCACGTCTGCACTGGGCCACGTCTGCACTGGGCCACGTCTGCACTGGGCCACGTCTGCACTGGGCCACGTCTGCACTGGGCCACGTCTGCACTGGGCCACGTCTGCACTGGGCTACGTCTGCACTGGGCCATGTCTGCCCTGGGCCATGTCTGCCCTGGGCCATGTCTGCACTGGGCCATGTCTGCACTGGGCCATGTCTGCACTGGGCTACGTCTGCACTGGGCCATGTCTGCACTGGGCCACGTCTGCCCTGGGCCATGTCTGCCCTGGGCCATGTCTGCACTGGGCCATGTCTGCACTGGGCTACGTCTGCACTGGGCCATGTCTGCACTGGGCCACGTCTGCACTGGGCCATGTCTGCACTGTCCTTTCAGCAGTACTGCATGGAGTGGAGATGGATGTTCAAAATGTGTTTCCAAACCATTTATTTTCATTCTTAAATCAATTTCCAAAACATGTATTTACTTTGTACAATTAGGCCTAAGATTTGTCTGTAGGCTTACTAATAGGCAATTCACTTTTAACAAATTAGAACTGTACCTAAAACGATAATGTCAGACTCAGCTCTGCTCTTCCTGTGGCCAAATAATAATTAGCTACACACATATGTAATATGTGGCTGGGACATTAATGTATAACAAATGAATTAATTAAATAGGCTGCATTCAGCTGTGTAGACAAGTGGCAAAAGAAATGGTGCAGTTTCCAAAATCATATTTTAGGTCTATCCCACTTGACCTGGGATGTTTTATTTAAGCTAGTTGATGTGGCAAACTCGAGTCTTGCGTCTCCTGTCAGGAGTTTTGAACACATAATCAGTCTCACTCAACTTCTGTTCCACAGAGTAAGGACCTGAGAAGTGGGCAGAGAGAGAGGAGCCTGAAATGGGTAGCAGCACTAACACCTGGTCACCTGGTTGCAGCGAACGGGGAACTGCTTTCGCATCAAAATGACGCTTCATCCGTTTCTGTGAGGGGGAGAGAGAGCGTCTTTCACAAGAGCGCACACACTGTGCAACCGCTCTCGATACCTGCTCACATAAGACAACACATTCTGTAAAGGGGCACTATCTGTGCCAAACTGATCTTTCAGCACCCTGAGAGGTTCACATACAGTATGTCCGAAGACAAGTTCAGCCGGACTGAATTCTAAAGATTCCTGAACAATCAAACGGACTGCAAACAAAGCAAACGGGACACCCTCATCCCAGTCCTTCTCAGTCTTGAGGCAATATTTGCGCAGCATGGACTTTTTGGAAGTTTGATGCCACCGCTTGAGTGCACTTTGCAACTTGGGGTGATAGGCACTGGACACTGTGTGAAATAGACAGGGTCGTCGTCACTTGTTTAAAAACCTTAGAAAATTAGAGCCCTGGTCCGTTTGCACAATTTTTGGAAGTCCAAATATTCAAAAAAAAACGTAATTAAAGCTTTTACAACTGACTGTGCAGTGATCTTTCTCAAAGGAATAGCCTTGGGCTAGGTAGCACGTAGCTATGTACATAATGGTCAATAGTAACTGGTTACCGGTCTTGAACTTGGGTAATGGGCCAACACAATCAACAAGTACATGCTGAAAAGGCTCCCCTAACACTGAATAGGATAAAGTGGAGCAGGAGGGACAGCCTGGTTGGGTTTCCCCATCACCTGACAGGCATGGCATGTACGGCAGTACATGGATACATCTTGCTTGGCCAAAAGAAATTCCTGAGAACTTTATTGTAGGTTTTTGTAATGCCCAAATGGCTAGACCATACATTATCATGAGCAAGTGCTAAAACATGCTGTCAGTATGCACTGGACACAACAATCTGATAAATCACACTTCAATCATGTCCTGTATCAAGGTGGGACACTTACGCATGAGAAGATCATTATCTATGAAGTAGACTACATCCTTATCGTTAACATTATCAGGATCAACAACATTTGCATAATACTTCACAAGGGTAGGATCTCTTTTCTGGGTAGCTACCAACTCATCACGAGCAATAGATAAAACTACACCCAGCGCCCTCTTTCATGCTCTTGTTTCCAATATGTGGAGGAGTTTCAGGCTGACCTAACTAGCTCATTCCTTCCCAATACTGTGGCGAACACAGAGTCAAAGTCTACTGCGTCACCCAACTTCCGAGACTGGGCTCACGTGACAGCACATGCTGGGAAAACTTTGGGGAAATTCCCAGCTAGATCATCAGCCTGAGTTCTGCAGTGTTCCAACCCCTCTAAAACAGGCAGCACTTTGCCGTCCGCAATATCATTTCCTAAAATGAAATGAACACCCTTGACTGGCAGGGTAGGCCTTACCCCATTGACGAATCACTTGACAAAGGCAACACATCGGACAGGATAAATGACTGCGCTGCGCCAGTGTCACAGAGAATCTGAATGGTTCGCTGCTCATTCAGATCACCAGTCAAAGACACTAAACCATTTAGGATGAATGGTTGGTAACTGGGATCTGGAAAATCATTTTCACACAGTGCTAGGCATAACTGTCACTGACAGAGGGACTGTTTGAGCCAATCCAACCCCTTTCGGCTTCACATTCCTTGACATTGGATATGAATCGGCTCACCAAACTCCAGAGGTCTCTTTCGGCTCCTTCCCGGCGGAGATCCGCAGGAGGACAAACAACAAGACAAGCCGAGAACAAAGGACCAGTTTCTGTGGACATGGCGGCGGGGCCAAAAAGGTGCTTCAGGCTCGAGCACACAAACCACCACTGCCCAGCGTCCTGTTGGCCAATGTCCAGTCCTTGAATGATAAGAAACTGGACAACCTTCGCATGTGGTTCACACACGAACGGGACACCAGGAACTTTATCATCCTCCTACTGACAGAAACATGGCTAGATCTCTCCAAAACAGATCACGCCATTAATCCATCAGAAACTCTGTCTGTACACCGCCCTGACAGGACCATCGAATCCGAGAAAACAAGAGGCAGTGGGATCTGTGTGTTTGTGAGCACGAAGTGGTGTAATGAGACGAACATCACATTGCAATGCCCCTGCTTGTCTGACTTGGATAAAATATAAATAAAATGCCAACCGCAATTTCTCCCACATGAGTTTACCTCGGTCATAATCGTGGCTTCGTATATTCCACCATAGGTGACGTCTTCAACCCTCTCAGTGCTCCACGAAGCATTGAACAGCTACCAATCTAGCGACCCAAATGCTGAGCTAATTGTAGCTCAGCATTTATTCAGGCAAACCTAAAGAAAGTGTTGCCTAACTTCCACCAACACATAGACTGTGCCACAAGAGGATCAAAAACTTTGGACTTTGGGTCTGTTCCTTTCATTACCCTGTAGGCTAGTACCAGAGTTTTAAACTGGAGATGAACTGCTACAGGGAGCCAGTGTAAGGAACGGAGAAGGGAAGTTGTGTAACAGATGTGATATGTGTGGATAACGACAGTTGGTCGTCCAGGGTCACACCCAGTTTCCTCGTAATTTGGGTCGGTGTCACCACTGTATCTTCAATGGTGATGGCCAGATCCCGGTGCGGGCAGCCCTTCCCTGGGAGGAACAGCAGCTCAGTCTTGTCCAGGCGCGTGACACTTGTGTGTCAGAAGGGGGAAATGACAGGACCAGTTGGGTGTCATCGGCATAGCAGTGATAGGAGAAGTCATGTGAGCGAATGACAGAGCCCAGAGATGTAGTGTAGAGGGAAAAAAGGAGAGGACAGACCCTTGTGGAACCCCCATAGTCAGACTATGCGGTTCTGACATCGACCCTCTCCATGTCACCTGGTAGGAGCGGCCCGTCAGGTAGGATGCCAACAGGGAGTGTGCAGAGCCAGTGACGCCTTTCTCCTCGAGGGTGGAGAGGAGGATCTAGTGGTCTACCGTATCAAATGCTGCTGATAGGTCTAGGAGTATCAGGACAGAAGAGAGAGTTTGATCTCGTGGCATGGAGTGACTCCGTCACTGCAAAGAGGGCGGTCTATGTAGAGAGGCCAGCCTTGAACCTGGACTGGTAGGGGTCTAGGAGGTCGTTCTGGTGGATATATTTAGATAATTTGTTAAAGATAGCATGTTCAAGTGTTTTCGGTATAAAGTTTAGAAGGGAAACCGGTCTGTAGAGGGGTCAAGAGATGGTTTCTTCAGGACAGGGGTGACTCTGGCAGTCTTGAAAGTGGAGGGAAAGGATCCTGATGTAAGAAATACATTGATGAGGTGTTAGGGTTAGAGAGGGAAGGAGTTCGGGTGCAATAGATTGAAGGAGAGTGGAGGGGACAGGGTCTAGGGAGCATGTGGTGGGGTGGCTAGATGTTACAAGGTTGAGGACCTTGTTGGGGGAGAGGGGAGAGAAGTGGGATAAGATGGGACGTGGATGGGGGGTGCAGAGAGGGTGGGGGTGGGGATGTGAAGTTGACTGGGGGGTGGGGGAAAGAGGATCTGATATCATTACATTTCTTGTCAAAGAAGTTGGCAAAATCGTCAGGGAGAAGGGAGGAGTTGGGAGTAGGAGGTGGAGGTTGGAGTAGTGAAGAGAAAGTTTCAAATAGTTTTTTAGGATTGGAAGCAGAAATTCGAATTTTTGAACGGAAGAAAGCAGTTTTAGCAGCAGATAGAGGAGGAGAATGCAGAAAGAAGCGACTGGAAATTAAGAAGGTCCTCTGGGAGTCTGCCTTTTTCATTTATGCTCAGCTATTCTCAGGCTCCGTCTATCAGTGTGCACTGAGACCGACAGCCATGGGGCAGGTGGAGTTAGCTGTGCTGGCCTGGAGGTAAGGGGACAGAGTAGAGACAGAGAGCGGAAAGAGTAGAGAAGAGAAGATCAGTGGCAGTATCAGAGGGTAGGAGAGAGAAGGATTCAGGAGCAGGGAGTGCGGAGGTAACGGCAGAGGAAAGGTCCGTAGGGGAGAGTGAGGTGGCTATGGGTAGTAACCATGTGGGTAGGAGGAGGAATTACGGGGGGAGAGGGAGAGGGAGTAGGACATGAAATAGTGGTTAGAGAGATGGAGGGGGTGACAGAGAGGTTAGGGGTGGAACAGTGTCTAGTAGGCTTGTCACGGTACTCGGTACTAATTCGGTACTTACATTGCTGCGGTACTGACGGTACCCGTTTTTCCATGGTACTGGAGGTACCGTGTTTTATATTTAATTTGCCGCTTGTCTTCTTCTACGCTGCTGCGTGCTACCGTCCAATCACAGCGCACCACCCATGACAGCAGCGTAGAAGAAGACAAGCGTTTGCCGGTGATTCATTTTATGAAAATATGAGCCGGTTTTGAGTGTAAGATGTTTATTAGCAGCGCATTTCTTTCAAAACCATGCGTTTTTGAAGACGCAACCCTTCTGCTTCTGTGAGTACCTTTAAAAGTTCTCTGCGATACTTTATCGAGTAGTTTTGATCACAGACCGTTGAACCTGATTTTGCTAATGGGGGGGGATAAGGGACTGCTAGTCCGTCAGGTTAGCAGTCGTGTGAGGGGCTACCTAGTTTAGGTGCTGCAAGACTTAAGTGGAATTATGACTGGACTTTTTCAGTCATTTAGGCTACAACCCCCACGCCTTGTCGATCCCGCCCGAGCCCGACGCAACTGACCGCTAGATCAACCCAATAACGCTATGTTACTCGTTGATAAGCCTACTTAAGCCTGTCACTACAAAACACTACGATGACGACCGAGTTCGGCTAGGTAAGGTAACAGGTAAGCACACAAGTAGGAGAAGCCATCTATTAGCCATTTGGTAAGGATAATTCATGTAGATGATAATGTGAAAATATAAGTGATTGACATTGTGTAGGGCACTGTGTATTGACACTTGGGCTGTGGGAGTGACAGCATGTAGCATGTTATGCTTTATGTTTCGGTGCTAGTAGACCCAAGTTTGGGGGAGATGCCATTTGGGGAAGAACCGTGATGGGGATCTCTGTTCCTTTTTATGACCTGCGCTAGCCTCTTGCTAGCAAGTTAGACCCATGTCTGTCTGACCCCCGGAGAGGGAACAGGACAGGAATAGGACGCAAAAACATATTGGTAACAACGAAATATACAGGTAGGGACAAGACAGGTACAGAAGCAAATGTAGACGTAATACTTTCCTGACACAGTCTTTCTTGACGAAGTTGCTCTTGAATAAATCACCCTTGCCTTCTGTCGCACACCGGAGGGAGCTGTCACCTTCCGGCTATCGCCGTCTAAGACTTCGTTTACACATACACAGGTATTTACAAAAACAGATATTTCCCCCTCTCCGTTTAAAAAAATAAAATCGTGCACACGAACCCGCATAAATACGCCGCCACCCGCATAAATACGCCGCCAAGAGCACTCTACGCCTGTAGGCGGCAGTGTAACGAGAAGCATGAAGACACGTTAGCCAATCAGAATCCTGTAAAAGAAAAACAAAACAACGAATGAACGAATTCCTCTCCTCCTCAACATAATAAAGCAGTTGTATTTGCAAATGCAAACACACCAACAGACTTTGCACTAACCTATTGCCACTGATTGCTAATTGTCTGTCAGGAGAGTAGGCCACTCCCTTAGGGAAGTCACCAGGGCAATTAGTAACTCTCACAATAGAAACTGACTATCAAAGCAACTTCTCAACGACAGTGAAGACAAGTACTTAGCACTACCCATTAGAGTAAGAAAAATATACTTAGTAAATTCTAGTTCAGTCTGTAGATCCAAGTCCCTTCAATTCAAAAGTTTAATGCAATCTGGAGTTGGCTTGGGCCTGCTCTGTTTATATATCCTGAGTTGAGTAGGTCAGTCCCTTATGGCCCGTACAGACTACACAGTTTTTTTTTGTCTTTCTTGATGGTCACCATGTCATATTAGGCGATCACAGTTCCACAAATTATTGCCAAGTCGGGGCAACAATGACCGGGACAAATTATTGTTTGCTTTTCTTTCACGACCATGCGCGTACGAGTTCAGGTAGTTCGGTCAAGAAATTGACAGTCATGGAAGAAGTAGCCTATTGTGTGCACTGTATTCAAGCTTTATTTATACTCAAAATGATGGTGGCAGGGTGTTGTGCCAAATAATTCTGACTTCGCGGCAGAATCTGACTCCCCTTCACTATCTTTGAGTTATCTTTTGACTGCCGAAACCATGATATGTAGGCTACCACAACTAGGCTACCTCATTAAAACTACAGTTGATACAGTTGAAGTAGCCTATTAAATTTTCGCCTGGGATTCATTCCTTTTTATCTACCAACTCTGTACCATCCAGTGACCTAGAGATGCAGGCTAAACACAATACGCATGAGGAGGGATGAATAATATGACTTTATATGAATGTAGGCCTATTACTTGTAAACTATTATGTAAAGTATAAAATAAAGAAAAAATGATTCCTGGGTGTCACAAAGAGGACAGTATTGGATGTCTACCCTTCGAGGAGAACTTGAGGTAACGGATGTGATAACATGTAAAGAACACTGTCATCCTATTGGTCAATGTTAAGGTACATCGTAGGCATGGTGGCAGGAGATGTCAACTAGGCAGGAAAATAGAAAAAATTCTGACATGCTAGACTTTTGTTGGGGTGTCGTAGGATGCCAAATCGTTGATCTTCTATTATGTCACACTACAAGGCTGTTCATCGTTCCCAACGTTCATAATCAGGCCCGATGCTGGATACTTGGCGACAAAAAAACGGCCCAAAATTGGTCGGAATTCGTGTAGTCTGTACGGGCCATTAGGGAAGTCACCAGGGCAATTAGTCTAGCTCAGGAAGAAGCTAACTCTCACAATAGATATTGACTATCAAAGCAGCTTCTCAACGACACTGAAGACTAACACTTAGCACGACTTATAGAGCATGAAAAATATACTTAGTAAATTCTAGTTTTTTTATTTTGTATTTTTCCTGCATTTTGTTTTAAATGTCCTTTTTTGCATTTCGTTTTATATGACCTTTTATGTGTTGCACTTTGTCTTGAGGCTTTTAATGTCTCATGTAAAGCACTTTGAATTGCCCTGTTGCTGAAATGTGCTATACAAATAAACTTGCCTTGCCTTGCCTTGCTAAGGCCAATTTATAAACTAATAGCAAGTAACGGTGAATATTGAATTATAGAAAAGTTATCTCATTGAGATTTAATGCCAAACAGACCATACCCAAACCAGAAACCCTGGATTGACAATGTAACTTATGAATATAAGGCAGCAGTATACAGCATAAGGAGAACAGTGAAGGAAGCCAAGAGAGGATACGGTGAGAAGATGGAATTAAAATTCAAACAAGGCGACCACAGAAGTGTGTGGCAGAGATTAAACACCATGACTGATTATAAGGGATCTCCATCCTCCTCAGGAGGTGTAGACATGGCTCTCGTGAACGTAGCAGTTCAAGTAGTGGAACAAGTACATTTTGTTTAGATATTAAATAGTAGTGATGAGTAGTGACCCAGTAGTACTTTTTAATGAGTGGGAGCTGAATGCTCTTAAGCCCCTAATATCACACTTGTTTCAAAGGGCTTCACTGACAAGATGACGCCATTTTAATACACAGGTAAATGGAAAAGAATTATCCAAATATGGCTCCACAATTCCACAAAAATCACTACAGTAGCATAGCATGAGGATAGCCACATTCAAAAACACACGATAGCCATATTCAAAATAACAGATCTAGTTTGCTACAACTAGCCTACTACTAGTGGTAGTACTATTACTACAATTACTCTGCTACTACGGTATAGCCTTATGAACGATGGTTACGTATTGTAACCCTAGTTCTATGAGTGGAGCGGAGCTCCACAGGGCTAGCTCCTATTGGCTAGCGAAACCCAGCTAGCTACATTGACTGAAGAAAAAAACATACACGCACCTGTGTCCAACCAGGTCCGGTGCACCACTGTATAAGCGGGCTACGCCCGCACATCTGCTCCTAACCGAAATTTTCAGCGAGCAGACTGCGGGGTCAGCAAGTCTGTTCCCTGTGGGGCTCCGCTCCACTCATAGAACTAGGGTTACAATACGTAACCATCGTTCTATTTCGTGGAGCTCCGCCCCACAGGGCTAGCTCCTATTGGCATAAGCGGAGCTACACGACCGCACCATACACTCTTGCTGGCCCCAGTAAGGGAAAAACCAGTCAGGACACAAGCCAGGGCTCCAAGGCGAGACCATACTAACAGTTGATCCGACCCAAGCACTGGCCCCACCCCGCCACACTCAGTCTATCACAGCCGAGGGCAAGGAGAGGTACGTGGGGCGAGAGCTGGACCAAAGCGGTTACTCCGTAACAAGCCCGTCCCAGCCTCACACATAAACAGGAGCGGAACGTCACTAGACGGGCCTGCTCCTATCTTAGCTGAACCGGTGAGACCTGAGTGAGTCACGTCTGCTTTCCTAGCAGGAAAAGACCCCGCGGCTCAAACCGGTTCTCCAGTAGCGGCGAGACCTGCCGTGGTCAATTCTGACTCTTTCACGGAAGACCCGGCGACTCGAGCCGAACACCTACATGAAAAATCCTGTCTAACGCTGGCTCGCACCGGCGGCTGTGTTTAGCACAGATGACGCCACAGAGACAGAGGACATGGATAAAAGGTAATAACGGACAAAAGGAGACGGGGACGACCAAGTCGCCGCCGCACAGATGTCCTCCACTGACACACCATTGAACAGGGCAACTGACGTGGCCACACCCCTTGTGGAGTGTGCCCGAACAGCACCAGGCAGAGGACGACCCGCAGTCACGTAAGACTGGGCGATGCCCTCACAGATCCAATGGGAGAGACGCTGTTTCGACAACGGAGAACCCACCTTCCCTGGGCCGTGGCAAACCAACAACTGGGGGGTGGTGCGGACCGCAGCCGTGCGCTGGACGTAACACGTCAACACACGCACAGGACACAACAAATGCAGGCGGGCCTCTTCCTCGCTCGCATGAGGTGGAGGATAGAAGGCTCCCAGCTCCAAATCCTGTGCTCTATAGGCGCCCCGGACCACCTTCGGAACGAAAGATGGATCCGTGCGCAACACAGCTTTGCTCCCATCACCCGTGATGAGAAAAACTATCAACGCCTTCAGATCACTGACCCGCTTGCCCGACGTCAGAGCAAGGAGCAGCGCGGTCTTAATCGATAGCCACTTGAGAGATATCTGCTCCATTGGTTCGAACGGCGCTTTACATAGCGCATCCAGAACCAAGAGCAAATCCCAAGGCGGCGCCGCAGCCCTACGCACAGGGCGAAGACGGCGCGTGCCGGCCAGGAAGCGTTTAACCAGGGGATGTCCCTGAACAGCGCGAGGATGAATGGCATTCCTGTCAAGAAGCACTTCATTCACAAAAAGAGGAAGTGAGCCGACACCGTCCGCATCGCTAACAAGCCGCCGTTGCTCATCCCATTGAGAGAAAACGGCGGAGTGTTGCAATGCGGGAAGCCCCGCCTTCTCATTTGCATGATCTGTCAAGGTGCCGTCTTTCGCAGACCGACTAGACGGGACATGAGAGGCGGGCAGTGATCTCGCGCCAACATCACACAAAGCGGCCAGGCGAAAACCATGCGACTGGTGCACGTTGTGAGATGAAGTGTGGATATCAGACACCATAGGCCTGCTCCTTTTAGCTAAAGGCCGAGCGTTGGCATCACACACACTGACGGAGCGACGCCTCGGCTGCTCATGAAAATAGACAGCCGAGGCAGTAAACATGGAAGTATTCTCACTGACCGGTGAGCGTGAAAACTCTCTACCTGTCGAACACACAGGGAGAGGCTCGAACACTCGGCCCGAATGAACGAACGCCGTCTGGGGGTCTAGCGCATCTTTTTCGCCGCAAAACCCCTCAAGCGGTCGGTCCCGAGAAAACTCCGAACAGGGCAGTACAGCCATAGCACTTGGCCTGGGCGCACACATCCCCTCTGTTAAAAACCCAAACGGTCTGTTTAGAACGGGGGCGGCGAGACCTGCCGTGGTCAAATCTGACTTTCTCACAGAGGACCCGGCGGCTCTAGCCGAATATATTACATTCGCTGAACCGGCGAGAGCTGCGCGCGTCACGTCTGCTCTCTTTGCAGGAAAAGACTCCGCGGCTCGAGTCGGTTTTCCAGCTGCGGCGAGACCTGCCATGGTCAATTCCGACTTTTTCACGGAAGACCCGGTGGCTCTAGCCGAATACATCACATCAGCTGAGCCGGCGAGCCCCGCGTGAGTCACGTCTGCTTTAGCAGGAAAAGACTCCGCGGCTCGAGCCGGTCTTCCAGCTGCGGCGAGACCTGCCGTGGTCAATTCTGACTCTTTCACAGAAGACCCAGCGGCTCTAGCCGAGAACAGTACAGTAGTTGAAAAGGGAGGAGATGCGGACTGCACATTACAACCAGCTTGATAACGTTGCATCGTGTTTGCTTTATTGAACAGGGAAACTTGCTCACCGCCGCTCTTAACAGAGCGTGGTGTGGGCACAACACAGTCACGCATCCACGCACCGTCAATAGGTGCGCCTCTTCCTACCCCAAGCCGGAGGCGGAGCGGTGGGCGCACTTGAAGACGCCGGACCGGTCCCGGCACCCTGGGCGGGGTAGGCAGGGGGAGGTCGCGGGGGAGGAGCCGCGTGCGCAGTCCAGGAGCCCGGGCGAGCCGGTCCATGGGCCGTAGCGGGGCGGGACCCCGTGGCAGGTTGTTTAGCCTTGTGTGTTCGCCGGCGCTTGCTCCCAGTCGCGGCAGCATCAGCCGGAGCACGCGGACGTGCCGGCACACTGCGCTCCCCCGGAGCAGCGAGGTGGCGAGCGAGGAGGAGCCGGTCCTGCTCCTGGCTGCGACACTGCTCCAGAATGTTAGACACAGCCGCCCCAAACAACCCCTCCCTACTGACCGGTGAGTTGAGGAGGACACCCTTGTTTTCCTCGCGAAGACGAGTCAGGGAGAGCCATAGGTGGCGCTGCTGCACCACCGACGTGGCCATCACTCCACCCAGACAGGAGGCGGAGATTCTCACAAGCTGAGCAACGGCTCCGGCGGCTTCGGCCATCTCCGCTCTCCTGTCTTCATCCATAGAGGGGGGGGTTTGTTCCGTAGCTAGCTGGCCGATGTAAATGGCCAGCATAGCAATGGAGGAGGAGGCAGCCACGGCCTGCGCGGCCAGAGAAAAACCTTTGTCGGCCAAGGACAGGGTTGTCTTGTCCTTGACGTCCGGCATGAGAGGCTTCCTGGCCGAGCCCCAGGCGGAGGAACCAGGCACCAGGACCGCTGCAATGTCGGGTTCCAGAGGAGGAGAGCCGATAGCTGCTACGTCAGTCCAGCCGGTTACCCTCGTAGCTCTGCTGAACTGGCGAAGCGGACCTCTGATGGCCAACGGCCGCTCCCATTCAGCCTCGACGAACGCCTCCAGGTCAGGCATAGCCGGCAGGAGACGAGGAGTAGGCTGAGAGGGACGCCCGTAGCAGACGGAGCTCCACAGTGGGAGCCCCGTAGTCGCAGCAACCTCCGGGACGGAGATACCGAGGTGATGCGCGGCTCTCTCCAGCAGCCGGGGCAGGTCGCGATCGAAGGAACCCCGCCCCGGGAAGGAGGCGCCACTAGCCGTAGTGGCTTCCGACGCAGAGAGACCCTCGTCTGCCTCGGAGAGCTCTTCCTCATCATCCGTAGGCGCGAGGGAGGTAATCGGGGCCGCCGGTTGTTGCGGGGGCGCGCCGATGTCCTCGCCGACCGGCTGGACCAGACCTTCAGTCTCCAGCGGCGGCGGAGCGAAGAAATGCGCCCGGAGCATCCTCTCCATGGGGTCCAGGAGGGCGCAGATCTCGCAGGCGGGGGACGGAGCCAGACCCGCTCTGGCGTGCTGCGGCCCCAGACAGCGGAAGCAGAGGTGGTGTTCCACGTCACTGTAGCGGGAGCCGCAGACACAGAAACGATCCGGCGGATCAATCGGCGCCGGCAGGGGGTCATCTAGGGACGCCGCCAGCTCCGCTTGGGTCCGCTGAGTAGACATCTTCTTATCTTCTCCAGTAGCAATGCGAGCTGAAAATTTCGAAGGAGCAGATGTGCGGGCGTAGCCCGCTTATACAGTTGTGCACCGGACCTGGTTGGACACAGGTGCGTGTATGTTTTTTTCTTCAGTCAATGTAGCTAGCTGGGTTTCGCTAGCCAATAGGAGCTAGCCCTGTGGGGCGGAGCTCCACGAAATAGAACAGTGTTTCCCCTAGGATTTTTTTCAGGAGAGGTGGTAGGCCCCCTGATACTACTAGTGTTGTCTGTTGCGGGGCGGGCATGTCACGGATACATGGTGTCAACAGTGTCAACATAGACGTGCACAGTAAGGTGTTTATCTTAAAGTGCATTTCTCTACACTGAGCTGAAATGAAACTAGTGCACATAACTACAAAAAATAAAAACATATTACTAGAGAAAATAACATTCAAACAGTTGAATGCTAAACAGCTGAAAAGAAATTGCAAAAGCATTGCTGAAAATGCATAGGGAATGGGGGAAAATGGTAACAGTCCACAACACAGATTCAAGATGTTAACCTAAAATGTACGCTATGCCCTACATTTGTAATTACTAACATCAGAATACATGGACTCTAAACTGTGGTTACATTACTTATGTAGCTAGCTACAAGAGAAAATATTTTTCATTGAATCATCTCTCACTCCCAGTCAGAAAATGTCCGCTAACCGCGATGCTAATTTTCGCTATGTTAAACTCCATTGACTTATGCTAAAAATGATAGCGATCTAAAAGTCTGATATTTTCTGGCTTTTGGGGTTTTTCAGGAGGTGCGTGGGTCCCGTTGGGTGGGTTGGCCACCCCTCCAAAGCATTGGTAGGGGAAACTCTGGCGGCTATCATCCCTAGCCTACGTCAGTTGCATCAGACGCTCAAGCTCCCAAATGCCTAGTTAGCTACAGCTGCTTACCTCTTTAGCTGCTGTATACTCTGTATCCGCCAGCTCCACTGTCACAACTGACTCAACGTCAGACTGTGTCGCTAGTGTCAAATGCCTCTTCCTCAACTACCACGGTGTTGCTGACTAACATTACTGCTAGCAGCAGTGCTAGTGCTAGCAGCAGTGCTAGTGCTTCCAGCCGGTAGCATTTCTGCAGGACCCCCAGCCGCCACAGTCGTTCCAGAGAACATATCTGTAATTTTGACACATTTTGAGGCATCCTCTGACAACTTTTTCTTTCGATTTTGACATTTGGATGTAGTGGACCATCAGGCCAGGGGGAGGGCCGGAGGGATCAGGGTTGAACCTACCAGGGAGGGGGGTTGGTCTTAAGCATGTGATTGGGCCAGCCCAGTGTCAGTATAGAAAATGAACCAATGGGCTGCTGTCAATGTTTTGGGGGCCGTTTTATTTTAATTTTTTTTCATAGCCTACTGGCCATGGATGTGTTAATAGAACTGGATACAGCCACTCCATTCACTGAGCGCTATCACAAATGAAGCCCTATTGAACCGCGCCATCTTGGCAAATTTGTAGTCATTTCACTATTTCCGGTGACTTTTGTACTTGCGCAGTTGTGCTTTTCTGGCTTTCCGGTGACTTTTGTACTTGCGCAGTTGTGCTTTTCTGGCCGACGCGCGTCCACGAACAAGTTCACGAAATGTAGACGCACGTTCCCGGCTCTCCCCGCTTTGATTTAGCAATGAAAACCGGCTTGCATATTAAACTGTTTTTGTCAAATATATCCATTGGAGACATTATTTTTTTATCCAGGCATCTTAGTTTTAACAGGTTAATTATAGCTGAACATGTTTTGTTTGCTAGGAGAAGGTATTCATTCCATTCGCGATAACGTTATTGCAGCCAGGCTAAATTCCTCCAGGGAGCCAGTGACAGGCGAGTTGAAAAGCTTCACTCCCCGCCAGCAGGAGCTTTGGCCGCTGCTGCCGCATCTCAGATAACCCGCTGAGTTCGTGGCTGCTATTTCACATTCGCCCTCAAAAATAATGTCTCCAATGGATATATTTGACAAAAACAGGTTAATATGCAAGCCGGTTTTCATTTCATTGCATTTCGGAGAACTTGTTCGTGGACGCGCGTAGGACAGAAAAGCACAACTGCGCAAGTACAAAAGTCACCGGAAATAGCCAAATGACTACAAATTTAGCCAAGATGGCGCGGTTCAATAGGGCTTCACTTTAGATTTCGAATCCTGGGGGCTTGCTACTGGCCCAAACTAGACCGGCCCACCGGCCACCCGGCCGGTAGAATATAATGCCAGTCCAGCCCTGCCTCTGACTCCACCCTCCGCCCCACTCCAGACCCCAACACCGTTGAGATACTTGCACATAGACATTACACTTTGCACATTCACTATACGCTGCACTACTTTTACTGCACTACACCCTAATGGTGTCTTCCTTCCTTTCCTACTTAAGTCTAAATATATACAGAATATAAATACAAAAAACATACACAGAGTTTACAAATACAAAGCAGTTTATTTGTTACATTGTAGCAATAAAGAGCAATAATTGAAGAGAACATTCATGTAAGTCGCTTATGAAAATGTAAGTACAATAATAGTGTCTAAATATATACAAAATAGCAAAATACAAAAAATATACACAGAATCGTATAATATGAAGTGAAATGCTATGTAATTAATCACAAGAGGCAGTAGTACCAGCACACCAAAATCAAAAAGGACACCAAGATCAATTCACTGATCTACAAGTAGAATAGTGGTGAGAGCATTGAACTCCCACCCGGGAGACCGGGGTTCCGGTGGTGATGACTTTATGTTATGTTTAGCCACTGATCACTACCATTAATGTTATGGAAGCTGCTGCTAGTTGTTGTGAGCTCATGAGCTAACTGGCTATCCCGCTCTTATTGTGCTGGATTAGCATTGGAACTGATGTGTCCAGGCGACAAGACCTATCTTAATTTATCAGACATTATTTCATGTAATTTCAATTCACAGCTATTTCAGTGTCATGACTAGCTTCCGTCCTACCAGTTCTGAACAGAAACAAGCCAGCCACGGACATAAGCCAGGCTGGACCTGGCCTGGTTTTACATTGATTATGGTAGGAGAGCAGTTAAGACCAGAGAAACATGAGTTGGTCCCTATGCACCACAAGAGGGCAACCTTCAGCAGTGAATGAAGCACTTCCAGAGCTTTGGCATTGCCTGATGGATGATGACGCCCAACTGAGTGCTGATTCTCTCCAGGTTCACAAGTAATCATGCCAAACCACAGACCTACAACAGATGTGTATGTGTGCTTAATCATCAAGTGAATCAAACGTCTTGTGTTCTGTAACCAAAAAACTGTAACCAAAAAACAATTTCTCCCTTCGAGTCATAACATAACATAAATCTTGTTACAGAACTGCTTGCAGATGGAGAGTAGGCTCTCACTATGCCCTGAAAAAGACATGTCACTCTTTATTACTGCTTAGTCTGTGCTTCTGTGTATATGTATGTGTATTTGTGTTTGTATACCTGAGGGTAGAGCCTATGCATGTGTGTGGGATCCTGTGTACATGTACTTTTTTCTCGGTGCCTGTGCGTGCTTGTGTGGTTTCCAGTATGAGACAGGTAAAGGTACACACCTGTGCAGCTACTCTTCCTACAGCCCCAGGTAAACTCCTCCTCCTCCAGGTCCACTCCTCCTCCTACAGTCCCAGGTAAACTCTTCCTCCTCCAGGTCCACTCCTCCTCCTACAGTCCCAGGTAAACTCCTCCTCCTACAGTCCCAGGTAAACTCCTCCTCCTCCAGCCCCAGGTCATCTACTCCTCCTACAGCCCCAGGTCCACTCCTCCTCCTCCAGCCCCAGGTCATCTACTCCTCCTCCAGCCCCAGGTCATCTACTCCTCCTACAGCCCCGGGTCCACTCCTCCTCCTCCAGCCCCAGGTCCACTCCTCCTCCTCCAGCCCCAGGTCCACTCCTCCTCCTACAGTCCCAGGTAAACTCCTCCTCCTCCAGCCCCAGGTCATCTACTCCTCCTACAGCCCCAGGTCCACTCCTCCTCCTCCAGCCCCAGGTCATCTACTACTCCTCCTCCAGCCCCAGGTCATCTACTCCTCCTCCAGCCCCATGTCCACTACTCCTTCTATAGCCCCAGGTCCACTCCTCCTCCTCCAGCCCCAGGTCATCTACTCCTCCTACAGCCCCGGGTCCACTCCTCCTCCTCCAGCCCCAGGTCCACTCCTCCTCCTCCAGCCCCAGGTCCACTCCTCCTCCTACAGTCCCAGGTAAACTCCTCCTCCTCCAGCCCCAGGTCATCTACTCCTCCTACAGCCCCAGGTCCACTCCTCCTCCTCCAGCCCCAGGTCATCTACTACTCCTCCTCCAGCCCCAGGTCCACTCCTCCTCCTCCAGCCCCATGTCCACTACTCCTTCTATAGCCCCAGGTCCACTCCTCCTCCTACAGCCCCAGGTCTACTCCTCCTCCTACAGCCCCAGGTCCACTCCTCCTCCTACAGCCCCAGGTCTACTTCTTCTCCTCCAGCCCCAGGTCAACTCCTCCTCCTACAGCCCCAGGTCCACTCCTCCTCCTCCTACAGATCCACTCCTCCTCCTACAGCCCCAGGTCATCTACTCCTCCTACAGCCCCAGGTCCAAACACAGAGGAATGTGGTGCGTGGTGGATCAGGCTGAGTCACCCTCCCTGTCTCATCCCTGTCTCATCCCTGGTTTCATCCCTGTCTCATCCCTGTCTCATCCCTGCTATCACCCCTGTCTCATCCCTGTCTCATCCCTGTCTCATCCCTGGTTTCATCACAAGCCGGCCACGCCCACGGCCACGCCCTCTGCCCCTGGAACCCGCTGACAGGAGCACACACACACACACACACACACACATGCACTTGCACAGACGACAGGGTGCATTTTGGACTATGCAGCACACAAACTTTTCAGCCCCCGACCCCCAAAATAACAGTGCCAGAGAAGTGTGTCTCCCACTTTACCTGCAGGTGGTTGAAGCAGGCAGACGTTTACACTAATAGGCCTCGGCTATTAAAAAACGGGCATAACAAGAGCAAAAGAATACAATAGTGGCAGCTTAACAACCATAATATTGATTTATATAGTAATTTAATGTAGTAAATGTTGAACTTACCTAATGAGACGGGGCACTATGCTTGGATATTTTCACTAATCAACTCAGGAGTCACAGGGGGACAAAGAAAATCAGTTGGCTAATGACTTTTTATTTCATTTTAAATTGTATTATTTTACAGTTAAAAACAATTTTTACCATTCATAACAATTATGGTTCAAATAGGCTATTATTAATCGTCTTTAAATTGTATTTCACACAGTCTGGAAATAGGCTATTTTGAATCATTTTCATGATCTCGTGACCCCCCCCCCCCTTCCCATCATCTGGTGACCCCCCCCCCAAGCGTTCCGCCCCCCCCCTCTCCCCCCCACCCCCCCCTCTCGGGCGTCCCCCACCCCCCCCCCCCCCCCCGGGCGCCCCGGGCGTACAGCCAACTGTAGGCCTACACCCAGCCTTGCCTTGGCCTTCTGAAGTCCACTGTCTCTCTGGGAACGAGTACAGTGAGCTCTTCCCCTGGAGTGCAGACCTGTTACATGTTAGTTTAAGAGATAGTGGTGAGTGTAAATTACCCAGCAGGCACTGTGTCACCTTATTTATGAGCCCCTCTGTCAGGTGTTTACGTGTTGGAGCAAGATGTGCAGCTTAAAGCACTTACTCCCTTATAAATCACTGTATCCCCAGCACAGAGTCTGAAGTGTGAAGGTGTGAGTGTGTGTGCTGTGTGTGAGTATGTGTGCTGTGTGCTGTGTGTGAGTGTGTTTACATCATGTAGTGTGAAGGTGTGAGTGTGTGTGCTGTGTGTGGTATGTGAGTGTGTTTATATCATGTATCTAAAGAATGTTTATATTAATGTGTGTAAGCAACCATTTATGCCAGTGTGTGTACTTATAGCAGTGTCATATTAGTGAATGTGTACCAGCAGGTGCTCCATTCCATTCAGATGTGTGTGTGTGTGTGTGTGTACGCATGTGTGTGTGTGTGTGTGTGTGTGCGTGCGTGTGTGTGTAAAACAGAGATTTGCCTCATTTGCCCAGTGCAGCTGTAATTCTCACTGTAATATTGGCACCTGTGATGGTATTCAGTAAGGTGGAAACACAGTCGTTTTCTATTCAGCCCATGCTGCCCTCTATGCAGTTTTCAAGCTCCTCCAATACAAACCTAGATATTTACAGTATGTGTGTGTGTGTGTGTGTGTGGTGTGTGTGCAGTGTTAGTGACTTTTTCAGGAAGTGTGACCTTTGGAAGTCTCTGCCTTGGGCCCTGGGCTGTCTTGGCAGGTCTAGTGGTGTAATAGTCGGAGGTGTTTATGAACATTTCAGAAAATGTGTGCCATTTTAAGTTAAAAACAAAAAACAACTTTTAACAAAAGTTAAAAGTTACATTTGATTCTAAATCCAAATTTGTGTACTTAATAAACGGAATGCATTTATGGCACTGAAATCAACCCAAAACAGAGAAACAGAGACCATGGGTTTTTAAGCATTTCGTGTGCCAACAATGACATTGTGCGTGTTAAGATCACGGCGTTGAACAGGCGTTGAGCCGTGGAAATGGTGGAGAGAGGAATCCAGAGAGCTGCCGCAGTGCATTGTGGGATCCCATCTGGTGCTCACACGCCTGAGGACAGGAATGAAGCGCATGTTATCACACCCCCTCCACAAAGAACAACCCCGTGGCCTCTCTGGCCTCGAGACACAGCTCTCCGGCTGTCAGATTTATGATCCTATGATGTCTGACCTGCGTGTGTGTGTGTGTGTGTGTGTGTGTGTGTGTGTGTGTGTGTGAGAGAGGACACATCTTGTGTCCGTATGTTTATGAGTGCGTGTGTGAGCTCTCTTGTATGTTCACGCAGGTGAGAACCGGACAATTCCACCTTAATTATGCAGTTGTCAAGCTCCTCCAGTACAAACCTACTGTAGATATTTACAGTATGTGTGTGTGTGTGTGTGTGTCTGTGTCTGTGTAGTGTTAGTGACTTTTGACCTTTGGAAGTCTCTGCCTTGGGCCCTGGGCTGTCTTGGCAGGTCTAGTGGTATATAGTATAATAGTCGGTGGTGTTTATGAACAGGGAGCCGGGCGTCTATACAGGGACCCTCCTGGTGCTCCAGATGCAGTCCCCACCCCGCTCTCTCTCTCTCTCTCTCTGTCTCTCTCTCTCTCTCTCTCTCTCTCTCTCTCTGTCTCTCTCTCTCTCTCTCTCTTGCACATACACACAGGCATGCACGCACGCACACACACCACACACACTCTCTCTCTCTCTCTCTCTCTCTCTCTCTCTAATACATATGAATATATTCAATGTCAATAATATAGTGAATATTCTGTTTCACATGTTAGATGATGACTCTTTGTAGGCTTGAGGATGTGACACGTTTCTTTATCATCTTGTTCTAAGTCTCACTGTTACTCTTTTGTATGGAACAGAGAGCACAGGGAGCCTGTCAGACATGAGCTTATAGCACAGATACATCACTAGGGGGAGACGTTGAACCATCTTTTATCATGATCATGCAAAAAAAGTGGCCTGAGACGAATTTGTGAGCTCATGTTAGGCAAAAAGGAATATAATATCTTAAATTCAGGACAAGGGTGTCCACTGAATTGATAGTTGGTAAAAACTAAAAGGAGCTGCAGTGAGGGGAGTTAGGGCTGGTCAGGAGGAGGACTTAGGGTAGGTCAGGAGAAGGAGGTGACAGGGAGGGGAGTTAGGGCTGGTCAGGAGGAGGAGACAGGGAGGGGAGTTAGGGCTGGTCAGGAGGAGGAGACAGGGAGGGGAGTTAGGGCTGGTCAGGAGGAGACAGGGAGGGGAGTTAGGGTTGGGTCAGGAGGAGGAGTTAGGGCTGGGTCAGGAGGAGGAGACAGTGAGGGCTGGTCAGGAGGAGGAGTTAGGGCTGGTCAGGAGGAGGAGACAGTGAGAGGAGTTAGGGTTGGGTCAGGAGGAGGAGTTAGGGCTGGGTCAGGAGGAGGAGTTAGGGTTGGTCAGGAGGAGGAGACAGGGAGGGGAGTTAGGGCTGGTCAGGAGGAGGAGAGAGGGAGGAAGAGTCACATACCTGCTGGTGGCCTATCCCCTATGCAAGGACACACACACACACACACGCGTGTGCGCGCACACACACACACACACACACACACACACACACACACACACACACACACACACACACACACACACACACACACACACACACAGGAGGAGCTCAGTGAAACCTGCAATCACATAACTGTGAGTGATCCATCAATGTCTGTCATCCTCTGTGTCACTTCACTCAGGCACCGGCATACCTGTATACAAACGACAGAACATTCTGTAATCTCACACAGAATCACGTGACACACCATGAACACCATGAACCCCTACTTAAACCCCTATTATTTGCAGTTTGCACACAGTAAGCTAAACCACAATAAAACTCTACAAACCACAAACACAGAGATGTTGACACACACAACATCTGCAGGTTGGTGGAAATGTTCTTGAATTACGGTGAAAGTGCAGTTTACATTTCATCCACCAGATGTCACTTAGAGCACTCTTATGCCAGCAGAGTCTGTTTGGTATTTGTGGCAGTTGTTAAGACGTGGAGAGAACATAGGAGGGGAAGAATATGGCTTTGCGGAGAGCTTCATTTAGGACAGGACACAGCAGGCAGGGCCGGCCTGTCCTTAAGAGTCTGACTCACGGTATGGAATGTGAATCAAGGAAATAAAGAGGCGAAGTGATGTCGGTCTACTGCATTTGTTGCTATTCACTGACTCTCAAGGTTCGTTGTACTGGATCAGGTCGACGACAAGTCAACCACAAACTTGTAAGACCCTCGTTTGTGAAAGACGGCAGTGGTTCTCATTTCGTGCCAGATTGTTGCCTACATAGCCGATACCTTTACGTCTGTCATGGCAACGTAGGGGTGAGGTGTTGCATCAGGAAGCCAGAAGCAGGGACTGACCACCTGGCCTTGGTGGGCAGAGCAATTGAGCAAGGTGTGATCAGGATGGCGACGCCAGGCTAAGAGATTAAAAAAAAGGCATGAATATATGATAATTAGTATATTTCATATACATCATGTACATGTGACTGCACCGGGTGACTGCATCAGAATCTGTCCCTTCTTCCTACATTTAGACATTTTCCTTAGAAACCTCTCTTATGTGCTGTGATTGTTAGAATCTGTTTTGTGATTTTAATTGAGTATTTTATATGTATAGGTCTACTGTTTGGTTTTGTACTGCATATTTTATTCTATTTATTATCTTTTAGAAAAGCCTCCTATGGACTGGTGTTGAAAATTAGCACTTGTGCTATCCAGCAAGCATGCGACGTCAGGGAGACGTTCAGATCATAACGTCCGTCGCTCCAGAACCCCATTTGTACGTCTGCTGGACCCCTCAATATTCAAAGGTCTGGCTTGGACCCCTCTAAGACATCTTTGGACGTGCAGAACAGGTTCAATATCTGAACGTCTAAAAAAACGTTCATTCTGGCTCCTAATTGGATGTATTTTGGACGTACGAAAAAGACATCTAAAAGACGTCTTTTTGACGTGTCTTTGCTCAGTGGGTACAAACACTTAAGCAATGCATCTGGTCTGTCCACTGTGACTGTTCCAATGTAATTGTGATGTCCATATTAAATAAAAGTTTCATTCATTCATTCATTCATTCATTCATTCATTCCCTGTTGTCTCTCAATCGCCCTCAGCATCACCACGCATCATTCTGCAGGACACCCGACCCAGCGATAACCAGTCTTATTCTCCCATAGGGCAACATGACCGACCAACCGCACGCCCAAGATGAGTAGGACCACATCACAGCCTTTATTTCTACAAACAACAACAAAAATGTGCAAAATGGATTGAATTCAGTGGTATCCTCTGTATATTTTACTTTTGCATACAACTGGACACACACACATGCACACACGCACACACACACTCACAGTTTACACACTCGCGCACACAGACTGTATATAAACACACATAGACACACACATGCACACACACACATACACACACACACACACACACACACAGACTGTACACACTGAGTGGTGGTATGTCAGACTGCAGAGGCTTGCGGCTCTGTCAGCGTGGCTGATGAATGCTCTCTTACCGCTTCCCCTGGATTATCAGAGGAGTTCACCGGGAGGGGAAGGTGATCCATCAGAGGGGAGGAGGAGAGAGCGAGTGAAAGACTGGGAGGGAGGGAGGGAGGGAGCGAGGGAGGGAGGGAGGACGGGGGAGAGGCAGCCTGTGAGAGATGATGAGGCGAAGTACAGAGAGTTAAGAGAACGAAGAGGAGGAAAGAGAAAGAGGAGACGAAGATGGGGTGAAGTGAGAGGAAATGAGAGGAAGAGAAATTGAGAGAAGAGGAGGGGCGTGAAAGAGGGAGAGGTGGACAGAAGGAAGATGGTGAAGGAGAGAGAAAGAAAAGAGAAAATACACATTAAAAGGCTAAACAGAGATGGAACGCTAGGTTCTTTTTTTGGTTCAGCTTTGCACACACCCTGACGGGAGGGGGACGAGGGATGAGGAGGTAGAGGTATGGAACAGCTGTTCACAGACCCCTCTCTCTTTTTCCTTTTCACACACACACACACACACACACACACACACACACACACACACACACACACACACACACACACACACACACACACACACACACACACACACACACACAAACACACAGCAGAGACATTTGAAGATGTAATGGAGTCTGTGATCTAGGAGCCGAACGGAGTGACAGGCTAATCCTGGAACAGAGCAAAGTCCTCATCAGATAGAACATTTTGGCCACATCCTGTCCTCACTGTACCAGGCACCCGGGGGTCTGCAGGGATCCCATTAGTCCACACCCAGGCTCTTTCTGAACATTTATGCATTAAAATGCTTTTATCTATAAAGACTATGCACAGGACTTGATGGCAGAACAGCAGGAAGCAATAGCGTTAACCCGGGTCTTGACTCCAGGATGAATACAGTGAAAACACCCTCTCATTACTCATATTTACTGCGAGAAGACACTTTTATATCCGTTTGTTTTGCATGCTGAGATAGCACTTGTGCTCAGACAATTAGATTATGTCACTAGACAAACGCATACAGTTCCTAGGGGGAAGGACTTGGAAGATGACGCATAAAAAAATCTGTGTGGCAGCACGGAGCTGTTGCAGTATACTGCCTCACAGTAGGAAGGTCTCCGGGCCTTTCTGTGCAGAGTTTGCATGTTCTCCCCGTGTTTGCAAGGGTTTCCTCCCAGAGAACCCAATACGAAAAACTTTCAGAAGAAGAGATGCTCTTCAGTCCTGTCCCTGACCAGGACCTGGACTGAGCACTTGGACTTGGTCCCCAGACACCATCAGTGATGGCTGTCCACTACTCCTGGCTGGCCCTGGAGGAGTATGGCTCACTGCTCCTGGAGGAGGACGGCCCACTGCTCCTGCCTCCCCTGGAGGAGGACGGCCCACTGCTCCTGGAGGAGGACGGCCCACTGCTCCTGGAGGAGGATGGCCCACTGCTCCTGGCTCCCCTAGAGGAGAACGGCCAACTGCTCCTGGCTCCCCTGGAGGAGGACGGCCCACTGCTCCTGGAGGAGGACGGTCCACTGCTCCTGACTCTCCTGGAGGAGGACGGCCCACTGCTGCTGACTCCCCTGGAGGAGGACGGCCCACTGCTCCTGGAGGAGGATGGCCCACTGCTCCTGACTCTCCTGGAGGAGTACGGCCCACTGCTCCTGGCTGGTCCTGGAGGAGGACGGCCCACTGCTCCTGGCTGGCCCTGGAGGAGGATGGCTTGGATGGGAGGAATGCAGGGAGCAATTTCCACCGGTGAACCCCGAAGTTGCATGTGTGTGTGTGTTGTGTGTGTGTGTGTGTGTGTGTTGTGTGCTACTGTATGTTGCCTCTCACTATGTGTCATGTTGTGGCCAATTAAAGACCCCCCCCCCTCGGGTCCTGGAATGAATGAATGAATGAATGAATGAATTGAAAACTGACGATGAAACTGTATTTATGCTGATTAGAGTGAGAACCCAGTAGTCTCTCTCCAGCCAGTGAGAACCCAGTAGTCTCTCTATAGCCGGTGAGAACCCGGTAGTCTCTCTCCAGTCAGTGAGAACCCGGTAGTCTCTCTCCAGCCAGTGAGAACACGTTACTCTCTCTCTCTAGCCAGTGAGAACCCGGTACTCTCTCTCCAGCCAGTGAGAACCCGGTACTCTCTCTCTCTAGCCAGTGAGAACCCGGTAGTCTCTCTCCAGCCAGTGAGAACCCAGTAGTCTCTCTCTAGCCAGTGAGAACCCGGTAGTCTCTCTCCAGCCAGTGAGAACCCAGTAGTCTCTCTAGCCAGTGAGAACCCGGTAGTCTCTCTCCAGCCAGTGAGAACCTGGTAGTCTCTCTCTAGCCAGTGAGAACCCGGTAGTCTCTCTCCAGTCAGTGAGAACCCAGTAGTCTCTCTCCAATCAGCCAGACAGATGATGGGTTTGTAAAGGACACATTAGCTAGTGTTGAGAGGGACTTAAGGGGTGCCATTTGAAAAGAGCAGTGTTGACTGGGGTTTGTCTGTGTGTGTGTGTGTGTGTGTGTGTGTGTGTGTGTGCAGGCCCGCACATAAGGGGGGAAAACGGGAAGGCTTTCTGGGGCCCAGCCACAAAGAGGGGGCCCATGCAATCAGCCCCCCCCCCCCAAAGGTTAATCTAAGTAATAAATGATGGCCGTGTACCCACTAAAAAAACCCTGGGACTAATCCCTAGACCTCCCTAGTCCCTAGAACTCCCTAGTCCCTATAGGACGACCTGTTGTAGTTGGCCACACAGCAGGGTAATATGCTCCTTGCATGTTGCACACAGAGGGACAGTACAAGTGACTAGCCTGCTTATAGCCTGCTTATAGCCTGATTATAGCCTGCTTATAGTCGGGCAGGTGGATAGAGAAAATAACTCCTCCTTGGATTTCTGTCCATAAGAAAAAATATTTTTTCCAACTGATGTCTTAGTTACAACAACATTGAACTAGGAAAGCATTTTTGTGTTTACACATGTGGTATTTATTCAGTTTGAGAAATCCCTGCGATTGCTCTCAGCAGTTAAACCAGGAGGTGCTCGTCATCACGGACTCATGACCCTCAATATGTCCATGGGAACAGCAGATGTCTTAGTTATAACAATATTGAACTAGGAAAGCAGTTTCATGTTTATTTTGTGTAGGATTTATTCTGTTTGGAAAATCAACGCGATCGCTAAACATGGAAGGTCTTTTTGCACAATTAATTTAAACATGGCGCCGTTAATATAAAACTTTGCCAGTAGCCAACCAATCAGAAATGTTTATCGCTGCCATCACCACCCACAAAGTATCAGTCCCCGGCAAGAGTACCACCTCGCCAACAAGCACTTTCTGGGGGTATTTAGTTCCCTGGTACTTTCCCCTTAGACCATAGTCTCGTGGGTCAGACGAGTCGACTTCCGGCCCGGATTGTCTACGTCTGGTATTCAGGCACTGACATTTTGTTGAAGGAAGTTGGGGGAAAAAAATGGCGGATATCCCGTCAAAATTCCGTAGAGAGTAGTAGACAGTCCGGACCGGAAGTGATGAGTTTTTTTAAGAACTTCCTTTTACAAATTCTAAGCGGCTGAAGTCCAGACTCTCTCCTCCGTAGAGTGTCTGGCTCCGAGACTACTTAGACCCTGATCCTACGGTATGAACAAAGCTAGTACCCCCAAAGGTTCCTCGGTCCTGAGGAAAGGTAGGCTACCGCAGTGGGAAAGGGCCTAATGTTGACCAAAACTTATATCGAAGCAAATTAGTTAGTGCTTTTTACGACCCCCCACCCCCTCGAAAACTGAATAGAAATTAAATTGCGTGCGACTTCATGCGTAGTCTATCTACAACAAGTGTAGTTATTCAGTGTAGTTTGTAGCATTTTTGTTTGTTTTTTTAAAATAATTTTCAAGGTACTGTGTATATCTGTGCCTGTGTGTGTAAGGCATGCTCTTGAACTTCAGGGATTATGACTGGACAATATCCTGCAGTCATGTGTGGGATGACTTTGAATCAGGGGACCATAGACAGTTTGGTAGTGTGTGTGTGTGTGTGTGTGTGTGTTTGTGTGACATTGTAGATGTCCATGTACACCAATCCCATTCTGGCCCAGAGAGGCCTGCTAAACCTTTTACCTGCCCTGTGATGGATGGATGGATTTCTGTGGAGGCTATCAGCTTGTATTGTAACATGTTTAGAGGACCTCGGCAAGGATTAGGTGTGTGGCTTCTTAGGTGTGTACATATTGGTGTGTGTGAGAGAGATTCATATGTGTGGGTATGGTGTGTGTGTGTGTGTGTGTGTGTATGTGCGTGTAAATAACAACCAATCCAATACAGTCTTCAGTGAGAGGACTGCAAAAAATAGACCTCACTTGGTTCACCACTAGAGGGTTCTCCAGTAATTTACTGCCAGTCATCTACCATGGCTTTTCAGCTGCATGTTAAAACCACCAGACCATTTATCAGTGTATTCCTCCTGAACGTTTGCACACACGCATACCACACACATATTCACACATATGCTACACCTACACACACACACACAGACACACACACACACTCACATACACAGACACAGTTCAAACCTTGCTAACTTAATAACAAATGTAGTAAAAAAGCACACACAGTCACCAAGATATAGACATATACTAATGCACATCACACACACACACACACACACACACACACACACACACACACACACACACACACACACACACACAGACACACACACACACACACAGGGGCTAAATGATCCATGGTGAAATTGATGAAGTGCGTCTGCGATCTGATTTTCCTTTTATCAACCCTCTCCTGCAACAATTAAAATATTCATCAAAACAGAATTGGCAGGAGAAAAAAGAAAACATGAGATGTATGAAAAAGGAAGATATACAAAACCCTTTTTCCTGTAAGATAATTAGATTTTGTTCAGTTCCCCATCCAGTCTGTGTGGCATATCCTCCTCTTTCTCTCTCTCCCCCCTTTCTACCTCCTAGCATCGCTCTCTGTCATCCATACGCTCCAGACGTCGACCTGCGACCCCAGTCAGGTTCATCTGCAGGTCAAGCATGGTGTGTGTGTGTGTGTGTGTGTGTTGGAGATTGTAGGCACTCTCCCCTAGTTGGAGACACGGCCGCTGCTGCCATGGCAACAGCACCCGGCTGGGTGAATGGAGAGATGGAGCCTCGGTCTCAAATGTAACACTCCTGTCATCCCTCCCACTCACTCCCTTAGCGCATTCTCGTCTCTCCTGTCCTCCTCTCTCCGTGTATCTGTCCGTTCTCCCGGTTCTTCTCTCCCTCTGGGCCTCTCTGTCTTCAACCAGTCACATGATTTGGATTAAAATGTGCAATTAAACAAATAAACAAATGCATGTAAAGAGAAATCTAAATCAAAATAAATCCATCTTTGAACATAATGTATACCATGAGAGCATGAATGCTTACTTAAATTGATAAAAGACTAGAAACACATTTCAGAGTATTGCCAATGTATTGTTTGTAGACAGTTGTTTAATACTGTATACACTACTGCCACGCTGTGCTCTCCAAGACTTGTTTAACCCTGCACTAATCACATACTGCTTATCAAATGTAAACTGAGGAAATGTATTTAACCTTTGACTCTAAGTCTCAAAGGACAGGAGACAACAGGGACATGCATGTCAGTGATAACCAATTACCCATTAGCAACATCAAAGATTGTGGCGGTGTTAGTCTGCCTCTATGAAACCAGGGTCAAAGCTAGCTTCTCTAGGCTCCAGGTCATGTAAAGGACAAGAGTAAGTGTGAGATGGACTGAAGAGAGAGAGAGAGAGAGAGAGAGAGAGAGAGAGAGAGAGAGAGAGAGAGAGAAGGTGGGGGATCTCCCAGTAAACAAATGCATCATAGTCACTTTTGTGTCTCTCTGTCCGTCTTTCTCTTTGTATCATCCCGCCCCCCCCCCCCCCTCTCTGTTTCACATGCTGCTGGGTGAAGTATTGGGCAGTTTTCTGTGTGTCTTTGCACAAAATGTTGGGGCTTATTAAGGGTTTTTCAAGATGTGTGTATATGTGTGTGTGTGTGTGTGTGTGGGTGCGCGTGTGTGCATGCACATGTCCATTTTGCATCTGCTGTGCCCAGTTGTTCAAATGAGAAGTAGGCTAGCCTACAGTATTTGAAAAGTTGACCAAGACAGGCTGCAGTCAGTATTTCTGCAAAGACACGCCATGCTCAAGCATGTCAGCGATAGGTGGCGATGTCTACGTAAAACAGAGAGCGGCCCTGCATAAAACCAGCCCTTCATAAAACCTCCTTGGAACAACCTCTATGGAGAGCTATACCTCCATGGTGGAGAGAGATCCGTATCGACGCTACTCCCAGAATGCCTTTCGCTGACGTATTTGTTGCCGGAAGGCGTCTACGAGAATGAACAAGAACGAAATCCCGAGGTAGCTGACCTGGCGAAACCATTCGATTTTTGCTGAATAACATTATTGTTCGTGCTGTTGAAATTTGACACATATTAAATAGTCCTAATTCATGTTTCGGTGTTAGGTTTGCAGTTATTTTCGTATTTAGTGATACATAATCAGCATGGTTCCGCGCCTTTCATTAACGTTAGCTAGCCAGCCTTATAATACAAGTTATATTAGTAGCCTAGCTGCACCCGACTAAAGTTAACGCAGCGTCAAACAACATTCAAGTGAGAATTCGATTTTCTCTTATCTCTTTGTAGGGTCGGCGATGTGGATGCGGAGGGACAGGGTGTGCACAAAGAGGAGAAAGATGTTCTCTTGTTCTTGCCTCCCAAACCGGTGTCGGACGGTACCACCGCATCATCCCGGTTCCTGCACGTGGAACTGGAGCTGAACGCTCACCTTCGCCGGTTATCTTTCAGCGAGCCCGTGCGCTACATCTACAACCCGCTGGAGTATGCCTGGGAGACTCATCGCTGCTACGTGGAGACGTACTGCGGTGGTGGACAGGGCATTCTTTTCTTGGGGATGAACCCTGGACCTTTCGGCATGGCTCAAACAGGGGTGAGGAGTAGAATCCTACATTTATTCGCCATATATAACCAGTACAGGTACATTGGAATTCTTGTTAATGGATCATGGGGGGGGGGGGAGGGCTGTCCAAGGCGTGTCTTCAGTGGTGGTCTACTGCTGCTGTTGGCTGTTAAGCTGGTGAACCGCGTCAGGGTAGAGTTAATTGATCAGGTTATTTTTGGGCAGCCAAGTGGTTTCAGTTAAAACAGTAAACCAGGCAAATATGTGCAGTGACATATTCATCTGTAGATGGCAAAGCCCATGAGTTTTTTTTATTTTTTTATTTTATTTAAGCTTTATTTAAGTTTAACAAAGTTTATTACATGCAAGCACGCAAGCAGCACAATAGTGGAGGAACCAAACCCTCAAAATTTGGAGATACCCCTCCCCGGGGTAGAACAAAACGGGACATTGTTTTTTCATATCTTTAATATGTCCCCTACATTATATGGATTGTCCCAAGTTTTACTTTTACTGCAAAAGTCATGAAATTCATCCATGAAGTGACTTACCCCATAGGCCAAAAAAGTGCAAAAAACGCCTTACCTTAAAGAGGGAATTCCAAGATAATCCTTTGTCATTTTCTACCAGATGGTTGTCTTTACATCATACTTGCACAGATGCTCTACAGGTAGTGTCCCTACTTCCCAAAGCAACCAGGATGACAATATTTGGTTCTATTTTGAATCAGCAGCCTCCTATATAAGGCTTATTATAGGCGGAAAGAGCAAAACGTTATTTTGTATGAGGAATATTCACATTTAATCCTGGTCCTACTGTTCTATCAGGGATAGAACAAAACCTGACCTTATTTTTCATAACTTTGACTTATCCCCTTCATAAAATGAATGATCAGACTTTTTACTTGTTTTGAAAAATCCATGAAATTCTTCAATAAAGTGATTCACCACATTTGCAAAAAAGAGCCAATTATTCCAGGCCTGCCCTGAAAAAGGAGTTCCAAGCTAATCCTGCATAATTTCCCATCTACTGGTTGGATTTACTTTATATTTCCACAGATTGTCTACAGGTAGAACCCCAACACCCCAAACCAACCAAAGTGTCACAATATTAATTGTATTGTGAATTAGCAGGCTTTTATAGACTACTACGCCGTGTTACAGACAGGTACGTCAACGTTTTTTTTTTCTGAGTTACTTCTAATCTTGGTGTAATAATACTGTAAAATGCCTTCATACAACACAACTGCTCAATAACAGGGAATACAATTTGCTACCATGTTTTCACCCACTTCATATTCATATGGAATCTATAGATGATGATCAGATTATATCTCTTTTCTGAGTTACTTCTAATCCTGGTGTAATTCATTAGGTCGTCCTCAGACGAGCTTGACAGCGAAGTCTCCAATCATCTTGGTCTTCCATACATCCAGCCAGTTCCGCAGAACTCTCCACTCCTGCATCCCTCCTCAGTACATCCACATATGTTGGTGTGGGACGTCCTCTTAAAGGAAAATGCTTGTTTTTGACAACCTGGACCTTATTTACGACATATTATAAGAAGTTTGACTCACCGAGATCACTTTTGTGTTGTTCGGAGGCCTGTAGAAGAAATTTAAAATCCAGCGCGAGCCAGTATATCCATGTAATGGCGGCGCACGGGGCACTGAGAATGCAGTTTCTCAAAATCCATTTTCGGCCGCTAAACGGTTGTTTTCATCAATCAGATTTGATGAATCGACAGTTGAGATTCCTCAAAGCGAGCCATTGTTTCGGTTTTCAAATACGTGGTCTGTAGCCTCTGTAATATGATCTTTACACGCCTCTCCCCCACTTGCTCCAGCACGCATGCGCACAGGCCAGCGCGCAGACTGGCTATTCTCCGGCTCACATTCTCTGCGCTACGATCGTAGTTGGTGCCGAGAATATTGTCGTCGTCATTCGTCAGCAACAATCCGATCGTAGCGCAGAGAATGTGAGCCGGAGAATAGCCAGTCTGCGCGCTGGACTGTGCGCATGCGTGCTGGAGCAAGTGGGGAAAGGCGTGTAAAGATCATATTACAGAGGCTACAGACCACGTATTTGAAAACCGAAACAATGGCTCGCTTTGAGGAATCTCAACTGTCGATTCATCAAATCTGATTGATGAAAACAACCGTTTAGCGGCCGAAAATGGATTTTGAGAAACTGCATTCTCAGTGCCCCGTGCGCCGCCATTACATGGATATACTGGCTCGCGCTGGATTTTAAATTTCTTCTACAGGCCTCCGAACTACACCAAAGTGATCTCGGTGAGTCAAACTTCTTATAATATGTCGTAAATAAGGTCCAGGTTGTCAAAAACGAGCATTTCCCTTTAAATCGGTGCCTATGTGTTGGCTCCCAGAGCACCAGCTTGCTGGCTGGGAGTTCATGATGTCTGTGGCAGTGGCCAGCAAGTTTCATCCTCCTGTATGCCACTTTCTCAATCAGCTTTGGTAGCCCCCCATACAGATGCTTGTTGGTAACATGCTCGTTCTGGTTGACATTTAGCACCACATGCAGCATTCTGGTGTAGCACCCATCCAGAGACTTCTGCAGGGTAGGATTCAGGTTCCAAGTTTCACAGCCGTATAGGAGGACAGACTCCACGGTCGCATGGAAGAAGCTCAGATTGATGTGTCGAGGGAGATTGGAACCACACACTATTCATGCCATTCAGGGCCCTCCATGCCAGCGCTTTTCTTACCTTAAGGACCTGTTCTGATGAGTTGACCCAGGAACCCAGGTATTTGAAGTCGCTAACTTCTGCTAGAGCATTGCCCCCTGCTGTCTTGAGAGGTGGGTGGTCCAGGAGGGTGTTGTAAGTGATTGCCTCAGTCTTCTTTGCATTCAACCTGAGGTCAATCCTGGCACATTCTGCCTCTACTCTGTTCAAGAGCTCCTGTGCCTGCTCCACACAGTTGGACATCAGACAGATGTCATCTGCATAGTCCAGGTCTGCCAGGACTACAGCAGGGTTTCTTCTAGACTTCCTAGGTGTTATAATGAAGCCAAGCTCCAGCGCGTAGTCCAGGGCTACAATGAAGAGATAGGGGGCAAGAGTGTCCCCCTGTAGCACCCCTGCTAGGATGTCGAACTCCTCACTGTTGCCATCCGGGGTTACCACTCTGGCTCTTGTGCCCCTGTACATGGCCTCTATGGTTAGGAGGGACCCCGTAGGCCTTAAGGATTTTCACCATCACGCCTCTGTGTATTAAGTCAAATGCTTTTTGAAATCAATAAAACACAAGACTGCTGTTAGGTTGTTTTTTTCACCTCCTCAATGATCCTCCTTAAGGCCAGGATGTGGGCTATGGTGGTCCTTCCTTTTCTGTAGCCATTTTGGTTGTCCCTCAGGTGAGGGTCAATGGCATCTCGAATCCGGTTTAGTATCATGCGGTTGTAAATTTTCACTATGACACATGTCAGGCTAATGCCACAATAGTTGTCTGGCTTAGACAGATCTCCAGATTTCGGCACCAGGATGATGTTGGAGAGGGACCATATATCAGGCTTGATGTTTTCTATCAGAGCTTGGTTGCAGATCTCCAATATGACGTCGAGATCACAGTTATTAGGGACCTCTGGGGGGATGCCATCCGGCCCAGCGCTTTTCCCTTGCTTCAGAGCAGACTTCGCTGTGGCAAACTCCTTAGCTGTAAAGGGGCCATCGTCAATCACAAGATTTGTGAGGACTGCAGGTATTTCTTCCTCAGCTCCTTCCACTGTCGGGTGTGTGCCTAGGAGATCTCGGAAGTGGGTGAACCAGGAGGCCACTTTCTCTTCTGGGCTGCAGCCTGCTAGTTGTCCCTCCCTTGACCTCTTGCGCCCACTCATCTCGTTTATGACCTTCCAGGACTCCTTGTACTGTTGTTCGCCATGCACCACCTCCACCTTCCTCACCTTCTCCATCAGTTCCTCCTCTTTGATCCTGTCGTAGGTGTTGAACAGCTGCTGTTTGGCCTCGTTCAACACCTCCCGACTCTCTGTGGTCCCCTCTTCCTATGCGCCTCTTTCATCCGTGCCCGCGCCCTCATGACCACTGGGTGCTTGGATCTGGGGGAGGCTCTGAGTCTCCCCTTTGTCGGCACCCACCTCCTTGCTGCCTCCTCGTTAGCAGTGAGAAACTGCCTATATGTTGTCCGAGGCTTTTCCTCTTCGGCCTGCAGTTGTAAGCGGCTTCTCACCTCCACCGTGTAGCCGGCCTGGAGGTTGGGGTTTCTTGCGAAGGCCTCCCAGTTGGGCCGGGGCCTCGGGATGTTCTTGGGGACCCTCAGGCTCAGACGCAGCCTCGAACGTACTGTACGACTCTGCGTTGAGGATGGACGTCCTCCATTTCCTTCTTACCAGTATGTAGTCCAGCTGACGTAGCATACCGGTAGCTCAGTCCTGGAATTTCCATCTCTTGCCCATTCTCTTAGGGAACAAGGCGTTGGCGGCCAGGAGCTTGTGTTCTGTGAGCAGAGTAGTTAGATGTTCTCCGTTGCGATTGGTGGTGTTGTGGTATGTGAAGGGTGCATCTTCTGGTCCAAGCCTCGCATTGAAGTCCCCCAGGATTATCAGGAAGTTGTGTGCCGGCACATGGTGGATCGCTGTGCTTAGGTCCTCGTAGAACTTCTCCACTTCCTCAACTGGTGCTGCGTTGGTGGGAGAGTACACACTCATGACAGTTGTTACCGGGTTCCCCTCGAAGTCAGCGATAAGGATCCTGTCAGTGTGTTGCTGCACCCTACAAAGAGCTTTTCGTGCTCAAGGGCTCACCATTAGCCCCACGCCACCTGTGGCGGCCTGGGCATCATTTCACCATGCAGATGAGGTGATGAACGAACATTCCCCCACTCTGCAGTATACAATTGGCTGGTCAGTGTGCACTCTCCTGTGCTCCTGGACTCCCAGGGTCTCCACACCCCTCTCACCAACACAGTGCGCTAGTTCCACTAGCCATGTCTCCTCCCTTGTTTGTGTTGAAGGTTCCCATAATAAATGGTCTCCTACAGCGCAAGAGTGCATTGGACAGTGGGCTGTGGTCAGACTGAACCCTTCCTCTCCAATGGAGAGGGTTTCGGGTCCAGTCATCATAGTGTCCCCCCAGAGGGAGGACCAGCACCACTGTCCGCTGCTTGGTTCCTGCGGACTCCCGCCGCTGGTAGTGTAGCGTAGGATTCTCGATGATCGGTGTCTCCATTGTCAGGCTTTACAATGCTAGTTAAGGACTGTGGGGCGCAACTACTCACAGCCCTACTCTGGCCATTTTGGGCTTAAAGTTCTCATCCGCCCTTGCTCCACACCTCCAGATGGTATATGGTGCGGAGCCAGGCGCGCGCAGCACCTGTGGTTTTTGTTCGGAGTGACCTTCTCCTAGATGGGTTGCCTACCATGGCTATGAGCCCCATCTGCCCATGCTATTTGCCCATAGCTGGGGCAGTGGTTGGCAGGAGCCAGGGCGTGTCCACACATGGGTGGGCCTGTGCACCTTGCCGCTGGGGGCCCACTGTTGCTCCGAGATCCCCTACAGTTTAGCCTGGGACCGTGAGATACCCAGTTACCATGTGTAGCCGCAGGGAGGCACTGTAGGAGTCTTGGCGGTGGAGTGGCTTTGTACCGGCAGAAGGAGACTTACGCACTCGGCTCCTCTTTTCACCCTCAGTGAGGAGGGTTAGCCAGCGGCAGTAGCTGAAAGCAGAGTAGCAAGCAGAAGCGGCATGCAGCATGCACTAACTACAAGCACTACTACACTAACTACAAGCACTACTACCACAGATCTACTGCACTACGCATCACACAACCCTGCACAGTAATGCACACCATTCAAACTGTAAAATGCCTTCATAGAACTGGCATGTCTGTGGTTGAAGCAAGAATGCAACGGAGCTCATCAAGAGTGGTACATGGCTGGTCCTTTGCCTTCTTTTTTGGACCATAGAGATGAATAGCATATTTTCTTGCCACCGGTAGAGCCTCTGGAAGGCAATCAGTCAAGCCAAAGGTTCTCAGATCCTGAAGCTCATTTATGTGCTTGTCAAGTTTATTGAAAGCTGTGGATTTGCCTATTTTTATGTAGGTCTATCTCGCATCAACCACAGACATGCCAGTCTCACATCTGCCTCCCACTGAAGATGCTTTTGAACAGCCCGTCCTACGGGAGATGTACCAAACTGGCATATGGTGCCACAGTCATGTCGCTAAACCCCTCCTTTGGAATCCAGTTGGAAAAGGTTGGATACTAAAATATGATGTATCACTACAGCCAGTCCTTTTCAAAAAGGAGCCTGGACCGAAAGCTGTGAGAGATCTCACCCATCTCTATTGCAATGATACAGATTGCAATAAAACAAGAAAGTGCCAGTGTCTGTCTGTGGGATTGCACTGCACATAATATTGCTCCTGCACTTCCATAGACTGTCCTAATGCTAATGACTGATTCACCCCCCTGGAAAACAATTTGACCAGTAATTATTCAGTTCCTCCCCCAGTGCTCAAATAGTTTGTTGATTTCTAAATATCACAAAAAGTAACTAAATAATAAGTCATCTATAGATTCCATATGAATATGAAGTGGGTGAAACATGGTAGCAAATGGTATTCCTTGTTATTAAGCATTCGTGTATTATGAAGGCATTTTACAGTATTATTACACCAGGATTAGAAGTAACTTAGAAAAAAAAACATTGATGTATCTGTCTGTAACACAGCCTAGTAGTCTATAAAGGCCTGCCGATTTAAAATACAATAATATTGTGAGACTTTGGTTGGTTTGGGGTGTTAGGGTTCTACCTGTAGACAATCTGTGGAAATATAAAGTAAATCCAACCAGTAGATGGGAAATGATGCAGGATTACCTTGGAACTCCTTTTTCAGGGCAGGCCTGGAGTATTTGGCTCTTTTTTTACAAATGTGGTGAATCACTTTATTGAAGAATTTCATGGATTTTTCAAAACAAGTAAAAAGTCTGATCATTCATTTTATGAAGGGGATAAGTCAAAGTTATGAAAAAATAAGGTCAGGTTTTGCTCTATCCCTGATAGAACAGTAGGACCAGGATTAAAAGTGAATATTCCTCATACAAAATAACTTTTTGCTCTTTCCGCCTATAATAAGGCCTTATATAAGAGGCTGCTGATTCAAAATAGAATCAAATATTGGCACCCTGGTTGCTTTGGGATGTAGAGACACTACCTATAGACCATCTGTGCAAGTATGATGTAAAAACAATCATCTGGTAGAAAATGACAAAGGATTATCTTGGAATTCTCTCTTTCAGGTTAGGCGTTTTTTCTACTTTTTTGGCCTATGGGTTAAGTCACTTTATGGATGAATTTCATGACTTTTGCAGGTGTCGCTCGTCCCACTCCGGTGCCCCATCTTCCTCTCAATCTGCAGGGGGTGCAGTCCATGGTTGTAATTCTCCCTGGTACAGAGTCAAAGTCGCTTTGTGAAGGTCGGAACTCCATTTTTCTCCTTTTTTCTTTGCATGGTCCCTGAGTGTTTTCTCAGCGTGGACAGCATGTGCCTCAACCAAGTCCAATTTGGCGGTTTCCCACCCAACACATCTTTTTGGTCTGATCTGCGATCTCAGGCAAGAGGCCGTTGAGGAAGCTGTTTCTCAGATGAGCTTCGCTCTGCGTCACCATTCTCTGTGCCTGAGTGTCAGGTTGATCCAGACCATCACAGTCATTCAGACTTGGGTCAAACGATGGAGATAGTCATTACAGGATTTTGTACAAGAGGGTTTGTCTGCAGGCGCCGACCTTTGTCATGTCCAGTCTGAGTGGAAAGGCCGTTCTCATGCGTTCACAGAGCCCCTCGGTCGCGGCCCTGTAGGCATCTTCCTGGCCGCCTACAGCTCTGTCCTCGTGGCCCTGGTCATCTTGTGATGGCACACATGGCGGTGGTGGAGGGGCACCGTTGAGGTTGAGATCCACCTGAACACCCTGAGACCAGGGTTGAGTCCTAGATTGCCCTGCCTGTGTCTGTCTTTCCCTCCTGTAAGCCTCTTCTACCCACCTGTTTAACTGAGCTGGACTCCTCTCACCATAATTCTGCATGAATAACCTTGGGAGAAAATGTTGTCCTTCCCAGATGAACCGGTCTTACTATCAGAATTTCCCATGTTAATTAAAAAAAAATGCAATTTTGTTTTGTAGTCTTATTACGTATTTCAAATAATATTCTCCAACACAGCAACAGTAAACACTTGAGTACAATAAAGCTATAGACACAATACAACAATCCCATATGTACAATATAACACAACTAGAAAGTACATTTCCTGGAGAAAATGTGAGGTGGGCTAGCTGCTGCAGTTGTATGTAACAGCTACTGCTAGAACTACTACGGACCAGGCAATCTCCATGCACCCACCGGCGAAGACCGTGCGTCTCTAGCCCAATCAGGGGCTGAGTTGTGGGGTCTGTGGTGTGGACAGTGGCATGGTGGTGAGACTCCGCCCCCTCAGGTCAGAGCTGGTCGAGGACAGTGTACCCCTCTCTGGGCCACCTACCCGCCCGCACCGGTGAAGACCATGTGTCTCTAGCCCACTCAGGGGCTGAGTTGTGGGGCCGTGGCGTGGATAGTGGCATGGGGGTGAGACTCCGCCCCCTCAGGTCAGAGCCAGTCAGGGACAGTGTAGCCCTCTCCGGGCCACCTACCTGACTCAACCGGTGAAGACCGTGTGTCTCTAGCCCACTCAGGGGCTGAGTTGTGGGGCCCGTGGCGTGGATAGTGGCGTGCTGGTTAGGCCCCGCCCCCTTGGGTCACAGCTAGTCGGGGACAGTACAGTGACCTCTGGGCAATTTCAATGCATCCACCAATGAAGACTGTGTTTCTAGCCCACTCAGGGGTTGAGTTGTGGGGCCCGTGGCATGGATAGTGGCGTGGTGATGAGACTCCACCCCCTCAGGTCAGAGCCAGTCGGGGACAGTGTACCCCTCTCCGGGCCACCTACTTGACTCCACCATGAAGACCTCCGGGCAGTCTCCTTGCACCCACTGGTGAAGACTGTGTGTCTCTAGCTCAATCAGGGGCTGAGTTGTGGGGTCTGTGGCGTGGTGGCGAGACCACCACGCCACCACGAAGAGAAAGAAAGAAAGAAAGAAAGAAAGAAGGAAGGATGGAAGGAAGGATGGATGGATGGATGGATGGAAGGATGGAAGGAAGGAAGGATGGAAGGATGGAAGGAAGGAAGCAAGGATGGAAGGAAGGATGGATGGAAGGATGGAAGGATGGAAGGATGGAAGGAAGGAAGGATGCAAGGAAGGAGGGAAGGAAGGAAGGATGGATGGATGAAAGAAAGAAAGCAGGATGGATGGAAGAAAGAAAGAAAGAAAGAAGGATGGATGGATGGATGAAAGAAAGAAAGAAAGAAGGATGGATGGATGAAAGAAAGAACGAACGAAAGAAAGAAGGATGGATGGATGGATGGATGGATGAAAGAAAGAAAGAAAGAAAGAAAGAAAGAAAGAAAGAAAGAAAGAAAGAAAGAAAGAAAGAAAGAAAGAAAGAAAAAAAAGAAAGAAAGAAAGGAAAGAAGGATGGATGGATGGATGGATGAAAGAAAGAAAGAAAGAGAAAGAAGGAAGGAAGGAAGGAAAGAAGGAAGGATGGAAGGAAGGAAGGAAGGAAGGAAGGATGGAAGCAAGGAAGGAAGGAAGGAAGGAAGGATGGAAGGAAGGAAGGAAGGAAGGAAGGAAAGAAAGGAAGGAAGGAAAGATGGAAGGATGGATGGATGGATGGATGGATGGATGGATGAAAGAAAGAAAGAAAGAAAGAAAGAAAGAAAGAAAGAAAGAAAGAAGGATGGATGGATGGATGGATGGATGGATGAAAGAAAGAAAGAAAGAAAGAAAGAAAGAAAGAAAGAAAGGAAAGAAGGATGGATGGATGAAAGAAAGAAAGAGAAAGAAGGAAGGAAGGAAGGAAGGAAGGAAAGAAGGAAGGATGGAAGGAAGGAAGGAAGGAAGGATGGAAGGAAGGAAGGAAGGATGAAGGAAGGAAGGAAGGAAGGATGGATGGAAGGAAGGAAGGAAGGAAGGAAGGAAAGAAAAGAAGGAAGGAAAGATGGAAGGATGGATGGAAGGAAAGGAAAGGAAGGAAGGAAGGAAGGAAGGAAGGATGGATGGAAGGAAGGAAAGGAAGGAAAGGAAGAAAGAAAGGAAAGAAGGATGGATGGATGGATGAAAGAAAGAAAGAGAAAGAAGGAAGGAAGGAAGGAAGGAAGGAAAGAAGGAAGGATGGAAGGAAGGAAGGAAGGAAGGATGGAAGGAAGGAAGGAAGGATGGATGGAAGGAAGGAAGGAAGGAAGGAAGGAAGGAAAAAAAGGAAGGAAGGAAAGATGGAAGGATGGATGGAAGGAAAGGAAAGGAAAGGAAAGGAAAGGAAAGGAAAGGAAAGGAAAGGAAAGGAAGGAAGGAAGGAAGGATGGATGGATGGAAGGAAGGAAAGGAAGAAAGGAAGGAAAGAAGGAAGGATGGTACATACTGCTCCCCGGACCACACACATGCACCCAACTGTGAAAACTGCATCTTTAGCCAACTCAGGGTCTGAGATGTGGGGACGGTGGCGTGGATAGTGACGTGGTGGCGAGACTCCGCCCCCTCAGGTCAGAGGTTGTGGGGGGCAGGTCAGTGATTGCCATGTGTCTATAGCCCACCCCGGGCGGAGCAGTAGCTGTGGATGTGTTGTATGGAAGTTGAGGTTAGAAGCAGTAGCAGTGAAAAGCAGTAGGTGTTTGTTATAAGTACTGCTAGTACTACACTCAAAAATAGACTAGACCACTCATCATAACATAAAAGAAAGGAAGGAAAGAAAGAAAGAACGATGGAAGGAAGGAAGGATGGAAGGATGGAAGGAATGAAGGAAGGAAGGAAGGATGGAAGGATGGAAGGATGGAAGGATGGATGGAAGGAAGGAAGGAAGGAAGGATGGAAGGAAAGGAAGGAAGGAAGGAAGGATGGAAGGAAGGATGGGAGGAAGGAAGGAAAGGAAGGAAAGAAAGAAAGCAAGAAGGAAGGAAGGAAGGAATGGAAGGAGGGAAGGAGGGAAGGAAGGAAGGAAGGAAGGAAGGATGGAAGGAAGGATGGAAGGAAGGACTGAAGGAAGGAAGGAAGGATGGAAGGAAGGAAGGAAGGATGGAAGGAAGGAAATAATAAAAGAATGGAGGAAGGAAGGGAAGGATGGAAGGAAGGATTGAAGGAAGGAAAGAAGGAAGGAGGGAAGGAAGGAAGGAAGGAAAGGAAGAAAGGATGGAAGGAAAGAAATAAAGAAGGATTGAAGGAAGGGATGGAAGGAAGGAAGGAAGGATGAAGGAAGGATGGAAGGAAGGAAGGAAGGAAGGAAAGAAAGAAAGAAAGGAGGAAGGAAGGATGGAAGGAAGGATGGAAGGAAAGGAAGAAGGATGGAAGGAAGGGAAGGATGGAAGGATGGAAGGAAGGGAAAGGGGGGAAGGGAAGGGAAGGGAAGGAAGGAAAGAAAGAAAGAAAGCCAGAAGGAAGGAAGGAAGGATGGATGGATGGATGGATGGAAGGAAGGAAGGAAGGATGGAAGGAAGGAAGGAAGGAAAGAAAGAAAGAAGGATGGAAGGAAGGATGGAAGGAAGGATGGAAGGAAGGATGGAAGGAAGGGAAGGAAGGAAATAAAGAAGGAAGGAAGGATGGAAGGAAGGGAAGGAAGGATGGAAGGAAGGAAAGAAAGAAGGAAGGAAAGCAAGGAAGGAAAGGAAGGAAGGAAAGAAAGCAAGAAGGAAGGAAGGAAGGAATGGAAGGAGGGAAGGAAGGAAGGAAGGAAGAAAGGAAAGGAAGGAAAAATGGAAGGAAGGAAGGAAAGGAAGGATGGATGGATGGAAGGAAAGAAAGAAAGAAAGAAAGAAAGAAAGAAGGAAGGACGGAAGGATGGAAGGATGGAAGAAAGGATGGATGGAAGGAAGGAAAGGAAGGAAGGATGGAAGGAAGGCAGGAAGGAAAGAAAGAAAGAAAGAAAGAAAAAAGGAAGGAAGGAAGGGAAGGAAGGAAGGAAGGGAAGGAAGGAAAGAAAGAAGGAAGGATGGAAGGGAAGGAAGGAAGGAAGGATAGAAGGAAGGAAGGAAGGAATGAAAGGAAGGAAGGATGGAAGGAAGGAAGGAAGGAAGGAAGGAAGGAAGAAAGGAAAGGAAGGATGGAAGGAAGGAAAGGAAGGATGGAAGGAAGGAAAGAAGGAAGTAAAGGAAGGAAGGAAGGAAGGATGGAAGGAAGAAAGGATGGAAGGAAAGAAAGAAAGAAGGATGGAAGGAAGGAAGGGATGGAAGGAAGGAAGGAAGGAAGGAAGGAAAGAAAGAAAGAAAGAAAGAAAGAAAGAAAGAAAGAAAGAAAGAAAGAAGGAAGGATGGAAGAAAGGAAGGAAGGAAAGAAAGAAAGAAGGATGGAAGGAAGGGAAGGAAGGAAGGAAGGATGGAAGGAAGGGAAGGGAAGGGTGGAAGGAAGGATGGAAGGAAGGAAGGAAAGAAAGAAAGAAAGAAGGAAGGGAAGGAAGGAAGGAAAGGAAGGAAGGAAAGAAAGCAAGAAGGAAGGAAGGAATGGAAGGAAGGAAGGAAGGAAGGAAGGAAAGAAAGAAAGAAAGAAAGCAAGAAGGAATGAAGGAAGAAAGGAATGGAAGGAGGGAAGGAAGGAAGGATGGAAGGAAGGAAGGAAGGATGGAAGGAAGGAAAGAAGGAAGGACAGAAGGAAGAAAGGACAGAAGGAAGAAAGGAAAGGAAGGAAGGATGGAAGGATGGAAGGAAGGAATGAAAGGAAGGAAGGATAGAAGGAAGGAAGAAAAGAAAGGAAAGGAAGGAAGGAAGGAAGGAAGGAAGGATGGAAGGAAGGAAGGAAGGAAAGAAAGAAAGAAAGGAAGGAAAGGAAGGAAGGAAGTATGGATGGATGGATGGATGGATGGATGGAAGGAAGGAAGGAAGGAAGGAAGAAATGAATATGAATGCTACCACAGTAGTCATAAAAGGGTGCCTGTACAGAGAGCCTGCACGTGTCCCCAAATTCAAATCCCAACTGACACTGTGAGCATCGTCTCATTCACTTCAATGGAAAGGCATGTTGGATTCAGACAGCTCTCTCTCAAAAAGTATAAAGGTCACAGCCTAGATATTAGGACCGAGGGAATCCTGAGAAAATGCTGAACATTTTAGGCTATTATATGTCCGTGTAGCTTAAAAACTGTAGGCATGGCGACGAGTTAGAAAAAGTGTAAAAATGCAAAATTAGCAGCTCAAAAGTGTGGGCCCATACGTTTCAATGGAGAGCGCAGTTGCCGAACAAATCGTCATACAGCGAAAACTATAAGTCACACGGCTTAGATACTTACATTGTACGAATCGGCACAGTTGTGTGAAAGTTTTGATGTATAATATGTGTGTGAGCTTTCAAAACTGTAGGAGTGCCAGCAGTTTACAAAATGTGTAAATATTTTCAAAGCAACAGCTGCCACCACTCTAAAAGCATAATGATACTGAACATTCCACCAGCAGTTTCAATGGCACAAACATTACTATTAAAAGTTAAATTACTAAAAAACTATAAAAAATATCAAAAATCTGAATACATCCGTTAAAGAGCTAAACATCGTGAACATTTTAAAGTTTGAATGAAGTTTCTAGCACAAAGTATGAAGAAGTTATAAAGGAGACAAAAAACAGGGAGAATAATAATAATAACTAGAAAGTACATTTCCTTGAGAAAATGTGAGGTGGGCTAGCTGCTGCAGCTGTATGTAACAGCTACTGCTAGAACTACTACGGACTGGGCAATCTCCATGCACCCACCGGTGAAGACTGTGCGTCTCTAGCCCACTCAGGGGCTGAGTTGTGGGGTCTGTGGCGTGGATAGCGGCGTGGTGGTGAGACTCCGCCCCCTCATGTCAGAGCTGGTCGAGGACAGTTTACCCCTCTCCGGGCCACCTACCCGCCCGCACCGGTTAAGACCATGTGTCTCTAGCCCACTCAGGGGCTGAGTTGTGGGCCGTGGCGTGGGGGTTAGACTCTGCCCCCTCAGGTCAGAGCCAGTCAGGGACAGTGTACCCCTCTCCGGGCCACCTACCTGACTCAACCGGTGAAGACCGTGTGTCTCTAGCCCACTCAGGGGCTGAGTTGTGGGGCCCGTGGCGTGGATAGTGGCGTGCTGGTTAGGCCCCGCCCCCTTGGGTCACAGCTAGTCGGGGACAGTACAGTGACCTCTGGGCAATTTGAATGCATCCACCAATGAAGACTGTGTGTCTCTAGCCCAATCAGGGGCTGAGTTGTGGGGCCCGTGGCGTGGATAGTGGCGTGGTGGTCAGACTCCACCCCCTCAGGTCAGAGCTGGTCGAGGACAGTGTACTCCTCTCCGGGCCACCTATCTGCCCGCACCGGTGAAGACCATGTGTCTCTAGCCCACTCAGGGGCTGAGTTGTGGGGCCGTGGCGTGGATAGTGGCGTGGGGGTGAGACTCCACCCCCTCAGGTCAGAGCCAGTCGGGGACAGTGTACCCCTCTCCGGGCCACCTACCTGACTCGACCATGAAGACCTCCGGGCAGTCTCCTTGCACCCACTGGTGAAGACTGTGTGTCTCTAGCTCAATCAGGGGCTGAGTTGTGGGGTCTGTGGCGTGGTGGCGTGACTTTGCCCGCTTGGTTCAGGGCCAGGCGTGAACAGTGTGGGCCGCACCGGGCTATCCACCTGCCTTCACCAGGGAAGACCATGTGTCTCCAGCCCACTCAAGGACTGAGTTGTGGTGTCCGTAGCATGTTCAGTGGCGTGGTGGCGTGACTCCGCCCCCTTGGGTCAGAGCCGGTCGTGGACAGTGTAGGCCATGCCGGGCTACACACCTGCCTGGCTCTAGCCACCTCCGAGGCTGTGTTGTGAGGTCCGTGGCAAGGATAGTGGCGTGATGGCGAGACTCCGCCCCCTCCGGTCAGAGCAGGTCGGGGGCAGTGCACTGACATCCGGGCAATCTCCATGCACCCAACAGTGAAGACCGTGTGTCTGTAGCTCACTCAGGGGCTCAGATGTGGGGACAGTGGCGTGGATAGTGGCGTTGTGACGTGACTCCGCCCCCTCGGGTCAGAGCCGGTCTAGGACAGTGTACTGCTCCCCGGACCACCCACATGCACCCAACCGTGAAAACTGCGTCTTTAGCCAACTCAGGGTCCGAGATGTGGGGACGGTGGCGTGGATAGTGGCGTGGTGGCGAGACTCCGCCCCCTCAGGTCAGAGGTTGTGGGGGGCAGGTCAGTGATTGCCAGGCCATCCCCATGCACCCCTCATTGGAGACCATGTGTCTATAGCCCACCCCGGGTGGAGCAGTAGCTGTGGAGGTGTTGCAGTAGGTGTTTGTCATAAGTACTGCTAGTACTACACTCAAAAATAGACTAGACCACTCATCATAACTCATAGTTTTATTGAGTTCAATAGCTGAAAGAGGAGAAAATATATTAATATGAGTTTGCAGCCTGAAAAAGAGTGTCATTCTGAATATTTCTTTGAGAAAGAAAGAAAGAAAGAAAGAAAGGATGGAAGGAAGGAAGGAAGGAAGGATGGAAGGAAGGAAAGAGAAAGAAAGAAGGAAGGAAGGAAGGGAAGGAAGGAAGGAAGGAAGGATGGATGGATGGATGGAAGGATGGAAGGAAGGAAGGAAGGAAGGAAGGAAGGAAGGATGGAAGGAAGGATGGAAGGATGGAAGGAAGGATGGAAGGAAGGAAGGAAGGATGGAAGGAAGGAAGGAAGAAAGAAAGAAAGGAAGGAAGGAAAGGAAGGATGGAAGGAAGGAAAGAAAGAAGGAAGGATGGAATTAAGGGAAGGAAGGATGGAAGAAAGGATGGAAGGAAGGATGGAAGGAAAGGAAGGAAGGATGGAAGGAAGGAAGGAAAGGAAGGAAGGATGGAAGGAAGGAAAGGAATGAAGGATGGAAGGAAAGAAAGAAGGAAGGGAAGGATGGAAGGAAAGAAAGCAGGAAGGAAGGAAGGAAGGAAATAAGGAAGGATGGAAGGAAGGGAAGGAAGGAAGGATGGAAGGAAGGAAAGAGAGAAGGAAGGATGGAAGGAAGGAAAGAAAGGAAGGATGGAAGGAAAGAAAGAAGGAAGGATGGAAGGAAGGAAGGGAAGAAAGGATGGAAGGAAGGATGGAAGGAAGGATGGAAGGAAGAAAGGAAGGAAGGAAAGGAATGAAGGATGGAAGGAAAGAAAGAAAGAAGGGAAGGATGGAAGGAAGGAAAGAAAGGAGGAAGGAAGGATGGAGGGAAGGAAGGATGGAAGGAAGGATGGAAGGAAGGAAGGATGGAAGGACGGATGGAAGGAAGGAAAGGAAGGAAGGAAGGAAGGAAAGGAGAAGGGAAGGAAAGGAATGAAGGATGGAAGGAAAGAAAGAAAGAAGGAAGGAAGGGAAGGAGGGAAGGAAGGATGGAAGGAAGGAAAGAAAGGAGGAAGGAAGGATGGAAGGATGGAAGGAAGGGAAGGGAAGGGAAGGGAAGGGAAGGAAAGGAAGGATGGAAGGAAGGAAAGAAAGAAAGAAGGAAGGAAGGAAGGAAGGAAGGATGGAAGGAAGGATGGAAGGAAGGACGGATGGAAGGAAGGAAAGAAAGGAAGGAAAGGAAGGAAGGAAGGAAGGAAGGAAAGGAAGGATGGAAGGAAGGAAAGAAGGAAGGAAGGATGGAAGGAAGGAAAGGAATGTTTAATACGTTTAAATGGAGAGCGCAGTTGCCGAACAAATCGTCATACAGCGATAACTATAAGTCACACGGCTTAGATACTTACATTGTACGAATCAGCACAGTTATGGGAACGTTTCGATATATAATATGTGTATGAGCTGTTAAAACTGTAGGCATAGCAACAAGTTAGAAAAAGAGTAAAAATGCAAAATTAGCAGCTCAAAAGCTAGAGTGCAGCGCCATACGTTTAAATGGGGAGCGCAGTTGCCGAACAAATCATCATACAGCGAAAAGTATAAGTCACACAGCTTAGATACTTACATTGTACGAATCAGCACAGTTGTGTGAAAGTTTTGATGTATAATATGTGTGTGAGCTTTCAAAACTGTAGGAGTGCCAGCAGTTTACAAAATGTGTAAATATTTTCAAAGCAACAGCTGCCACCACTCTAAAAACATAATGATACTGAACATTCCACCAGCAGTTTCAATGGCACAAAAATTACTATTAAAAGTTAAATTACTAAAAAACTATAAAAAATATCAAAAATCTGAATACATCCGTTAAAGAGCTAAACATCATGAACATTTTAAAGTTTGAATGAAGTTTCTAGCACAAAGTATGAAAAGGTTATAAAGGAGACAAAAAACGGGGAGAATAATAATAAAGAAAGAAAGAAAGAAAGAAAGAAATAGTGGGAATATCACAAGTTGGGCTAGCTTTTACAAGCTAGCCCACCTAATTACATTTGCATTTCTTTTCCTCGAATGTACTTCTGTGGTTTTTTCCCCTCAAACTTCTGATCAATTAGTTCATTTCAAATGTACTAACTTCTTCTGATCAACCAGTTAATTTTAAATCTAATAACTCCTTCTAGTCAATTAGTTAATTTTATTAATTTTCACTCTTTCAGCCATGGAGTGTACAAACCTCCCTTTTTAAATTTAAGCTTAGAGAGTGTACCTTTGCATGCAGACCTGTATATTATGTCACCGTAATCGAACACTGGGGGTAATTTGTATGAGGGTGAGTTTGGCAGAAGAGGTGAAAGTGAGACGATTTCTATAAAGAAAGGAGCCATGAGTGTTTGTTTGGTTAATAATGATAGGAAACATGTTTTTATCCTAATTGTAATACATACCTCCCTCTGTTTTCAGGTCCCATTTGGAGAGGTGAACTCTGTGCGGGATTGGCTGAAGATCACAGGAGAGGTGGGGCATCCCCCTGACGAGCACCCCAAGCGGCGAATCACAGGGCTGTCCTGTACCCAGAGCGAAGTGAGCGGCGCGCGTTTCTGGGGCTTCTTCAGGAAGCTGTGCGGCGAGCCGACCCTGTTCTTCCGTCACTTCTTCGTGCACAACCTCTGCCCGCTCATCTTTATGAGCGCCTCTGGGAAGAACCTGACGCCCCCGGAGCTGCCTGCTGGGGAGCGTGACGCCCTGCTGGCGCTATGTGACACGGCCCTGTGCCAGGCGGTGGCCGCCCTCGGCGTCTCCATGGTGATCGGTGTGGGCAGGGTGGCCGAGCAGCGGGCGCGGCGAGCCCTCTCTGCAGCAGGCATGCAGGTGCGGGTCGAGGGCATCATGCACCCCTCCCCCAGGAACCCGCTGGCCAATAAGGGCTGGGAGGCAGTGGCCAAAGCCAAGCTGGCAGAACTTGGTGTCCTATCACTGCTGAGCAACACCACATAACCTCTGCATAATTAGTCTCCAATGAGAAATGCTCTACCTCATCCATTACATTTACAGTAGATTACAGTCATTTTGCAGACCCTTTTATCCAGTGACTTACAATAATTACATTTAATGTAGGTAGTGTACTACTACTCTGCCACAAGTGCATCTCCCCTATAAATAAGTGACTAAGGGCCAAATCCACAAATGGATTGCGTGGCTTTTGCAGTGGCAAAACCTGTGCAAATGAGACAACTTCTTTATAGTTCAATGTTCACCTTTCTTGCTATTAGTTTATGAATTTGCCTTAGCAAGACCCCAAAAATCATTTTTGTGACATGAGACTGCATGAGACCCTGTGAATTTATTATTTTAGAATTTTGGCATTCTGGCTAGTACACTGGCAGGAAATCTTGAGGTGGAAATGGAAGTGATGTGTTTTGCGTGTCACAATATCAGGAAGACAACAAACCCTTTGCCCCGCAAATTTATCTACATGCACATAAAAGAAAGAAGACCGTTATTTACCTGCATTGAAGCCATCCTTCCAGAAAGTGAATTGAAGTAGCTACAATCTTCCAATCCAGTCTGCTCCACGCATGTTTATCATCTTTTCTTTTTTTCATCATTACAACTTGTGGGGAATTGTGGGAAGTGTGGCTCTTAAAACGCAGTGCCAATTTTATCATGACAGAGGGGCTGCCAAAGTGCCGAGTTATCTCATGTAGCTTTAAGAGGGAGGATCCTTGTAGTACTTCTTGAAAAGGTGAGTTTTGAGCCTGTAGTGAAATATGGGCAGATCATTCCACCACTGCGGGGCCAGGACAGAAAAGAGCCATCCATCGACCACAGGGGGCTGGGAGTGACTGGGCAGCTAATCCCCCCAAGGTAGCATCCATCTGCAGTGCATGGTGCACTTTTACTGTATTGGTGTACCAGAACAAGCACTTTCCCCTATTTTACACCTTCAGACTTGGATCTTTTCAGTATATCTTTTATCCTCAATGACTTTCCACTCTTCTGACGACAGACAAGTGTCAGAGTGTGATTGTAATACCTTTGCTGAGCCATTGTCCATGACCATTGTCATGCTGGGAGACTATCTCTACTGCATCATAACTACTGTAGTCTACTGTCCCCAACTGTTTTCCTTTAGAAGATAAACTAAATGCTTGAAGTGAAAATGAGCATCACTTGTTTTTAAATTGCAGATTTGATTTTACGCAGATTTGCTTGCTGCCATCGCACACTCTCTAGCGAGGATATTTGTAGACATGCCCCCTATGCTCTATGGAACCTGAACATACTCTCTACACCAAAGGATATCTGTAGACCACGCCCCCTATGTGGTATGGAACCTAGGGTGAGTTCAATCTGAAAACGGTGTGCACCGTTTTGCTATGGTTTCCAGGTTGAACGACATGTTTCCAAGAAATGGTGTGAAACAATTTACAACGGGCTTTGAGGTATGTTTTCTGGCCTACCATGTGGGCAACTTCTCTGTAACTCTGTGCACTCTACTGTTAGTCATGTCTCTCTTATGAAGTATTTATCCCATGTTTACTGCTCTGTATATGTTCTTAGCCAATAGACAAACATTTTCCAGGAACTTGCTCGATCGTCTCGTTGAGAGAGGTCAGGGAAAAATTTTTACAGTTCACTTTTCTGGCCCCCGGGTGAAACTGTTTTTTTGCTTCCCTTTGGAATATGTAGGGGTGGGACCTATGCCCACCCCCCCATTGCTCTCTGTAAAGCGCATTGTGCTGCCTCTGTGTATGAAATGCGCTATACAAATAAAGTTTGATTTGATTATATTTTCTCTCGTTTGGTTGGTGTGTCAGAGGTGTTACCCAATCAGCAGACTGATATATAAACCCTGCCGCATCTCCTCAACTGCCATACATGTACAGTAGGTGCCACGCATCATAACACACAGGATGTTCAACGCACCACCGTTTCTGTTTCAAATGTTTTGCAATGTTTTGTTGGGGCTGAAGTCACCCCTGAACACACCCTGTACACCACGCCCGTATTCTGTATGGAACCTGAATCGGTCTCTACCTTTATGATGTGCCTATCTTTTTTGACATGACAGAGAGAGAGTATCAAAGGACTGTGTTTTGATATATTTCTATCTTGCCTTGTACATGATTTGTTTTGTGTTTCTTCATGAATGTTTTTGTTATTGCTGTCTTTGGAATGCTCTTATGATAATTGTTTTTTTTAATGTACATTATGTACAGTGCATCCAGAAAGTATTCACGACTATTCACTTTTTTTACATTTTGTTGCAATACAGACTTATTCTAAAATAGATTGAATTTATTGTTTTAAATGTTCACAGAATAGTCCATATTGACGAAGACAGGTTAGATTATGTAACAAAATGCGTAAAAGGAGAAGGGGTGTGAGTACTCTCTGGATGCTCTGTATATTGTTTTTTGGTTACAGGACACACCTTAGTTGTCTGACACAATGTACTGTATAACAAAATATACTACTAGAAAGGGTGCTCAGAGAGCACAGGCCTCCGTGGAAATGGTTAAAATCATACCTCAGTTTATATGTAATACATAGCTTACCATTGGATCCAGGCTAAGAAAATGTAATTTTTCCTAATAGTGAATGAGAATTATTTTGTTTTGCATGCATAGAAAGATGTTTGCTTAAACATCAAATAAATAACATTGATATATATGTATCTAAAGCTCACTTGACTCCTCATTGTAATGAATAGGAATAAAAAGTGCCCTGCACCCTGCGTCACATTTATATGATAGTCCGTGAGCCAGTAGGGCTGGTTGGCACCATCTGGGGGGCTTAATAATTTTCATAGTGATTTTTAGCAAGGTATACATTTCTAGTGTTAGAAAAAATGTGATAGTCTCTGTGGTAGCTTTCTGTGTGTTATCACTTAATTTATAGCTCCATCGGAAAATTAAAAAAGCTAAAAAAAAAAAAGCCTGGCCTTATGGGGGTGAAGGCATATAAATCCATGTAGATTGACTGTGCAAGATTTGAGAGCTACCAAACTTGACATGCTGGAAGTCAGTATACCCCTCTACATAATAGAAAAAACCCACATACACACAATATACATATCTCAATGCAAATAGGAGATATAGACCTATAAACACCTAAAATACGTGGACATGTAAAAGATTGGCATCTATGCAGAATGCTCTCAATTACTTTTCTATATCTCTGCCATGAATTGTCATAGCAACACATAGCTTGTTGGAAAGGTGACGTACTGAATCCAGCATTACGAAAACTGTAAAGATAGCTTGCATGTTAAGGGAATTATTCCACTAAACATATGAGGTGTCCCAAATTAAAGAAAACAAAATGGTAGCCTTAGACTTCAGTTGATAATGTAAAGATCCCATTTGGTATGGTAGTAGGTTATATGGTAGTAGGTTATCTTAGGGCCATAGAAAAACTTTGAAGTTATCAAAAGTTAGATGTGCATTTCTTCTTTCAAAATGGCTGCCAGCAGCCCCATTGAAAATCCCACATGAAAACTGTGCCATTGGTGGCACTCACAGTGCACAATTTCAGTGGAGTGAATAATTTATTTTAGTGAATAATTTTATTTATTTTAGTGAATAATTTATTCTGTAAGGTTCTGTAAGATTGTGGCCAACAAAGCTTTATTTGTCTTTGTTTGTCTTTCTCAGTAAACCATCTGGTGTGGACAAGGCCCAGGGCAACGGTCCAAGTGGAGGAGAAAGGATATTCTCCATATGTACTGTAGACTGCATCCTTGTGCCATCACTATGATGCGTCCAAACAAAGACCTGTCTGCTTTCAAGATGAGCGCCCTGCCACTTGACTTCAGTTCTCTCTTCTTACACATATCACTGAATGTCTTCAGCCTGTTTGTTTTCATTGGATCATGGAACTTTTTTAGTGGGGGTCTTTCTGTAGTCTCTCATCTTTGAAGGTTGCATAGCATTGCTCACCGATCTCATCTGCCTTCATCAGGTCGGAGGCATTGTCTTTGGGGGCTGCCTTTGCTGTGGCTCAGCTGTTATATAGTAACGCTTGATAGCTCCAGCATTCAGGCTGAAGCGCGATGTGCCTCAGGAAGTCTCTGTCATTGTTCACTGTGACTTCAGTAGCCTTGTCCATAGGAATCCCACCAAAGGAGTTGTTACTTGACAGTTGCACTGAGAATTGTCCCATCTTGAAGGCATCATACCCAGTAGGATTCTTCTTTGAGAGATTTGACATCTCAGCAAAGTAAGGGGACAGGTACCTGGCATAATTCGCAGCCTCAGCTGACAGTTCCTTTTGTATTTCCGAATATTCTGAATCTTCTTCTTCTTCTTTAGGGGTCCCTCTTGTATTTCCCAATATTCTGAATCTTCTTCTTCTTCTTTAGGGGTCCCTCTTGTATTTCCCAATATTTAGAGGCTGGGCAGCCTCAGCTGCCGGAACCCTCATGTATTTACCAATATTCTGAATCTTCCTAGGAAGTCTGACTTCCCATGCATGAAAAATCACCAAACTTTGCACATAGGTCCAGTCCTATGCCAGAAGTCCTCAACTGGCATAGGGGGCCAATAGTCATTATGGTGGTGCTACAGAAACAGTCTTAAGTTTAAAACAAAAAAATAAAATAAAATCAGCCATACGTGCTATCACTTTGCAACCACCACCAACATGTAGTCCCAAGTGAGCAGAAACGTCCACATGCTTTGAGCTGGCAGGAATTGTGAAGCCCATCTGTCTGTTTTTCTCAAAAACTGTAAAACCTATCAAACCCTACTCCTACTCCTACTCAATTACTACACTACATTTTCAGACCTCCACTAATGATCTTGACAGATTTTTGAAATATCAATATTTGAGCCCACAGCGCATCGAAATGTTTTAATGTAAACAGTACTGTATGCAGCTACTGTAAATACACACTGAACTTCCAGCTTCTCACTTGGCTCAAACAAGAACATAACCTTCCCTTGGTGCCTGGTTGTGACTTCAAGCCCCAGGTGATGCAGAATAAACATGCTAATGCCTACCCAGACATTCTTTTGTTCTCCATTGTTGAGTGGGTACCTTAGTTTTATTGTTTAGTTTTTTTTTTACCCCATGTGGTGAACATTTTGTGGAAACTAATGAAACCTGCAGGGTTGCCACAGTATTCTATCAAAATTCAACCATGTTTTTCATGTTAAACAAAATGTGTGCTTATGTACAGTAGTTGGACTGAACCAATTTCAACCAATACTACAGTATGACATCCACCCTCAATCTTCAACTTTCAGCAACTCACAGCTAAGATTCATTATTTGGCTAGTTAGCAACAGCATTGCATGTGTTTGGCTGTTCACATTACATTAGTCATTTTGCTGAAACCTCTATCCAAAGTGATTTACATAATTGCATTTAACATAGGATGTTAGTGTACTACTATTCACCAGAACTCACAAGTGCATCTCCTTTCTAAACAAGTGACTAAGAGTACAATCTAGTGCTTAAGGTTCTTTCAAATTTCAAAAGTAAAAAATAATAATAAAAAAAAACAATAGGTGCTTAAGAGGGACAATCCTGGTAGTACTTCTTGAAGAGGTGATATATGAGCAGTCCTGATGTCGGTGGGCAGTTCACTGTGTGGCCAGGACAGAAAAGAGCTGTGGCCATGTCACAACCTCAAACCTTGTTCCATCTCCTAATTGTAGCAGTTAACAGGAAAACATATGCCTGCACCAGTGTGTGTGTATATATGTGTCCGCCCAGTGCTGCGCAGAAGCTATAAGTCAATGTGTTACAGGCACATTGGGATCATGGTTCTTACAGCATTGAGATTCAAGTCCCAGTCCCCCTCACGAGAGGGGCGCAGAAGGCCAAGTATGATATCCTCTACAATGTCAATGTACCACATCCAGAATGCATAGCTCTCCATTGTTGTGATGGAGGTGTTCCAGAAAGTCTTTTCACTGGGTCATCAGCTCAGCTAAGAGTAGACCTTGCAGCAGATTATTCCACCTCTGTTGGTTCAAGTCAATGGTCATGTCATGAGGAACAAACAGACCATGTTATCCAGGACTGTCCGATATATCGGACACCCAATGGAATGCATGGCCTGACGGTTGTAGATGACGAAACGGTGACATGGCTCCTGGAGGTGTGCCTGGATATATCGCCCGGGTGACCGCTCACCCAGGCTTGGGGTGGTAAAAGGATAGTCTGGTAAAAGGATAGCCCCTCAGCCCCGAGCCTGGGGGGGAGAGAAACATTGAAACCCAAACGAAGAAGAAGAAGAAGGGTCTGAGTTGTGGAGTCTGTGGCGTGGATAGTGGGGTAAGGTGAGACTCCGCCCCCTTGGGACAGAGCGGGTCAGGGACAGTGTACCCCACTCCGGGTCACCCGCATGCCCCCACCAGTGAAGACCGTGTGTCTCTAGCCCACTCAAGGGCTGAATTGGGGGGTCACCCACCTGCCCCCACTGGTGACCATGTGTCTCTGGCCCACTCAAAGGCTGAGTTGTGGGGTCTGTGGCGTGGATAGTGGCGTGGCGGTGAGACTCCGCCCCCTCGGGTCATAGCCGGTCGGGGTCAGTGTACCCCTCTCCGGGCCACCCACCTAACCTCATCAGTGAAAACCATGTGTCTCTAGCCCACTCAAGGGCTGATTATTGGGGTCCGTGCCGTGGATAATGGCATGGTAGCGAGACTCTACCCCCTCAGGTAAGAGCAGGTCGGAGACAGTGTACTGCTCTCAGGGCCACCCATCTGCCTCCATCAGTGAAGAGCGTGTGTCTCTAACCCACTCAGGGGCCGGGTTTTGGGGTTTGTGGTGGCGAGACTCCGCCCCCTCAGGTCAGAGCTGGTCAGGGACAGTGCCCCCCTCTCTGGGCCACACACCTGCTCTTACTGGTGTGTCTCTAGCCCATTCCGGGGCCGAGTTGTGGGGTCCACGGCGTGGATTGTGGCGTGGTGGTGAGACTTCGCTCCCTCGGATCACAGCAGGTCGGGGGCAGTGCATTGACCTCGGGGCAATCTCCATGCACCCACCGGTGAAGACTGTGTCTCTAGCCCACTCAGAGGCTGAGTTATGGGTTCCATGGCGTGGATTGTGGCGTGGTGGGGAGACTCCACCCCCTTGGGTCATAGCCAGTCGGGGACAGTGTAGCCCTCTCTGGGCCACCCACCTGCCTCCACTGGTGAAGACCATGTGTCTCTAGCCCACTCAGGGGCTGAGTTGTGGGATCCGTGGCGTGGACAGTGGTGTGTTGGTGAGACTCCACCACCTCGGGTCAGAGCCGGTCGGGGGCAGGTCAGTGACCCCCAGGCCATCCCCATGCAACCTTCGAAGACTGCGTGTCTCTAGCACACTTAGGGGCCGAGAAGTACCCGAGGTGTTGTTATGGAAATTGAGGTGAGAGGCAGTAGCTGTGGAGGTGTTTTTGTGCGTGCCTGTAAGCCAGCACTTAGGATAGCATTTGTCTGGTTGTCACTCCCTCCCTACCTCCCTCCCTCCGGTCAATGCATTTCTCTGATGGCACCACACGAGGCAGTAGTCCCTGTACACCAAAATAGAAAAGGACACCAAAATCAACCTGCCGAGCCCCACTGCATCGCACGCGCTGACGCACTGGTCACTTTTCTGATGGTAAAACTACTGTGGACCTCTGTTGGGATACCGTTGGAATTGCATGGCATGGCATCCCCTGTCCCTTTTCCCATGGTGGATCTGGTTGGGATACTGTCAAAATTCCGCTTGCAACTGTCACTGGAGGGTAGTTTTGAACAACCTAGTCACTGACGACCAGCTCAACACGACGCCCTGGACAGGTCAGGTAAATTCTGGTTCAAAATGTAAAGCTGTATACAAACATCACATAAAACATGTTTTTAAAAATGTCCGGAGTATTGAGGGAACATTTGCTACTCAAATGTTAACGCTACTTGACGTTACGGCAGCTTATCTTAGCTAGCTGACACATTTAGGTTAGCTAGCTAACTTAACATTAGCCTAGCCGCCAGCTACTGTGCTGTAGGTCTTTAATTGTAAGTCTTTTATTATAGTGCAGCAGATAATTGCATATTTGAAGAGAATCGTTCAAATGGCGATGCAAGCATGAAATTTGGCACAGATACTCTCTAAGGGCCACTCTTTTGGAAAAGGGCATTAGCCGCTCAAAAATTCAAGATGGCGACCATTTTTCAAGATGGCCGCAATTTCTGTCGAATGTTCATTATGTCGATCGTTCAAATGGTGATGCAAGTATACAATTTGGCACAAATGCTCTCTAAGGGACAATCTTCTGGAAAAAGGCAATGGCCTCTGAAAAATTAAAGATGGTGACCATTTTTCAAGATGGACGCCATTTCTGTTGAATGATCTATACTATAGATTAATTTAATTTGTTTTATACTATAGATTCTATAGTATAAAACACAGAAACGCAATTTTTTCAATCAATCAATCAATCAAAGCTTTATTTCTATAGCGCATTTCATACCCAGAGGCAACACAATGCACTTTACAGAGAACAAGGGAGGTGGGCATACGACCCACTCTCTACATATTCCAGAGGGAAGCAAAAAAACAGTAATCACCCGGGGGCCAGATAAGTGAGCTGTAAAAATTCTTCCCTGACCCCTCTCAACAAGGCGATCGAGCAAGCTCCAGGAGTATGTTTGTCTACCGGCTAAGAACATTTATAAAGCAATACATTACATTAAATTACATTTCAGAGTAAGAGAGGCTAAAAAAGCATCATAGGAGAGAGGACATCCTACGGACATGCTACGACATCCACAGCAGACACGGGGGTGTCTATCGGACTCCGGGAGATCTGCTGGTGACAGTGGGGCATCCACTGGACCTGGACCTGGTTAGAAGATAGGAGGGAGAGAGAGAGGCACTAGGGGGAAGGCAGAACAGGATTAGTAGCACATAGAGCCATACAAACCACACAGATATTTAAAACAGGCAACCTGGAGCAAGCTCCTGGAATATATTTGTCTAATGGCTAAGAACATTTAAAGAGCAATAAATTACATTAAATTAAATTTTCAGAGCAAGAAAGGCTAAGAGCATCAGGTCTATGGGATTAGAATCATGCCATAATTCCAAACTGAAAAAAAAGCGATGTGAAAGGTTGTAAGTCAGTGTTGGAATGCTTGAACACGGTTTTGCAAGACTGAAAATAGGTTTTGAAGGCTTGCACAATGTTTTGATAGGTTGAAAATAAAATTTGAATCTCTGAAAATGTTGTTTTGTATTTGAGTTTTCCTTTTTCACAGTTGCAACACTTCTTTTTCAACCATTCAAAGTCAGTTTTTCAGAGATTTGGCCACACACTTGCGAGGTTGCGAGTAATGTCATTTTGGCAGCGTTCTTTGGCAGCGAACTCACAACCTCTCAATCTCAGGGTGGACACTAACCACAAGGCCACTGAGCTGATACAAATGTGAATAGAAATAATGTCTTTTTTTATCCTTCCTTTGAACTCAGTCCCCAACAGAATACACTATTAAAGTAACATCCCTAATATAGTCTTTGACCACAAAAATCTGGATTCTGACAAACATTGACTTATTTGAAATTTACACAGACAAAATGAACATTCAACAAAAATGACGGCCATCTTGGAAATCGGCCATCTTGAATTATTGGGTGTGTTAAGTAACTGAGCGGCTCAGATTTGCTCAGAGTGTAGAACGCACTTAACAGGCTGCTCAGTTACGCTCAGACTGATCTGCTCAGAGTGCAAGTGAGCACTTCTAAACTACGATCAGTCTGAGCAAACACAAAAGAAGATGGATCCCAAAAGGATGTTCGTACACCTCTCCAGTGCTGATGGCACACTAAAGGCATCTGTTTGATATTATCCGCCCCTAGTACATTAATAAAATCATCATCGGCCACTGCCTCCTCCACCAAAACATTGAATAACGCACTTACTACTGCTTTTTGCATAGCCATTTTCAGTGAATGTTTTTGACATGACAGTATATCAGCGCTCAGAATGAGCAGAACGTTAAGTGTTTTTAAAATGCGCTCAGCGCTCACAATGAGCATTCTCAGCGTGAACGCTCAGTTACTTAATGCACCCATTGAGTGGCCAACACTATGGATGTTAATAGTTAATCGACTATCTATTAATTGCCGATAAGAATTTACTTGAGTAAGATTTGGTTACTCGATTAATTGCTTGTTAATGAAACAACTGTTTGGGGGGAACGAACGTTATCAACAGGAGTTGAGTGAAATATAATCATGATTTAAGGTCTGACTTCACATGAGGGCGCCACGCCATGTAGTGAAGTCTAACTGGAATTGTGGTGGCTGGACTCGGTTGACCTATGACATTTGGACACTCACAAAGTACTATTATAACACTTCAGATTGAATTCACCAGTACCTACCACAGGGTTCTCCTCCCAAGGACCAACACAATCACACAACCTTGTCAAATGAGGACACGAAATATAACAGAGTAGAGTAAAAGAAACATACTTTATTACCTTACAATTGCAGCAAAGGGACGGTTACACAGAGACACAAGGGGTATCTGGGCAAGCGCGCCGACTAGTGTCGGGATGTTCTGTATATACTATTCCACACAATACATTGGCGCGTGACTACATGTGTGAGTACCTGATTGGTTGAAACTTTTATCTAATGCTTGTCCTATGAGCTTACTACTTTCGTTTTCCATTCAGCCGATGTGATTAGGGTGTTCCCTGTTAGTTACTTTTACTGCAACACAGACAGGCTTTTCATTGTGAGGTTGTGTGTCCTTGGCAGTCAACTTATCTGCTACTGGAACACAGATAATAACAACTTTTCATGCGTACTACTGTATGTGTTCTGGAAAAGTACAAAGTGTACAGCAGTATTGAAGCTTAACTAGGCCTAAATAGACAGGCCTTGTAAACAACTATAATAGCACTTAATCAAAAATACCTTTCACATTTCCCCCCTTTGATCCATACTATGGATCACTCTACTGTTAACATTACTAGTGAATGATGCTAAGCTAAGCTATCAGAATGGGGAATAACAGAGTAAATTTGAAATTTACAACAGTAATATTGCTTTTGGGTTGACCCTATTGGTCAGTGACTCAGCTTCTTGGTGGTTTGGTCTTCAGGACTCCAAGAGTCCTCTCCGGTGCTCAACCTTTAGGTGACTGCCAGCTGGTCTGTCACTGTAGGGAGGTGTTTGTAGCTCGACTAGCAGGGGCCACGGCTCTCGTGTCTACCCGAGTTAGGAGGTCCCCGTGTGGGGTGTATGTCAGTTATCAGTGTCTGGAAGTGTATGTGTATGTTCAGATCTTGCCTGTTACTGGAGGATCACTCCAGGGTTAGCCTCATGGTATTCCTGGAGGTCCCAAGCCTTCTGCTGGGCTGGGGACAGGGAGGCTTCTTCATCCTGCAGCAGGACCATCTCGGTGGCGTCTGCTCCCAGGGTGGCTCGGTTGCTTTGGTGATGAGACACTTGCAGATATGGATGCCACAGAACACTAGTATTCCAATTAGAACCAGGACACTCACGATCATGGAGACTGCTTTCCCCGCCCAGCCAGAGAAGAACTCGGTCAGCCAATGTAGGTCTCCTCCGGTGGGGGCGGTCTGGCTCAATACTTGTTCAATCATGGTGGCGCTATGTTTGAGATAGTTAGTGACATTGTCTTTGGCGTCTGGGATAAAGAAACAACAACTTATGCCTAACATTTTGCATACTCCACCTTCCCTGGCGGTGCTTACGTCCATTCATATTGGGCTAGGTGGGCGGGTGGCCTTTGCTCTCTCTGGGGTCTCCTAAGTGGTGGGGTCGGGTCCTCTCTTCTGGGACCACTGGGTCCGCGGGCTCTGGGACTGGTGGTTCCTCCTTGACAGGGGAAAAACTGGGAACAGAAGGAATGTCAGTTTGTGGGGTGTCGGGTCCCCCCTTTGTTGGTGACTCTGGCTCACACGATGGGAAGTCTGGTGGTTTCCTCTGGGATGTCTTCCCCTCCAGGTTCCTGCTGGTCCTAGGGTGTATCTGTGTCTTTCTCCACAGACCCACCCATACGCCAGCATGCTCTTAGGAGTGGTTATAGCTCCCCAAGGACAGGTTACATTGTGTGTGACATTCCGATAGGTTACCGTGCAGTTGGGGTTGTGGACGTCGACATGGATGTTGGCTCGTTCTGGTGCTGACAGGTTACTGGAGGTGGGCTGGTTGCATTGTTCCTGATCATTTGGTCAATTGAGAGAACACTTAGAATTTTTTTTTTTTTTTTTTTTTTGTGTGATGCCTGGGCAGTACCAGGATGGGGTAAGGATCTGACTAATCCCCCCTTTGCTCACGTGACCACGTCCGTGAGCAACATGACAGTAATATGTGTAATGTTACAAATATGTATAATTGCCTTTGCTGCAATTGTAAGGCAATGTCTCTAACGCACACAACACAACAGCCACTTCAATCACAACTTCTTGAATAGTAGTAGTAATAGTAATAGTAATAGTAATAGTAGTAGAACAGTAGTAGTAGAATGGTACCTTTAATCAGAATGGGGAACGTACTTTATGTGGAACAGCAACACTGTTTAATATCGGAGTCGTTATGGTTCTATTTCGCACCGCTCGGATAAAACACTTCACACAGTCAATGAATTTGAAACGCTTGAGTCTTTCGGACCTCCCATCCAGGGCGCAATCCCGGGCTAGACCCCGTTCCGTCCGAGGTCTCAAGCCAGGCTCCCCTGGAATGAGAGCTCAGCCTTCTGCTTCCCGGTGTCTTCTTTTCAAAGCCCACCGATCACAGAAGCACTACTCGCCTACCAACGCATTCGCTTTTGGCTTGTAGTGGCCTGACTGTACATTGAGCCGAGCGCGGCGGCCATCTCGTGGTCTTACTGCCATCTGCGACCCGACCGGCCGGTGACCCAGTCGATAGCGATCCCGGACACCGTAGTGATTGTTAGTCACCCAGCTCAGAACCGACGGTCTGATCCTAATTCCACTTGGCTATGAATATTAGAACTTTGACCGTTTTCACCAGCCTTGCCTATTCACAGAGGTCGTCTATCTCGCCCCTCTGCTAGGTGTGGACTGTCATCCACGTACCACACAGTGCCAACCCCTTAACGGCGACACAGTGCTGACTAGACGGTACCAGAGCAGTATGTTAATTCATACTTCATCAGACACGGGGGCCTTCAGTCACCTCCCCAGCACTATATTCTTATTTAACGTGCCCGTTGGGACCTTGCGGCTCTGCCCCCGTCTGTTTTGGGCTAGGTCCAGGGGTGCCCAATCCCCCTCCCTAACCCAACCAAAAGAATAATTCTTCAACAACTAAAATGTTAAACACAGGCGCAGCACTTCTCTGTGAGCCTATAACCGATGTTTAGGTATGGGAATTCTTGGTCTATGGACGGACTATGTAGTTATAATGTAGCTAGCATTAAAACCTCACCGTGGCAACCAATGTACGTATGTGGACCTTTTTAATCTCTTTATATCCTATGCCGTACGTCAAGCGTAGCCCTAGGTATATACTCTCATTAAAAAGGAATTTTTAACTCTGTGAACAATTGGTGTACGTTTGGAACTTACTTAAAATGTCAGAAAAGCAAAATCCTCCAGTTGTGTTGGTCGGCTGTCCTCCTATCGATGGATTCCAGGCTTCCCTGCCCGATCTGAGCGACCCTGCGTCCGCCCTCAACCTCGTCCGTCGACGGCTTGGCTATGAAGTGGATGCGTGAAGGGTGATCAGTCCAACGGAGGCTCACTCAGACGGGCAGATCAGCTGGAATCCCACTTCTGACACCAGTGAAATGTGGTGGCTGGATTCGGTTGACCTATGACGTTTGGACACTCACAAAATACTATTATAACACTCCAGATTGAATCCGCCAGTACCACAGGGTTCTCCTCGTAGGAGTCAACACAACCACACAACCTTGTCAAATGAGGACACGAAATATAACAGAGTAGAGTAAAAGAAACATACTTTATTACCTTACAATTGCAGCAAAGGGACGGTTACACAGAGACACAAGGGGTATCTGGGCAAGCGCGCCGACTAGTGTCGGGATGTTCTGTATATACTATTCCACACAATACATTGGCGCGTGACTACATGTGTGAGTACCTGATTGGTTGAAACTTTTATCTAATGCTTGTCCTATGAGCTTACTACTTTCGTTTTCCATTCAGCCGATGTGATTAGGGTGTTCCCTGTTAGTTACTTTTACTGCAACACAGACAGGCTTTTCATTGTGAGGTTGTGTGTCCTTGGCAGTCAACTTATCTGCTACTGGAACACAGATAATAACAACTTTTCATGCGTACTACTGTATGTGTTCTGGAAAAGTACAAAGTGTACAGCAGTATTGAAGCTTAACTAGGCCTAAATAGACAGGCCTTGTATTAAACAACTATAATAGCACTTAATCAAAAATACCTTTCACAGAATGCGGGGAAATTTCAGCAACACAGCGGAAGAACACAAATCGCCATCTAGAATTTTTGAGTGGCTAACGCCTTTTTCCAAAAGAGTGGCCCTTAAGGAGTATTTGTGCCAAATTTCATGCTTGCATCACCATGTGAACGATTTTTTCAGTGTCCACTACACTATTAGTATAGAGATGGATAACAGTGTGAGGGATAATTATATTTGAACAAGGTGATGAAAATGTACTGGTTCAATCCCTTAATGGTGAGATTCTACCATGATGTTTTATCATTGCTTAGAAATGCCCGGTAGATTAGTGTTAGCCCTATGTTGCTAGCTATATTAGCGTTAGCCCTATGTTGCTAGCTATGGCTTCGGTAGGGATTTTGATAGCTTCTTCATACTTGTTGTGATGGACTTAGTCGTAGTGTATTAGATAGAGACTCTAGCTGAGTATCTTATTAGGGGCCAGGCAGCGTAGCTGCCGGAACCCTATTGTATTTGCCTATATTATTATTATTATTATTCTCCATCTTCCACTGAAGTCTAACTTCCCATGGACAAAAAATCGCCAAAATTTGCACAAAGCTCCAGTCCTATACCCAAAGTCCTCAACCTGCATTGAAGGTCAATAAACCTGAAGGTGGCGCTACAGCAACAGTCTAAAGTTTAAAACTTAAAAAAAATCATAACAAATCAGCCATAGGTGCTATCACTGTAAAACCACCACGTGAATGTAGTCCCAAGTGAGACAAAACCTTCATACGCTTTGACCTTGCAGGAATTTTGAAGTCCATCACTCTGATTTCTTCATAAACTGTAAAACCTATCAAACCTATCTCCTCCCACATTTTTTGTTCAATTGACACCAAAATCGATCTACTGTATCTTCAGACTGTCCTTACCAAACGATCCTCACAGATTTTTGAAATATGAAAAATAGAGCCCACAGTACTTCAAAAAGTTTTACTGTTAACAGTTCTGTATAGTTCCTATTAATTCTCGCCAAATCAATGTCTGATCATCCTCATAAAGAGTGACAACATTGGCCACATATCCAAGATGTAGTATGATTTTTTTCAGAATTTTATCTCAAAAATTGAATTTTTAAAAATATGTTTAATTCTGTCCTCTGAAACCAACACTTCATACAGAGTAAACTACATTACCCACAATCCAACGCAAGCTCCACGAATCTGAGACATCGCTGTTGGCAACCCTACCCAACCCCCGCCGAGGATTACAATGACTAAATTGATTGATTGGCAACTGACTGAGTACACAGCTGCTGAAGTTAATGTTCAATTATGAAGAAAAAAAAGCTAACAAAACCTGTAACCCACATTTTTCAATCAATTAATACTAAAGTTGCTACACTGGATCTTCAAACTGTCATTCACAAACTCATTGACCAGATTATTGAATTATCAAAATTGAGCTTACAATGCATTAAAATGTTTTACTTATTATTATTATTCTCCATCTTCCACTGAAGTCTAACTTCCTGTGGACAAAAAATCACAAAAATGTGCACATAGCTCCAGTACTAAACCCAAAGTCCTCAACCTGCATTGTAGGTCAATAAAGCTGAAGGTGGCGCTACAGCAAAAGTCTAAAGTTTAAAACTTTAAAAAATCATAACAAATCAGCCATAGGTGCCATCACAGTAAAACCACCACGTGAATGTAGGCCCAAGTGAGACAAAACTTTCATACACTCTGACCTTGCAGGAATCTTGATTATTATTATTATTCTCCCATCTTCCACTGAAGTCTAACTTCCCGTGGACAAAAAATCACCAAGATTTGCACATAGCTCCAGTAGTATACCCAAAGTCCTCAACCTGCATTGTAGGTCAATAAACCTGAAGGTGGCGCTACAGCAACAGTCTAAAGTTTAAAACTTAAAAAAATCATAACAAATCAGCCATAGGTGCTATCACTGTAAAACCACCACGTGAATGTAGGCCCAAGTGAGACAAAACTTTCATACGCTTTGACCTTGCAGGAATTTTGAAGTCCATCACTCTGATTTCTTCATAAACTGTAAAACCTATCAAACCTATCTCCTCCCACATTTTTAGTTCAATTGACACCAAAATTGATCTACTGTATCTTCAGACTGTCCTCACCAAACGATCCTCACAGATTTTTGAAATATGAAAAATTGAGCCCACAGCACATCAAAAAGTTTTACTGTTAACAGTTCTGTATATAGTTCCTATTAATTCTCGCCAAATCAATGTCTGATTGTCCTCATAAAAAGTGACAACATTAGCCACATATCCAAGATGTAGTATGATTTTTTTTGAGAATTTTATCTCAAAAATTGATTTTTTTAAAATATGTTTAATTCTGTCCTCTGAAACCAACACTTCATACAGAGAAAACTACGTTACCCATAATCCAACACAAGCTCCACGAATCGGAGACATCGCTGTTGGCAACCCTACCCAACCCCCGCCGAGGATTACAATGACTAAATCGATTGATTGGCAACTGACTGAGTACACAGCTGCTGAAGTTAATGTTCAATTATGAAGAAAAGCAAACAAAACCTGTAAAAATTAATAAACATATCTCATCCCACATTTTTCAATCAATTAACACCAAACTTGCTACACTGGATCTTCAGACTGTAATTCACAAACTCATTGACCAGATTGTTGAATTATCAAAATCGAGCTTACAACGCATCAAAATGTTTTACAAATGTTTTACGATACGAATGTACAAAATGAACATTGGAATGTCAACTTTCTTGTTGTCCTATTCTCTCGCTTATTGCTCCTAAACTTGTCGGAAATTGCCTGGCCCCGCCTCATCGCTGCGAAGCAGCTTTAATTGGCTGTTGAAATCGTCCAATCAGATTCAGCGTTGTTGCACTGTTACGGTAGCCACAGATACGCTACATGCGCTCCCTATGTTAGTCTACAGTGTGTGCTGCTGTATAGCTTAATATATGTAGAGAGAAAGAGCAAGATAATTCTGTATTTCTGTGGAAGCAGGCTACTTTGCAACTTATCCTTCAGTGATTGTGTGCGTTCAAATACAAGTAAGTTCATATATTTTGTATGTATATTCTCTGGTTAAATATTCAGATTCGACAGTTAGCCTTAGGTTCGCTAGCTACGTTTAGCCTAGCTACGTCTCGTATTTGAGAATTAATGTGAGATTGTGTCCTAGATATTCTGTGTATGGATCTAAGTGCCTGTAATGGTTAGCTAGCTGATTATAGCCATTAGCATAGTATAACATGCTGGTTTAGCACTTTATTGTAGTATGCTTTTTATTACTGTATTCTAAGGCTGTTCATTATTGTTTGTCTATTCTGCCAGAACCACACACTTAAAGATAAGCAGAAATCCATGTTGATTGGAACGAGGGAGCCATTCCGAACACAGCTATAGTGTTCACCTATTTAACGATGTATGCCAAAAAGATTACAAGATTCTACTTTTGTTGTAATCTTATATCAAAGTATATAATTTCTTACTAGAGGTCACGTGCAATCTAAAGTTCTTAAAACTCGTCCGCTTGTAAATGTTCCAATCAAATTCCTCTTAACATTAGTCCCACCCTCACAGATTGTTTGCGTTGGAAATACGTCAAACTATGCAAGTTAGATGATCGCGAACGTCCGTTTCTGTGCGACTTTAACCGCTCGACCACCGGGTAGTAAGTATGGCCAAATTTTGTTTTCTTTTAATTTGTGTATCGACCCAGTGAGTCTGATCCTCTCCTAAATGTTATGGGTGCCAAGTTGGGCAATGCTACACCTCTCCACAGATTTTCCTGAAAATCGCTCTGGTAGATTTATATAATCCTGGGCCGCATTTCCCAGAGCCATCGTAGCACTAAGTGCGTCGTAAGCTATGTCGTAAGCTTTTCCTTTAGATGGCGTGCTGTTTCCCAGAGCCTCGTTAAGTATAGCTAAGTGAAGGGATACTTTCTTAAGGGCGGTGTGAACCCATTGTAAGCTGTCCTGTAGCGATGCACTCCGTTCATCCTGTTATAGTTTTGGTCTGATTAGGGCAAAATTATAAAGGAGAATTGCAGTATAGTGCACATCTATCTACCCTACCTGCGCAAATCACATCATTCGTCGACAATCAACTTTATGAAAATCATGAAAACAATGTTTTTGTAGCCTACATAACACATCATGGGAATGTTGTCATTTAAAATTATATTGAGCCAAATAATATATAGGGACTATCCATAATATAAATCCAATCCATGAACAACAACAACAGCAGCAATGTGATGACATGGCTTTTCTGTCTGTCTGTAGCCCACTATTATATTGTAGGATATCAACAGATATTAGGCGAATTGATTACATGAATTAAGGTCCCTTTCAATTTATTGTATCACAGCCAACTTGTGCTTCGTGTATACATCATGGCTGCATTACAACACATCCTTGTATTGAACCAAAGGAACTAACGGCAATGCTGTCCGCATATCCATTTGGTTCATGGTAATCATTTAATCAGGACCAACTTCTGTCCTTTGGATGTTCTCTTGGACAGTGCCATCCTCTCCAAATACAGGTGTTCTGAAAAGTTGGTCTACCTCCTCAGGATGACCTACCACCCATTATATTGTGCTTAAAGGACAGGTTTGGAATTTAGCATTATAGGCCATGTTAAAAGGTTATTTACGATCATATACAACAGCCAATATCAACGTTTTGTCAAACGGTGCACTTTCGAGATATAGCCCGTAACCGCCAACACACTCAATGGATCCATAGGTGCATAGACAAAATTCCTCAAAAACACCATGAACTCTCATTTTCAAAGACAGGAAACTCTCTGGTGTCACTGCTGTCAGTTGATGTTCTGACAAAACCAGGCCAGGTCCAGCCTGGCTTATGTGCGTGGCTGGCTTGTTTCTGTTCAGGACTGGTAGGACGGAAGCTAGTCATGCCACTGAAATAGCTGTGAATTGAAATGACATGAAATGATGTCTGATAAATTAAGATAGGTCTTGTCGCCTGGACACATCAGTTCCAATGCTTCCAATTCTAATCCAGCACAATAAGAGCGGGATAGCCAGTTAGCTCATGAGCTCACAACAACTAGCAGCAGCTTCCATAACATTAATGGTAGCGGTCAGTGGCTAAAGCAGTTACAGTGATGATAACATAAAGTCATCCCCATCAGGTCTTGAACCCCGGTCTCCTGGGTGGGAGTCCAATGCTCTCACTACTACTCTACTTGTGCAGTGGAGATTTTGGAGATTTTTATTTTGGTGTCCTTCTTGATTTTGGTGTGCTGGGACTACTGCCTCTTGTGGTGCCAACAGAGAAATGCAGGCCAACATTGTCCAGAGTAATGGAGGAAGGGAGGCAGGGAGTGATAACTGGACAAACGCTATACTAGGTGCGCTGATATCAAAATATCAAATATAAAATCACCGTAAGCGAAGCAAAGTCTGTCAACTGAGGGCCACCAGCCGGGCTGGTGTTCGGCTGCCACAGGTGGGGAGAGCAGTCGGCGGAGCTCTGCTGGCTCCCAACCCAGAATTCTGCAGCTGAACTCTGAAGGGCTCACCCCTAGTAAAATCGACGTCATCGAGCACCTGGCCTGCACCACCAAGGCCCTCGTCATCCTCCTCCAGGAGACCCACTGCGTAACAGCAGATAAGATAGTTCTCCCAAATTTCGCTCTAGCTGGGTCTACCCTGGCTCGGAGATTGAGTGGTTGTGTGTGGATGTTGGCAGCTTTAAAATCATCAATGTCTACAAGCCTCCACCCTCGCGAATCACACCAGCATGTCTCCCAATCTTCCCCCACCCCTGCCTCTATGCTGGCGACTTATTGTCAGCACAAGGATTGGGGGTACAGCACCAATACATCCGACAGAGAAAACCTGTCTGCTTGGGCAGCTAACAACAGCCTGGCCCTGCTGTTACAATCCCAAGGGGGCGCAGCCAGATTTGTCTCAGGTCGCTGGAAAACTGGGACGAATCCTGACTTGGCATTCACGAGTGTCGGTGTTGACAACTGGCTCCCTGATAGATGCGTTCTAGGAAAGTTCCCGCGGCCCCAACATCGACCATCGCTGATAACCATGCCTAAACTCGTGGACCTCGTCGTGAGCAAGCCGATGAAGTGATGGAACTTCTGAAAGGCCAACTGGAAACACTACCGCCTCCTTACCCATAGATCCACGAGGTTCCTCCCACCACCTAACACCAAAAACGTGGACGAGGCGTACCGGGAACTCTGCGGCATACTGGTGAAAGAGGCTAAAAAATCCATCCCACACGGACGTCACAATAGCTAGAAACCGTGCTGGGATGCGGAGTGTCTAGAAAACGAAAATGTTTAATTAAAATTGTGATCACTCAATGTGGTAAACACACACATTACAAACTCTAAACAGAATAGTTTTGGAGTTGTATTGGGAGGTTATTTTGTGACATTTGGAAAGTGTCTGGTACCAGTGAATGCCGCTAAGCTAGGCTAATTGGTCCAGGTCTCGCCACTCCATATTGCATGCACAGAGTTGAAAATGCTTCATACTGCTTGTCTAACCCCAGGGAAGATGGAAAACAAGCATATTTCCCAAAATGTTGGCCATGTCCTTTAAACATAACATAATGGATAGTAGGTCATACTGAGGAGGTAGGCCAACTTTTCAGAACACTGGCTGAGCAAAATCAATCACCCATTTAGCTATCATCATTATCAAAAAATGTCCCGGCCTTTCAAGAAGTCCCAGACTAGACTTATATGTCACAATTAATGCTCTTTATATTATATTTTGTAGGCTTTAATGTATGAATTGGAACTATCACAAGGTCTCGCCTTGACTCTTAAATAGATTAGCAGATTAGCTTTCGTAGGCATAGCTTCATTTTTGTTAATATTACATTAGGGTAAAATGATTATGACAATGTGTGTTGTATTGACTTTATTCATTCCATTTATTTGACTTAATGAATTTCCAGCACTGCGCCCAGGGACAGCTCCACCTAACGATGTATCTTACCAGTTTGTCTAAGGATGTATCTTTAGATGCCCACTAAGGGATAGTCTGGGAAACACTCATGGGTAAAACAGCTCCTTCACTAAGGTATACCTTAAGAACCTTAGTTGAGCGCTAAGGTACATCGAACTGGGAACTGGGAAATGCATCCCTGCTAAATAACGAACAAACAAAAAACTGAACAAACAAAATCACACACCCAAGTGAAATGAAAAAATATATCCCCAGCCCCAGCGGTGCAGAGGCAAAATAATAAACTTGAGCTGGTAACTTGAAACTCCCTGCCTTTGTCTTAGTGGCTGTGTGTGAGAGATGTACAGTCTACTATCATAATATGTTTATGTTAACACTATATTATAGTGAGCATGATAAAGAAGTTTGTAATGTTAAGTGTGCCGAGTGAAGGGAATCAGAGTAGATCAGGGAATCAGAGAAGATTAATTGGAGACAGGTTACACAATTTCTGCCAAATTAAAGTTATCTTTCAATTACTCGTTTCATAATCTTCAGATCTGGAATTGTGTTGTGCATGTAATTAACTTGGCTCTATGCACCTCTGTTGACTCAAATCACTGGCAGCCTCTCAACAGGAGCAGGACCAGGGGTAGAGCGAGCAGCTGCAGCTGTGGTGTGTGTGATGTTGTTTGTCTTGGTCCCGGGTAATAAATAAATCATCCGCTACACGCCTCCCACGGCAGGGTGCAGGTGTGAACGGAGGCAGCGGGGAGCAGCCGCCATCTTACCTGGGTTTGTCTGTGGGATGACTGGGTGAGGTGGGCAGTGGGGACTATAGAATAGCCCCCCCCTTACACACACACACACACACACACACACACACACACACACACACACACACACACACACACACACACACACACACAAAATAAACAGCAAACAAATGTTCACTCCTGTGAACTCTCATTTTGACTGTAGGCTCTGTGCAAGTACTGTATACCATAGAAACTCGCCACCCTCTCCACAGCTATCTCCTCCCCCTCTTTATTTTTCGCTTGCTCTCTCCCTCTCTTTCTCACACACACACGCAACACTCTCTCTCACTCTCTCTCTCTCTCTCTCTCTCTCTCTCTCTCTCTCTCACACACACACACACGCACACACACACCCTAGTGCACCACCACAGGGCTGATAGCACAGCAGTAGCTCCCTAATGAGTCCCATCCCTCTCTCTTCTGTGCCGCATTATTAATTAGCTCAATGAGCCTTGCCAGTGAGACTCGCTCTGTAGATTAGAGTCCTGCAGTACCACAAACACACACACACACACACACATAGACACAAACGCATGCACACACACTCCCCAGCAGCCCGTTGTGTGCTGCAGTATCAGCCCTGAATGGGGGTCTGGTGAAGTTCAGCTGCTGGCCTCTCACAAAGCCAAGCTGTGCTGCATAGAGCAAACTGCAACATGGCGTCTAAAAATAGAGGGGTTTGTTTTACTGCTGCAGTAAGTCATTTGTTTTGTCCAACAAAAAGGTTTTTTTTTTTTTTTTTTTAGCTCTAGTAGATGAGAATGGTGTTCAAATGCAACTGTTTAAGTCTTCCCTTTTCATTGCATTAGGTTCATTAGTATCTACGCTAAGATGTATACCTTACTGTCTTTTCAACACTGCATTTGTGGCCTGCTTGTTGTTTTTCTAAATAGACAGAGGGATTGAGTGACGGTGCAAGCATGTCCATATGTGGTTTGTATCTGTATGTACATTTCAGCATCATCTTCTCTGGAACAACGGGCAGGGGTGTGCTTATCGACAGCGTGACCTCCCGGTGAACCCACGGCCATGTGCAAGAGGACGGGGAGGGAGCCGCCGCGCCGCTGCTAGCCTGTCAGAGCCATCGATACTGTGATGAATGGAGGCGGCGGTTATTAAACTAGAATTAGAGCGGGTGGGATGATAGATGAAGGAGTGAGGGGTTCTGAGAGAGAGGGCGGGGGTGCGTGGGGAGGGGAGTGTGTGGGGGTGGGGGTGGGGGGGTGTTGAGGGCGGTGGATGGCACAACATCAGCATCATCACTCTTTATTATCCTCCAGGGCCACCCGTCATACGGAGAGAAAGGGGGCACGAGGGGGACACACCTAGCTGATAACCTCCACACTGTCCTCTCACTGCACAGGTGGTGGAGAGGGGTTAGAGTGAGAGGACAGGGGAGTGGGAGGAGGGCAGAAATATAACTGATTCCCCCTGTAAAGCCCTTGGTTCTGCCTCTGTTTGTCTGGGTCAATGTCCTCCCAATTTCATTTAGTTAATTGTTTTTTTCTCCCTCCATGTTGAAAAGACAGTGGGTTGCTTTTCAGTCATTACTTTTTAGCTTTGTGCAATTTGATTTTTTTTTTTTTTTTTTTTTTCAAAAATAAAATAAAATACTATGGAAAAACCTGATTACAAGGGGGACTGTAATATTAATTGGATACATTGTTGTGAGATGGATGTTCTTATTAAAAAATGATTTAAATTAAGATTAGAATGTTTAAGTTTAATTATCTTAAGTGTTTTACTTATACGAATTGTTGTTTTAATAAGTCTTGTTTGACTTCCATTTTTCTTCAGCCAGTCCTTTTTTTTCTTGCGACCACATAGCCCATCAATCTTGGTGAGCCCTCCAGGCGACGGTACACACGCCGTACACACAGATAAGTCATAGAGGCGAAGGATACCGGGGGATCAGCAGGGAGAGTGGAGCTGAGAGGGTTCACCATGCGGTTACCACACACACATAGTGTACATGTACACTAGTACGGAGGTTTGAGTTTTTTCATAGGGAAATCAGTTTACCATCTGCCATTGCTGTTTTTAGTGTCTTGTGAAAATACAAAACGAGACAGATAAAAAGTTTCTGCGCTGTGCACTAATCACTTCCCCTCTCTGCTCCCTGTGCTCCACCCCACTCTGTTTTATTAGTGGTTTATTTATTGATGTTTTAGTTAATGTCTGTGCTAATTCATGCCTGGGTTTGTCTTCATTACACCTCTGAAATAATTAAGTGCGCTGAGAGAGAGAGAGCACCGTGCTGGACTATGCAGAGGCACCATACCGTTTCTCACTGTTTTCATTATCCTAACCCTGACCCTCTCCAAACATAAACCATACTCAGTTTTATCTGCAACTCATGTTACTCGATTTCAAGTCTCAGTTTAACTCCTAGTGAGTGTGGATTTGTGTCTTTGTCTATGTCTGTGTGTGTTTGTGTGTGTATGTGTCAGTCTGTGTGCGTGTGCGAGCATGCTCAGCCTGTGTAGAAGCTCACTGCTACAATAGATAGGTGTTTATTGACTAAACATTAAGCTGACACTATCAGAAGAAAGGGGGACTTATTTATGGGGCGGATGTGCAATACGCTCTGTGAGTTACATGTGAAGAAGCCCTAGGATGGTATCCAGCAAAACGACATACTGCTGCCTTAGTTGAGCCACAGTGGTTGCACGTCTTATACTGCTGTGCACTGCTCTTTGTGGTACCTCCACTGGGTGGGGTGACAATGACAGATCTCTCTCTGAGTTTACAGATGGTATTTCTGAAGTAGTCTGTTTTCTTTTATTCATTTGTTCTGAACGATGAGCAGTCTACCTGATAGAGCCCCTATAAATTGCTGCCCCACTAGGTTATGCTTTAGATTGGTTTGATGGATGATAAATGGTGGAGGTATGTAGCGGGAGGAATAGTAGGAGGCAGTGAACCAATTCCTCACTGAACCTAAATGGCTGGTAGGTGTTTAGGACACACATAAAAGACCTACCGCGACCACTTGTGACTGGACTTATACTCATATTTTGAAACATTGGGGGGAATCATGACCAAAAGAACAGAAACAAGATACATAGGTGGCAGGGGAATGAGAAGGTGGCGGATTTTCCACCTAATCTAGAACAATGACCATAGCACTGATTCTCTGAAATCCTTGTGGGATATTACAGGTAGTCGTCTGGGCTGCGCTCCCACACAGTTCCTTTTACCAGTCTGTCTGAAGGCTCAAGTAGGTCAACAAACAAAACGTGGCAGCCACCTTTAGGGAGTAGCTAATTAGAGAGCAGTGTGGACAGCTTCATTCTGAATCACTATTAAAAGCCCCATCCATCATCTCCATGGTGATAGCTTGGGCTCAGGTCTTGTGATGTGGTCATGAACAAGTATTGTTCTGTGGAAGGGGGGTGTCAACAAGAGTCAAATAATCAGTAGAAATGACCTAATTACCCTTGGTATCACATCATTGTGAATGGTGGAAGTTTCATATCTTCACTTGTTTTAGCACGAGGAAGGCTGAAAGGAAGGAAATATAAACCTCCAGAAAGTCAACTAAGATGCAGATTATCATCGCACTGTAGGCCTACTGTCACTCTCAAGTATTTCTGTATAATATTGTATTTCTCCATGGGTAAGAAAGTTGTATCTTTACAACATGAGTTTGGACTGACTAGGATAACAACAATTACCATGATACAACTGGATGAATGCTCCTTGATTGTGGATGCAGTGCAATGAGTCAGAGGTTATAGAGGTCAAAGTTCATAAACCCTTTTGAGAACTGAAAGTAATCTTCATCCATATGCTTCCCAGCCTGTGGCAGTCCTGCCAAGGGCAACCCCAACGACTGTGACCCCTAACTTTGACATTCTGCAGTCTTACATTGGACACTTTTAAAACAAATTGCAATATTAAAACACATTCTAAAACAGCACATAAACAAAACATACAGATAATATGTTTGGGAAAATGCATTCCCACTTCCCTTGAAAACTGTAACTTATAGGCCTGTGCTTTGATCCTCCTGAAATAAATACTGTAACCTATATCTATTTTTCATCCTTGATCACTCTCTGAGATAGGCTACTTCCGTGCTAACACAGTATGTAAAACCGATGTTGCACATTGATCGTAGTTTGGTAAATTGCGACATTACCAACAGGTGATGTTATGAGAACAGTCCTATATGGTCGCAAAATAACCAATCCTCATGGAGACTGTACGGCAGCGTTGCTGTAACGTTATAGAAATACGTAATTAAATAATGTGACAATTGCGTTATATCACAGTATTCATCCTTACTTTATTTGAAATGTACATTTCTAATGTCACTGGTGAGTTGTCAGAACGTTTGTAAATTACTTACATTTTAAAATACAATGTTACATTTAGAAAGTTACAAAATTGTAATATTGAGTAGCATTCCTTTCATTTCTGTTTTGTGTCATTTCTAATTAGATTGATAATTATATGTAGGCACATTATTTTTCTGTATTAAGATTGGCAGTCTAGGTCTAATAAAAATAATGATAAAAATATGCCTACAAATAAAGTCCTAATTCCATCCATCCATCCATCCATCCATCCATCCATCCATCCATCCATCCATCCATCGTCATCCACTTATCCGGGTCGGTTTGAGGAGGCAGCAGTTCCAGCAGGGGGCCCCAGACATCCCTTTCCCTAGCAACATCAACCAGCTCTGCCTGGGGGATCTTTAGCTGCTCACAGGCCAGTGCAGAGATGTAATCCCGCCACCTAGTCCTGGGTCTACCCCGTGGCCTCCTCCCAGCTGGACATGCCTGGAACACCTCCCTAGGGAGGCGCCCAGGAGGCATCCTCCCTAGATCCCCGAATCACCTCAGCTGGCTCCTTTCGACACAAAGGAGCAGCAGCTCTACTCTCTCACGGATGACTGAACTTCTCACCTGGTCTCTAAGGGAAACACCAGCCACCCTCTGGAGAAAACAGCCGCTTGTATCCTTGATCGCATTCATTCGGTCATGACCCATCCTTCATGACCATAGGTACAAAGATAGACCGGTAGATCGAGAGCTTTGCCTTTTGGATCAGCTCTCTTTTTGTCACAACAGTGCAGTAAAGTGATTGCAGAACCGCTCCTGCTGCCATGATTCTCTGGCCAAACTCCCGCTCCATAGTCCCCTCACTCGTGAACAAGACCCCCAGATACTTGAACTCCTTCACTTGGGGTAAAGACTCATTCCCTACTTTGAGTGGACAATCCACTGGTTTCCTGCTGAGAACCATGGCCTCAGATTTGGAGGTGCTGATTTTCATCCCAGCTGCTTCACATTTGGCTGCAAACCGATCCAGAGAGTGCTGGAAGTCACAGGCTGATGATACCCCTCCATGGCTACGCTTCGATATCCTGTCCATGAAAATCACAAACAAGATTTGTGACAAAGCGCTGCCCTGACGGAGGCCAACCCCTACCGGAAAAGAATCCGACTTACTGCCAAGGAAGCGGACACAGCTCTTGCTCTGGGTGTACAGAGATTGGATGACCCTGAGCAGGGACCCCGTTACCCCATACTCCCGCAGGACCCTCCACAATATCTCTCGAGGGACCCGGTCATAAGCCTTCTCCAAATCCACAAAACACATCTAGACAGGCTGAGCAAACTGCCAAGCCCCCTCCAAGATCCTTGTGAGAGTGAAGAGCTGGTCAGTGGTTCCTTGACCAGGATGGAATCCGCTTTGTTCCTCTTCAATCTGAGGTTCGACTATCGGCCGGACCCTCCTTTCCAGCACCTTAGAGTACCCTTTCCCTGGGAGGCTGAGTAATGTGATGCCTCTGTAGTTGGCACACATCCTCTGGTCCCCTTTTTTGAATATTGGGACCACCACCCCAGTCTACCATTCCTTTGGCACTGACCCAGACTTCCATGCAGTGTTAAAGAGGCATGTCAACCAAGACAGCCCCTCAAAACCCAGCGGCTTCAGCATTTCTGGGCGGATCTCATCAGTCCCTGGGGCTTTGCCATTGTGGAGTTGTTTGACTACCTCAGTGACCTCCTCCAGGGAAATTGATGATGACCCTCCTTCATCTCCTGGCTCTGCCTCGATCGTAGAGGGTGGATTTGTTGGGTTCAGGATTTCCTCAAAGTGCTCCTTCCACCGTTCAACAACCTCCTCAGTTGAGGTCAGCAGTGTCCCATCCTTGCTGCACACAGCTTGGATGGTCCCCCGCTTCCCCTTCCTGAGGTGTCCGATGGTTTTCCAGAAACACCTTGGTGCCAACCGAAAGTCCTATTCCATGGTTTCTCCAAACTCCTCCCACACCCGCTGCTTTGCCTTAGTCACGGCTGAGGCTGCAGCCCTCCGGCCTGTCGATACCCTGCAACTGCGGTCTCCCGGGCTAATATACAGTATCACGGTGTTCGAGGGTTACTGCCCCTTGAGGTACCTATGGCCCTCAGGCCACAGCTCCCAATCGCAGCTTCAGCTCAATGTTCCCAACCTCCACAAGGATGCCTGAGAAGCTCCGCTGGAGGTGGAAATTGAATCCTCTCCGGACAGGCTCTTCCTCCAGACGTTCCCAGTTCACCCTCACTACACACTTGGGTTTACCTGGTCTGTCCAGAGGTTTCCCCCGCCATCTAACCCAACTCACCACCAGATGGTGTTCAGTGGACAGCTCTGTCCCTCTCTTCACCCGAGTGTCCAAGACACACGGCCTCAGATCAGATGATACAATAACAAAATCAATCATCGGCCTAAGGTGTTCTGGTGCCAGGTATACTTATGGGCATCCTTGTGCTCGAACATGGTGTTTGTTATGGACAAACCATGACTAACACAGTAGTCCAGCAGCAAAACACCACTCGGGTTCAGATCGTGGTGGCCATGCCTCCCAATCACGCCTCTCCAAGTGTCTCCATCATTGCCCATGTGCGTGTTGAAGTCCCCCAGCAGGACAGTGGAGTCCCCCGCAGGAGCCCCATATAGGACTCCCTTTAGGGTCTGCAAGAAGGCCGAATACTCTGAACTGCTGTTTGGTGCATATGCATTAATTTATATTAGCTGTTAAACTGATTGAATTTAATATTTACGAAACAGGTTAAAATTCAGAGAATAACTACAACATAAATGGTAAATGACAGGAATGTAGTTTAGGTGCTACTAAAGTTTAGTATATTAGGTAACTAGATTTCATCACGGTTTATGCCATGTTGCCAGTCCTGCTACTAGCCTACTACACTAGTAGCAAGACTACTTATACTCCTCTAGCTACTACTAACCCTGGAATATTAACTGAAGCTACCGTAGACTACTGTTGTAAATGGTTGGGTATTGTTCTTTTCACTCAACAGAAATTTGGCGGTCACTATTAGCCTAGCTTCGTCAAACCCAATTTGCAAAAATGTGAAGGATAAGAGAATGTGAGCTCACGTGATCAGGCTAACCCACACTTGCCTTCCTTCTCCACCCTAATTCCAGGAAACTAGCAACTTCCCCAGCTGACATGTTAGCTATAAAAAAAAAAAAAATAGACCTAATTAAATCAAATCATTTATGGGGCGGGATGTCGTGATGTCTCATTAACTTTCCTGTCCCCAAAATCTACCCCCATCTTGCTTCCCTGAACTCCCTATAGCCTAACCCAAATGCCCTAGATCTCTGCCTGAAATTGTCCGTGAGCCAGTAGGGTTGGTTGGCACCACATGGGGGTATTAATTTTCATAGTGATTTTTAGGAAAAATCATAGGATTATTAGAAAAAGCCTTAGCCTTGCACCAGTGGTAGCTTTCTGTGTGGTATCACTTGATTTATATCCCCATAGGAAAACTAAAAAATAACTTAAAAAAAGGCCTTATAGGCAGGCGCGCAGATTGGCTGGGGCAAGGGGGGGCACTGCCCCCCCTGGTGGCCAGATGCGCAAACTGCCCATGTAGATGTAGCCCAGCTCTGGAGAGGCAGTCTGCAACCAGGTTGGACTTAACAGCGACGTGCCGAATGTCCGTGGCGAACTCAGAGATGAATGAGAGCTGGCGTTGTTGGCAGGCAGACCACGGTTCAGCCGCCTTGGACATGGTGAATGTCAGGGGTTTGTGGTCCACGAAAGCCGCGAACTCGCAGCTGTCGCCGTCTTGCCCTTTTTGCCCATGTCTCCCACCCATGTCCTGTGTTCTCTCTCTCTAACCTCTTGTCTCTGTGTTCCCCTCCAGGTCCACTAGATGTCCTCCTCCCTTGGTGACCCCTCCCCTCTCTACCCAGCTGTCTCCACTCTTGTCATCACTGGGTGTTCCTGGGTCTCCCCAGCTGTCTCCCATTGTGTCATTAGTCCACGGGTGTATTTAGGCTGTTCTGTGTTTGTCATTCATTCATTGTTGAGTTGTCTGTTACCCTGACTGTCAAGCCAAGCCGAATTCTAGATAAAGACCAAGTTTGGATTATTCTGAAAACCTTCCTCCATCTGTTTCCTTTTTTGCACCACTGGGTCCACCCTTTGAAAAATTACAGAACAACTCAACCATCATGGATCCAGCAGAGATGGAACAACTGCATGCTGTTTCAGCAGAGATACTCCACCTCCGAGCTGCACTGTCTAACCAAGGAGCCCTGGTTGGACAGAACACCAGGACCTCCACAACATTGCTGCTGCTGTGCAGGAGCTGGGTCAGCAGATGCCCCTGCCAGAGCAGACGATACCTGGAAGGAATCCGCCTCCGGTCCTGGGCACTCCCTCCCAGCCCAGAGGGAGATCCGTCTGCTGCCACTGGAACTCTACGATGATAATCCGGGGAAATGTCGAGGTTTCCTCACCCAATGCACCTTGGTCTTTGAACTGCAGTATGCATGCTTTCCAAATGACCGCTCCAAGGTAGCATACATTATTAACCTCCTTATGGGGCGAGCGATCACCTGGGCGTCTGCAGCCTGGGAGCAGGAGTCTCTTTGATGTCAAAGAGTTCATGGCGGAGATGAAGAAAGTTTTTTGACCACCCGGTCACTGGCCGTGAGGCAGCTAAGAGACTTACCAATATCCGCCAGGGGACACGCAGTATAGCCGACTATGCTATTGATTTCCGCACCTGCGCCACTGATGTCGGCTGGGGGGCAGGTCCTCTAGTAATGCTCTTCCACAAGGGCCTCACTAATGCGTTGAAGGACGAATTGGCCACCAGAGACATTCCCGAGGGGCTGGATGACTTCATAGACCTGGCCATCCGCATCGACAACCGGCTGCGGGAGCGCAGCTGTGAGCGGGTGAAGGGGGCCCGCTCCACTTGGATCCTCCGACCGCCGAGTGTGCCCGTGTCTGAACAGAGTGCTCCGAACACGCCCACACCAGCTGTCCCGGCTACAGCAGCCAACCAACCTGCTTCTCCTGTCGAGCCCATGCAGCTGGGATGTACCAAGCTCTCCAATGAAGAGAGAGAATGCCGTGTCCAGACAAACTGCTGCTTCTACTGTGGTCAGCCCGGTCACAGGGCATCTTCCTGTCTGCCTGACTGTGCCCCATCGTCCCCGCTCCTATCTCCCTGTTGCACTCACTTGGAAGACAAACTGAACATAGCCACTGAGCACACCGAGTCTCCACTGGAGGTCTGTGCCTTGGACGGTAGGCTTTTAGGCACCATCACTCACCGCACTGTCCCCCTTAACGTCTGTGTTCTCTGGGACTCTGCCCTGGTTGGAAAAACACAACCCTGTCATCAACTGGAACACTGGAGCTGTGATGTGTTGGAGCTCTTTCTGCCACCAGAATTGCCTGAGATCGGCTGTTGTCTCCCCTCCTGCCCTGCCTGTCCTCTCTTGCCCTGATGAGTTTCCTGACCTGTCCTCTGTCCCCTCTGTCTACTTGGATGTTAAGGAGGTGTTCAGCAAGCATCGCGCCTCTTCCCTTCCCCCTCACCATGCTTACGACTGTGCCATCAACCTCCTCCCAGGAACCACACCTACTCGTGGCCGCCTCTTCTCCATGGAGAAGTAAATCTCTTGAGTCCTTGGCGGCAGGTCTGATCCGTCCGTCTGTCTCTCCTGCTGGGGCTGGATTCTTCTTCGTGGAGAAGAAGGACAAGTCCCTCCATCCCTGCATCAATTACCGTGGTCTCAATGACATAACCATCAAGAACCGGTACCTCTTCTACTCATCTCTATAGCTTTCGATTCTCTCCAGGGGGCGACCATCTTCACCAAGCTCGATCTCCGCAACGCCTATCACCTGGTTCGTATAAGGGCAGGGGATGAGTGGAAAACAGCTTTTAACACTCCCAGTGGTCATTACGAGTACCTGGTGATTCCGTTTGGTCTCACCAATGCGCCAGCGGTGTTCCAGGCTCTCGTGAATTGTGATTTCGGAGGGGAAGGTGCAGATGGATCCTGCAAAAGTGAAGGCTGTTCTGGAGTGGTCTGTCCCATCTACTCATAAGCAGCAGCTACAGTCTTTCTTGGGGTTTGCTAATTACTACCGCCATTTTATCCGCAACTACAGCTCCCTAGCGGCCCCTCTGACTGCACTGATTTCCTGTTCTCAGCCTTTCACTAGACGCCTGCAGCTGATAAGGCTTTAAAGTCTCTCAAGAGTCGGTTCACCTCTGCTTCCGTTTTGACTCACCCTGACCCCTCTCTTCCTTTCATAGTGGAGGTCGACGCTTCTGATGTGGGGGTTGGCGCCATCCTGTCTCAACGCTCTCCACTGGACAAGAAGGTTCACCCATGTGCCTTTTTCTCCCGTCGCCTACTTCCTGAGGAGAGGAATTACAACGTCGGGAACCGAGAGCTGTTGGCGGTCAAGCTGGCGCTGGAGGAGTGGCGCCATTGGCTTGAGGGAACAGAACACCCCTTTATGGTTTGGAATGACCACAAAAACCTGACCTACATCAGGACAGCCAAGCAGCTCAACCCAAGCCAAGCCAGAATGGCCCTGTTTTTCGCATGGTTCAGTTTCACCTTGTCTTACCACCCGGGGTCCAAAAATTTCAAACCTGATGCTCTGTCTCATCAGTTCTGTTCGGAGGAAGCTACTGATGTTCCCGAAGCAATCCTGCCACCCTCCCAGATCATGACCGCCAACTCCTGGTTGGTGGAAAATGTAGTCCGGGAAGCACAACGCACTCACCCCGACCCTGGGACTGGACCTGCTGGGCGCCTGTTTGTTCCCAACCCTGCCCACTCCGCAGTGCTCCAGTGGGGCCACTCATCTCGTCTCGCCTGCCAGCCCGGAGTTGGGCGGACTATGTTCTTCTTGTGCCAACGATTCTGGTGGCCTACCATTGTGAAGGATACTAAGTCTTTCCTCGCTGCCTGTCCTGTCTGTGCCCAGAACAAGTCCTCTTGCCAAGCCCCCTCAGGCCTTCTGCAGCCCCTACCTGTCCCCCATCGCCCCTGGTCGCACATCTCCCTTGACTTTGTGACTGGCCTGCCCCCCTCTGACGGCCATATGGTCATCCTCACGGTGGTTGACCGTTTTTCTAAGATGGCCCACTTTATTCCCCTGCCCAAATTACCCTCAGCCAAGGAGACTGCCCAACTCATGGTCCAGCACGTGTTCCGCCTGCATGGTCTCCCCTTGGACGTGGTGTCTGATCGAGGCCCCCAGTTCTCCTCGCAGTTCTGGAAGGCTTTCTGCTCTCTCCTCGGGGCCTTGGTCAGTCTCTCCTCTGGGTTTCACCACCAGACTAACGGCCAGTCTGAGCGGGTCAGTCAGGATCTGGAGACTACTCTGCGCTGTCGGGCCTCGTCCAATCCCACCACCTGGAGTCGGCAGTTGGTGTGGATGGAGTACTCTCACAACACTCTTCCCTGCTCAGCTACCAGCCTGTCACTCTTCCAGTGCACCCATGGTTATCAACCCCCCCTCTTCCCTGATCAGGAGCCTGATGTCGGTGTTCTGTCGGCATGGGCATTTGTGCAGCGCTGTCGCCGGACCTGGATGAAGGCACATTCCTCCCTGCTCCGCGCTACCTCAAGGTATCAATGCCAGGCGGATCGCCATCGTGTCCCTGCGCCTCGTTATCATCCAGTTCAGAAGGTCTGGCTCTCCACCCATGACCTCCCCCTTCGAGTGCAGTCTCGGAAGCTGGCCTCCAAGTTCATCAGCCCGTTTCCCATCGCCACTGTCCTCAGCCGCGCTGCGGTCTGCCTGAAGCTCCCCCGGTCCCTTTGTGTCCATCCTATGTTCCATGTGTCTCAGGTGAAGCCTGTCTCCTCGTCCCCGCTGGCTCCTGCCACCCGTCCTCCACCGCCCCCCCATGTCAATGATGGGTCTGAGGTCTACACTGTCTGTCGCTGCTGGATGTTCGCCGTTGGGGCTGGGGTCTTGAGTACTTGGTTGATTGGGAGGGGTATGGCCACGAGGAGTGGTGCTGGCATCTGGCTCGGGACATTCTGGACCCTGCCCTGATCACCGCCTTCCATCGCGGCCATCCTGGTCTGCCTGGTGGGACGTCAGGAGCTGTCCCTTAGGGAGGGGGTCCTGTCACGGTCTTGCCCTTTTAGCCCATGTCTCCTGCCCATGTCTTGTGTTCTCTCTCTCTAACCTCTTGTCTCTGTGTTCCCCTCCAGGACCACTAGATGTCCTCCTCCCTTGGTGACCCCTCCCCTCTCTACCCAGCTGTCTCCACTCTTGTCATCACTGGGTGTTCCTAGGTCACCCCAGCTGTCTCCCATTGTGTCATTAGTCCACGGGTGTATTTAGGCTGTTCTGTGTTTGTCATTCATTGTTGAGTTGTCTGTTACCCTGACTGTCAAACCAAGCCAAATTCTAGATAAAGACCAAGTTTGGATTATTCTGAAAACCTGCCTCCATCTGTTTCATTTTCTGCACCACTGGGTCCACCCTTTGAAACATTACAGTGGCCTTCCAGCAAGAACTGAAAGTGCAGGATGACTAGCCAAAGCCCGAGGAGCTCTCTGTCGAAGGTACTGTACTTGCACTCCCTGGGTGTCAGCTGGCGGCTGGAGAAGGGAGGCGGCTGCCAGGCACCCCCAACCCACTGCTCGTGCACTGCACCAATGGTGTAGTCAGATGCGTCAGTGATGATTGCGATAGGTGCCGTGTACGAGGGGTGAGCCAACATGGCCACCTGAGCCAGTGCAGCCTTGGTGTCTGATTGGGGGTCTTGCCTTTGAGGGCCTCGTACAGCGGACGCATGATTTGGGCGGCTCGAGGGATTAAACGGTAGTAAAAAGTCACCATCCCGATGAACTCACTAGCTACAGTATCAATAGCCAGTGTAATCGGATTCTAGCTATGTTAGCTAGCTAACTAGCAGGCTAGTAGGGCTGTCAACTTACACAGGCATTAAAAACGGAAGGTTTGAGTCAGTTAAGCACAAGTCAGCTATCTACTTAGCACTAGCGATGCTGGCAGTCAGTAATGTAACATTAGGCTCTGGAAATTAATTAGTTGAAAAACAAGAATAGTTGGGCAATGGCTAGATAGCTAAGGCATTTTGAATTGTGTCATAATTTATTAGCTATAAATATAGTCAATTCAGACCTTGTTTGCTTGCGCTCAACGCTCAACAAACCACAACACAGCAGCAGTCCTTGCAGCTGGTTGCGCATGCCAGTTTCACATCGCATCAAAGCCACTAGCAGGCTACAATTGTATACTACCGGTGTAACTTTTTATTGATATAAATGTAGCCTCAATTGAATTTTTGAACATCAAGAAAACGACAGGAGACCACTGATGCTTTTAAAGCAACCTCGAGATTCAGATGGTAGCAGGGGCACAAAAGCCATGGTTGCCATAGGGAGTAGAATTATTTGCAACGTATTCACAGCCAGAGGGAGGGGCATCAGGGCCACAATGGCCGTGGCTGTCGTGTAATTCCCACCCTGGCTGTGAGGGGGCGTGGGAAGGTGTCGACAGCTTCTACCTACAACGGGTGGGGGGCAGCCGCCTCTCCAGTGACATGGTGCCCGAGGAAGTCGATGGTGTCCAGCCCGAACAGACACTTTGCTGGGTTGACTATCAGGCCGTGCTGGCTGAGCCTCACAAAGAAAGCCCGGAGGTGGGACAGATGCTCTTCCTCTGTGGTGCCAGCGATGAGTATGTCATCCAGGTAGATGAAGATGAACAGGAGGTCACGGAGCACGGAATCCCTCATACGCTGGAAAGACTGAGCGGCGTTTTTGAGCCCAAGCGGCATTCGTAGGAACTCGGAACAGCCCGAACGGCATGATCACCACTGTTTTGGGGATGGTAACTGCGCACCAGATCCACTTTGGAGAAGACACGCTTGCCCAACAGATGTGCCGAGAAGTCCTGGATGTGTGGGACAAGTTAGCGGTCGGGCGAATTCCGCCTTGGCGATGGCCAGCGTGGCGGGGTTTAAGTTCCTGGCTCTGGCATAGACCGGTGATCCTTTGGTGGCGCCGAGAAAGTAGGCTGGGTGAGGTCAGGGAATTCGGCCAGCAGTCAAAGGTACATATCCGCCTCTGAGAGTAAGCTAGACAGACTGCTTTAGATGGCCTCTCCGCGTGTGGATGTGAAGGAGGCGAATGTCTGTGTGTCGACCAGTGGCACATAATATTGTTCTTAACTTCCACTAGCAGACCATGGGCACATAAGATGCCGAGGAGGGGGAAGGCAATGGTCCCAAATGAACGCTGACCCCCAAAGCATAGCTTCACGGACTGCACGCCAAAAGAACAGACGGGACTGCCATCGCCAGTTGCCAACCGCGGCCCGTGCTCGCCGCTCATGATGTCCACCTCTGAAGTGGGGATAACGCTCCTCTGAGCACCTGTGTCGCAGAGGAACCTGCATCCAGAGATGGTGTCACAGATGAAGAGCAGCCTGCTTGTGTCGCCAATGCTCAGGGCCACTACTGAGCGCTGGCCTTCCCGTTTCCCGCCGGTTATTAGCTGCAGGGGGAACGGCGCCTTTAAGCCTTGGCACCGAACCGTGCATGGTATGTGCAGAGGCCCATGGATTCACGCCGACCAGGGCCCATGGCATTGTCCTCAGTCGACGTGCAATAGGCTGGCAGGGGAACGCTGATGGTAGGAGCCAACATATCCGGTCTGCCTCCTCAGCCAGGGAGCGGGGCTCTATGATGGTGATATTGGCCAGCGCTGTTTGGACTCGGGGTGGCATGTGATGCAGGAACAGTTCCCTAAAAAGGAAATAGGGTCTTTCCTTACCCAGTCCATTTAATATTTTCTCCATAAGCTCAGAGGTTTGCTGTCCCCCAGGCCTTGGATGGCAAACAGTCGGTGGGTTCTCTCAGCAGTAGATAGTTCAAAAGTCTTGAGCACCTCCTCATCTTGCCATCTTTGAGAGCCACATATTTGCCCTCAGCTGGGGGGTCTGTGAGGAGACCTACTATTCTGGATGCTGTGGAGCTTCCCAGTGCTGCTATGACGTAGTAGTACCATGTGTCGTCCTCTGTAATTTTCCGGAGGGCAAACTGAGCCTCTGCCTGCGAGAACCATGCTGCCGTGGAAGATTCCCCAAACTCCAGCAGTTTAAGAACAACGGCGTTCGTAGCCATGCATGCTCTCAGTACACTTAACTTCCCGAAGACCGATGTCGGGGTCACCAGTGTCGTGCTGAAGGAGGGAGGACTGAGGCAGGATCAAAATTAACTCCACTTTAATTCTAAATCCGAACAGGTACAAAATATTATGCGTGCACGCATCAGCAGCAGCAACACCAATGATAAACAGTTCCTGTGCCACCTAATAACCAGCTGGTGGACAACAACCCCACCCACAGTTCCAGGGGTTAGGGTTAGGGTTAGCCCTAACACTAACCCACAGTTCCAGGGGTTAGGGTTAGCCCTAACACTAACCCACAGTTCCAGGGGTGGATTCTTTCCCCTAGTAAGAAGTGTCCACCACAATCTGACATTATTCTAGTGTAATAATTTAAAGGCTGTTTATATTTACAGATTTTACTGGATGTGTAGGCTAAGAGGGAGACAATCAGCTGAACATGAATCAGTATTCTTAGTTTCATGTTTAATCAGTGACACTAGCCAGCATCTTTATTTGACTATATGAACTGAATTACATTATTGAATAGAGAATATTATTATTTGAAGTGTCTACTCTCGTTTGGATTGTGATTTGTTTGGATTTTGTTTGGGAAAGAACATAGCCTATACAGTTCAAGTTCATCCTATGTCAGGCTACTATCGACTTGGCTATTTTTGCGGGACTCCTGTTATTCTTATTTTGAAATTGATATCCACAAAGATACCCTTCATTGCTATAGCTCAAACTCGTAAATCACCCGTTTGATGTTTGAAGTGAACACAGCGTTACCATTGCTCTAGGCTACTGTTGTTGAACTTGACATGACTCCCCCACCGCTACGTCACTTCTGGTTTGGTGATTTTTTTTTAGATGCGGATGTAACAAAAACAATTCCAGAGGTCACTGTAGTGTATATGATAGGCTATTATAATTTGTATGAAAAGGTAGTTCATACATCATTTTCCTACACATTGACTCACAAGGGTCAATGCTCTTCAGAAGCAAGTAGCCTATACAGTGGGTTTAATGGTCATAGAATATGCGTTTTAACTTAACATTTAGGAAGGGGATAATGTTAATTATATGTAGGCTTATCCAAAGCTCCGTGGCCCTGGTGCAATGGATAGCGCATTGGACTTCTGGATCGGAAATTATGTGATTCAATCAAAGGTTATGGGTTCGACTCCCACCGGACTCCGGGTTTTGTCCGATTATAATATAAACGCCATGCAGTGTGCATTTATCGAACACTTGTGTGTTCGGCTACATCGCGCTTCTGTAAGCTACAAGTGCCTTTCTTGAAATACACATTCTTGTGTGGCAGTGGAATAAAGTTGCAATATTCACGCAGCCTAGTTGACAGCAAATACCAATCAAAACCAGTTAGGCTCAAAATCGTAATCAAATAAGCTAAAACACTGTGCAGCACGTCGTGCGATAATTGGTGGTTGGCATTTGTAAACAGCTTGCGCTTCACATGCTCGCTCATGTTTAGGCCTACGCAAAGCCTACGTAACCATGTTTGAGACTGGCGCGTGACTGCCGCTAGAATTTCTGCTAAAATTAGAATATTATATTGTGAGATAAAGGTTTAATTAAAATATAATCACGGCAAGTAGGCTATTGATGTAAATTTCACTGGAGACACTAAATGGGAAACATTAATATGACAAGTCGAAACCTGCAGTGCCCAAACAGAAGAACTCAAATTAGCTTAGATGGCAACAAATTGAACACATTTTGAATACATCTGAAAAATGGAAACATGTGCATCACATTTTTCATAAGATGCTAAAGAATGTTTTGAAACATCAATAGTTTATGGTTATCCCATTATGTATTCGAATGCCAAATCAATCGCATACATGTGAAAATATCAAGAAATGAAAACATCATGACTGAGAGCCTGGGCGGTGGTTGATGTTTCTTTTGACCCGTCTTTCTTGATGACCATTTAGGTATTGTGCTTTGTATACACGCAACTACTTACACTAACCTTATCTTTGTTGTAAAGCCATGAAGCTCTTTGGATTGATTTAATGTAAGAAATCTGCACGCCAATCCCAATTACATTTCAAGCTCAATATATGGGCTGTAAAGGATCAGACCACAAGCTTAAAGCCTACTTATGAGAGTCTAAAGTGAGGCGTCTTCAGTGATTGCCCAAGAATAGGGAAGTATGGCCCTAGGCCATAATTGCAATGTTTGAACACGATGAGCATGCATGCACACATGCAGCATCCCAAACATGCACAGTGAACAGGGGACAAACAGGGAGATCCTCTATGCCCCCGCCTGACGACATAGTCCCTTCTGCATGCGGTTCCGATGCATGGCTTCATTCATTTTCATTTGGCTTGAAAATGAAACGGGCAGTCACTCAACATTGAGGATAAACCGCGAGGGAGCTCTGTTGGCTTATTTCGGCAGCCTTATGAAGGTCATATTACAATGACTGATATCCAAGTTTCTATTATAAAGTGCTCCCCTTAAACGATAAATAAAAAGTTTATACATTGGATCAATGATCTTAATGTAACAAAATGGTCATTACTCCTCAACCTCGCCAACATTGATTATTTAGGATCAAAGCTAATGTCTCTGTAAATAGAGAACCAGCCGTTATACAAAGTGACCTGTCTATACCAGTTCAAGTTAATATAAGAAATAAACGGGTTTGTGTGGCTCTACTGTACCTTAATGCAAAGGAACAATGGGCCAGCAAAAATGTAACAATGATGACAATAGTCTAATTATAGGTCTATTAATAGGCAAAATTATACCAGAAAGTATATAATAATAACAATCACACCTCAAATAATAATAATTATATATAGCACCATCGTAGTAGCAGTAGCCTAGTAATAATAATAATAATAATAATAATAATAATAATAACAATAATAATAATAATAAAATGACAATAATGTGAATACTACTACTAGAGTAGCTACTCCTAGGCCTATTACGACCACTAGTTTACTACGAATAATAAAATGATTAAGCTAATCTGTTGGCTTTAATAGCCTATAGCCTACATGTAGAATATTTTTGGTAGCCTATATGTAGCTAAAGTTTAGGAGAAGCGTAGGCTATACGTTTTCATAGCCTTATGTCGGAAACCATTTAATAGCACTGCACGGTAGGGCTATACCGATTAAGGAAAGTTAACAAGTTTTTGGAGAAAAAAAAATGGAGGTTCTTCACTCAAATAAATGTTACCTTTCTAAGACCCAGTGACCGGGTCAACTTTGTCCCATGGGTGAAGCAAGGGTCAAAAGGTCGAAGTTGAAAAAGGGAGCAAGTAGCCTACTTATCATGAAGGAAACCCATGCTCTCCAGCTCTTATACGATGAACCAACCGTGCAAGAAAACAATTAGGCTAGATGTTTCTGTATATAGGCCTAATATCACTTAACATTAGGGTTACTGTGATACGCCAGGCCTAAAATGTGAAATACAGTTACAATAAAAGGACATAAAATACAACACAACGATTATGCATGAAGCCAAAGGATTTGTCCTAAAATAAAAATAATCTAATAAAGGCAATTTATTCCTATTATTTTACAGTAACAGGCTTTACAGTATCAGGCATTATATGGTTTAGGCTATACTTTATTGTGTCTCTCTTAATTATGTAATAATGTAATGTATTAATGTATGTATGTATTAATGTAATGTAATAAAGTAATGTATTTATTCTCTCTACTAAATCTCTCTGGTAAATTGCTTAATTTTGCATGGTATACCTGTCTTGTAATTCCTACGTACCATGACAAATAAACATCCTCCTATATATCGAGAATATTCAGTCAAGAAGGCTGCAGAATTAGGCTAGTATGCTATCTTATCTTAAGCTTAGTCTGCTTTTTGTATTTATTGAGCTACGATGAGTAGGCTATAACCTATAGGCCTTCCTCATTTAAAAGTATAGGCCTATATTTTAGGGTATTTATTTCTATAGTAGGCCTATAGCGTGTTTAAATATATTAACCTATCTCTGCAGTGGTTAAGCGGTGGAATGTAGACCGAGGCTAAAATTATCTTGGCAATTATCAATTAAAAAATTCGTCAGCTCAAAATAAGTAGACCTACCCCTCAATATACTTCCGAAAAATATCAGTTGGCTAAATAATAGAAAAATAGGGCTAGCTTGAAAAAGAATAATAAGGCCTAAAGTGTAGTCTAGATCCGCTTTAACTGAAGGGCATAGCCTAGTTTGGATCTTCCCTCCAAAGTGCTATAGCTTTATAACATGTAGGCTATACCCTATGTGCCTGCGGCTCGCGTGCGCCAGGAGTCTGAGCCCATCATGTTGGGGAGTAGGAGACAAGTGAACATCGCCTAGGCTACAGTCTACCAGAGGCTTGTGCACGATCACGGAACAAGCCTATCTAATCCGGCTTCTTTTTTTTCTTTCCTTCTTTCTCATTGATTCTCTCATAATTTCTCTTCCGCACACGTTGTACAAGTTAGGCTTACTATATATTGCTCGTCGTGGCCCTCTTCACCCCCATGTAAAACAAATGCGGCCACTTGAACGTCACGTAGGCTAGATCTACCTTTGAAACCCAATCGCTATGCAATTAGCATATGTATTTAGTCAAATCGAAATCTAAACTTATTCCCTTCATTCTACATAGTTTTACAAGACATGATGATTTATCAATTAAACCTCATTGGATACATGCACACACACATTTCACATTTAACAACATTCCAAACCATAGCCTATAATTAAACGTGTCTAAAACAACATAGAAACCAAACTAATAGGCTTCCTGAAAATAATGTCTTTCAAAGATCTGAATTAGTTGCTCTCAATCACCTCAATTGGTCTTGTTTAGCATAGGCCTAATTAGGCTACTTATCTCTAATACCCGAAGAACGAGTCTATCATTCCGCGGGAGACATTAGAAGTCTCATGTAATTCGATCCACCGTCTTGCAATGACGTCGCTACTTCAATTATGGCACTCTGACCAATACTCACTACACTGTTGTTTTGGCGACAGACGAAGTTAAAATTGTTGCTGAAGCTAGTCAGTATCGACAGAAGGTAGCCTATGTCTTTTTGTCTCCGGTTATTACTGTCTCCAACGCGAGGAATGATAGAAAACTTGAGTTCCGAAAGCGTTGGTGATCCAAACTGGACCTTGCACAGGAACGAGTATTCTATTGCGTTGTAGCCTACCAACAAGTTTCGAAGGGTAAGAAAAACTGCACCCATAACTTCAGATGAGAATTTTGTGTTCACACTCACATATTGGTTTCACTTCTTAATTTATCCATTAGCCTATGGTTTTGGCATAGGCTACTTTTGAAATATCGTAACCATTACTATTACTGAGCTTGCATTTTGAATAATTTAAAGTAGGGTTACTTGTTATGCCTGTTTAGGCCTACTGTCTTGAAACGAATGACGGTATGCCTACACAAAATATTGACTCTGGTTTGGTGTGAGCTATCCTATAGGCTAGGCTAAATTGAAGAGTAAAATTGAGAAAATGTTTAGGCTACTAGCAGTAGGCCTATTTGGTTCTCAAAGACGGTTGTGTTAAACCTAATAACTATCAGGGGAAGTTAATACTTAGGTCACACAGAAGGCCACTTGACACACTCATAATTTCAATGCGCTCACAATCAAGCTTCTTCTCCATCTCCCTGTAGCCCTACATCCAGTCTAGAAATATTTAAAAACCAAAAGTGAAATTCTAGAGCTGTTGTAGGGGCAGTGTAGTGGATACTCCGCTGTTGGATGTGGTGATTTATACACACTAGTGCATAGTGCCCTTGGAGCCATCGTGGTCTATCAATCGAGCGATCTATCTAAAACTGACATTTTGGCTCCTGAGTCCAAGTCCAAATGAATGGAGGTGAATGGGCGACCTTGTTTGGGTGGCCCTGTGGCGCCCCTCTCCAGTCCAAACCTGGTGTTTCTAGTGCCCCCACTTGGGGAGCTGGCTTCGCTCAAAGTTTTGTTTTGGCTGTGTGCCAAAACACAGCCAAATGTCTGCGAGCGGGACATGTCTGGTGTTACTGGGTTGATTATGTCGAGACCTTTCTGCCAGTCCAAACCACGTGTCACTGTGACCTTCCCATGTGGAGATATGACCTTTTCAACCCCATGCCTTGTTTTGGCTGTGTGCCCGTGCACATGTGTGTGTCTGGTATTGTTGGGTTGCTTGCATCGCGACCTTTCTGCCAGTCCAAACTGTGTGTCACTGTGACCTGCCCACATGGAGATATGGCCTTTTCAATCCCATGCCTTGTTTTGGCTGTGTGCACATGAGTGTAAGCGGGACATGTTTGATATCGCTGCGTTGGTTACGCCAAGACCTTCCTGCCCGTCCAAACCCTGTGTCTCTGTGACCTTCCCACATTGAGATATGGCCGTTTCAATGCCCGCAGCGCCCTCTATTGGCTAGGCAGTGAAGTGCATGGCCGACCCTACCTGTACGCCCTACACTTACCCCTATGCTTTCTGCCATTTAGTAGAGATGGTCCAGTAATTCATGCCAAACCACAAATAAGGAATGATAGGCATTTAGCTTCCACTATAGTGTTAATGCCGGAGATGACATGTGTTAGCTTTAAACATAGCTTTAGGTTGTAAACAGAGGCAGGCGGTATGCTAATCGCACCTGAGTGGGTAGTTCTTTATCATCCCTCCTCCCCCTTTGTATATTCATCTCTGACTGCTGCTTAGGACAGTGAAATCAACTCACATGCATCATGGCTCAGTACACCTGAACATGATATTTACCTTAAACAGATGTTCATAGACCTACAGTACACCAACTGTCAATGTTACAGCTGTGTCTTTTCATACAGTTTTTCTTTTTTTATTTATGTTGTCAGTTAATGGTGCTCCCAGTGCTGTATTGATGCATGTGGTCAGTTGATATAGACAGTAGTGGACAAAGAAGCACTGTGCCACTGATGATGAAGGAGTCCCATCTCTGATCACGCTGATTGCAGTGATTCATGGCTGTATTGCAGTAACCCTTGGATAGGTGTCTCCCCCGGTGGTCATGTTGTATGGGGTTCAATTGTGAAAAGGTGTGGTGAAAAATAATCCAAAGAATGCAGATGTGTTGATGAGCTTGTAAGTTGGATGTGTTGTTGACCTCACTCTGTCAAATTAATTACCTTTTCTCCACTGTAGGATCACCCTGTTCATGTGATTGAGTACGCCATTATGAGTCTTTCATTAATGGGATATTGTGCTCTCAGTCTCAGATTTGTAGTATGTGGGAATTGTAGATTGTGGAGTCAACACAACCACCCAAGAATGTATGTTTGAAACATCATGTCAAAGTAACACATATATCCATAGACTGTTGAAAAGAGAATATTCATAAATACAAATATGTGTGTGCATACTCTCCATGTAATATTCAAATTTACCTTTCAATTTCTCCTATGCACTTGGTTCATTGTTACTATACCTTTGCCTGTATATGTTGCCAGTATGAAAATTGATCATTAATAAAGGGGATTATAATGTACTCATGTTTTGTGATTTTTATTTTAGAGTTTACAGTTCAGATCATCTTCATCATCACCATGATCATCTTCATCATGATCATCACTCCTGTCAATCTTACCTTCATCTGATGAGATCTATTTGCATTGCATATTGGGAGGCCATTTCAGGGAAATTTGATATACATTTGCAAATGATCAGCGATACACAGTGCATGGTACAACACTGCGACACATCCTCGGTCCCAGCTGGGCGGGCTAATGGAATCCTACAGGCTGCGATCAATAGCTCACTCCTCACATTTGCATGATAAGCAGATCTGTCTCTGTGACAGCTCCCGGGTTCGTCCAGGGTTCACCTTCCTCCCGCTCCTGGTTCTCCCGCCTGGGGCTCAATAAATAAATCTTGGTAGCTTTTTCAGTTTACCATCTGAATTTTAATTCACCCACAGTCGATAGCAGCCCGGTCTCACAGAGGCACACACACACACACACACACACACACACACACACACACACACACACACACACACACACACACACACACACACACAGGAAATAGTGTTTGTTTGTAATCGCCTGCATCTGAAGCAGCAGGAGGAAAAATGTCTGCTTGGAAAAAAAGGTGTCCTTTCCTCCTTGTCCTTCCCCTTTGTGTTTAATTAACTGCACACTGCATCACTTTAAAGCAGTCCGGTACTGTATCTCACCACACACACACACACACACACACACACACACACACACACACACACACACACACACACACACACACACACACACAAACACACACACACACACACCTCCCAAGGTTGGATACAATTGATTTTTTTTTGGTCCGAACTCATTTTCAGCTCATGGTAACTCATGATAGAATTAATTACTAACGTTAGTCAATTAACTTTCTATGAAATAGGGTCATAAATGTTCATGACGTGTCATCAATCTCACTCGCCATATTCCTAACTTACCACTAGTATCAGATTAAGTACTGGTACAGCATGTGTCCCTGTTGTATGTGTCTCTCTTATTCCACACATGCAGACCACTAAATGCTGTTGATCCGGTACGTCTCATGAGTGTTAGGGGTTAACCTTCCCCCTGGTGGTCTAGTGTAACCTTGGGTCTCAGGTGAAGGGACCACAGAGACCATAATCAATTAGCTGACAGACACTGAAGAACCATTAAAATGTCAAAACAGATAACAGAGCAGAGGGCGGGAGAGCCTAGCCCCTGTAGGTCCTCATATACAATATTCTTCCTCAGGTCATAGCAGTGACCGTAGGTATGGCCCTAAATCTGCCTCTTGTACACATAGCAGACTTGAAACCCAAAGAAGAGGTTGTCCACCACAACCTGTTAGAACGTGCATAGGCTGCCAGTATAGTCTCCCAGTCTGTTGTGGTGTTTGAGGTGTGTGTGAGGTGAAGAATGATAACCCAGTCCTGTGACATTTTGTTTGTGGCATATTCCTGGTTATACTAGCGTCATGTCCAGGGGGGTACTTGTACATCAAGCTGCCTCACGCTAAGGATTCAGGAGATGGGCTCCTGTCCTATGAGCCATTAGGCTCCAGAACCATTGCTTCTCAAGGCTACTTACTCTACTTATATTCCTGGTTCACAATAAACTAAATATCAATCACTGTGGTATTTCAAAATGGGGGGAAGATCACACATGGAGGTCACAGTCATTATGTAGCGAGCATCACCTGACGAGGATGCACCTCTGTGTAGTCTGTTAGCTCGTCATCCGCCTGACAAGGCCCTTGAAGATGACGCTGGGCCCTGGCTCCTCATCCGCCTGAAAAGGCCCTTGACGATGACGCTAGGCCCTGGCTCCTCATCCACCTGACAAGGCCCTTGACGATGACGCTGGGCCCTGCAGTCTCCCGTTTGACCCCTGAGGAGCGCCAGGACTCATTATTTGTTCATCTCTTGACCCTGGGAGTGCTGGGAGGGATGAATTGGTGCTGACAGATGACTGTCACTGCTGGTAGAGGAGAGGTCAGTGAACAGCACTAAAGTTGAGCTAGTACTTGTTCTGCCTCCACAAAGAGTGATTGGCTGTGAGCTGCAATATCATATCTGAGCCTTCATTACACTGGCACATGGCCCTCAAGGGCCCCGTAGTGTGTGTGAGATTGTGGTGTCTTTGACTGTTGGGGGGGGGGGGGGGGGGGGGGGGGAGAGGGGAAGGGACACATTTGAATGCTTATGGGAGTGCAGCGAAAACACTAATGTTTAAAATGAATACATTGGTGATCTATCGTCACAGCTTCACACTCCTGCGGTTACCCCAGTACTACTAATTGTTTCGATGGCTGTCCCTTGAGGAGGAGGACATGTAGATATTCCTTAAATCTTGTTAAAGGGGTGGTGTTTGATTACAATGGCGGTGCCTGCGGTCCTCATACTCCAGCTGTAACTGGCTCCATTCACCTGCCTAACTGGAGTGCTGTTAAATCCCCATTGATTTTGATAATGTGCTGCTTTGATATGACAGTAACAGTTGTAAGCAATACAGGAAGTCAAATGTACTGGATAGATGACCCCCAAGAGGTGAGTTACGACCCATCTTCCTTACTGATGCCTCTGTCCGCACACCATTATAATAAAGCATACAAATAAATAAGCCTCATAAACGTGACAAAGAGAAAGGGGATGTTCAATGTTCCCCTGTGAACTGGCATCAGCCAATGGAGAGAGATTGTTACATGACTTAAGCGTTAGCAGTAAATAAATACATAATAAATTAAGTCAACATTTGGCATTTTAGGGCAGATCTCAGTAGAATAGGGTTAGGAAGATACTGTTGGTTTTAGTTTGAGATAAGGCATTTGGCACTTGTATACTACACAGTGCAGCAGGTCACCTGTGGAGTTCAAATTTCAACATTCTTGCCAGACTGCACTTGATTAAGTAGCATTCAATAGAAACAACTGTTGTTTGAGAATAGTGTTAGTATAATATTGTAAAGGCTCCATGGAGTGCCTGGTGCATATGGCAGGTATTGATACAAATTATGATAGCTCTTCTCTCACTCACAGGAAAGTCATGCTGATATCCAACCAAACATCATAACTCACATAATGGTTGAGACTATTAATCTGTTTCTGATTAAATGAGGAATTTCAACATGAATCACATTCCTTTGAGTAACATAACATGGATCAGGAATGAAGAGATGAAGAGCTGTGGTCTGGGCAACAGATTTGCTCACAAACAGTCATAAACCAGCAAAAAGGAAACACTTGTTTGTTGAGGGTCATTGGGGCTTTCCTGTAGCATGTAGTTTTCAAATGTTTTCTTTGATTAATAGTCTCGGGGTGTAGGGCCTCGTGTGGCGGAAATGCTCTCTAATCTGCATCTGCGCCCTCATTTGCATAATTACAATCTGAATGTGATTAGATGAGTCATTATTTATCCATGGCTTCGGTTGACATTTTGACCCCTCAAGGTAATACAAAGCACATGGTAAGCTGTCTGTCTCCCCCTAGTAGGTTTCAGAGGTGATTTAGTCCACCTTACTTAAAATGACTAGCATTTTATTTGCAGGGGAACAGTGTCCCGCCAGGAGGTCATTATAAATCAGCAACACCAGGTAATGAATGATACATTCTGATCAGTGATTTGTATAGAGGGTTAAAGAAAATTCTTAATCAATGAAGTTTGTATTTTCAAAAGATGGAATAATAAAGAATTGTTGTTATTTGTATTGTTCACACCTTGAATGTACATACAGAGGCTTTCAATCTGTTCGGTGCCTGTAGATTGAGCTGCATTAATTGTTCTTGTGTACTTCTACCCCCACCTCCTGTTCTCCATTGGCCATGATGAATAGTAGTCTGACAGTAATAACAGAATTAGAATGTTAGAGCGTGATGCGGAGCACGCACTTGGCATTTGCTACTGTCACAAACAGGGGCCATCGGCAGGCCAACTCCACCATTAAGTCCCCTGCTCAGCCCGTATGGCTGATGGATGATAATGCAGCGGTGTATATACAATAACAGCATCCACGTACACAGACCGCCACTGCAGGCACCAGGGAGAGGGGGAGGGAGAGAGAGAAAGAGTATTTGTGTAAAATTGGAGGAAAAGACGTGTTATAACCACATTCTTCAAACTCATCTATTGTGTATTAGTTTGAGAATCACTGTGTCCTCATAGTCTGGTCCTGATCAGGGACCCTTTTCTCTTACATTATTTGTCAAAATAATATGTAGCAAATTACAAATGTCAAACATTTCATTAACATTTTCACTATACTGTATGTTAACAATGTTTTCCACCTTGTTGGCTCTATATTTGTCCATATGTTGTACATTATTTCATACATAAATAAAGGCTCCCACATACAGTAATGTCTCAGCTTGCATATTAAAACTTTTTTAATTGCAGCAACATTTCGGTACTTGGACCTTCATCAGGCATGGATGTTCAAGGCCACTCAGGAGTACAAAACACACATTCATATAACATTGGGTATATGTTAGCTGGTGGGATGAGGGAGAGAGCTTGCAAATGTCCCAAATATAGCCTCTCTCATGGATGCAATTCCCAGTGTGATTTCCACAGCGGTGTGAATAGCATGATTAGCAAAGCATGGGTGAGCCAGTCTCTCCACTGAGCCTCTTGTCAGATCTCTGAAGATCCCCGGCCAGATTCTTTCTCAGATATTTAGGTCAGGAGGGAGCCCAGGAGTCAGACTCCTCATGTTTCCAGTGCAACTGTGTGATATGCCATGGTAGCAGTCAAGGATGGGCAATGGCGTCTTCTCCTCCTGGACATGGTCATCCACAGCCCCTCAGACAAGCTCTCCCTCTGGTTCTCTCAGATAGTGTTCCTGGAGAGAGATGACAGGAGAGGAACACAGAACCCAGGTTACTTTGGTCTTGGATTGGAACAACAACAGGAGGAAGAACAAACCAATCTCTGTCCAATTCTCTGTAGTTCCCTATCATTTCATCTAGAGGACTTTCCCTCCACTGCCTGGGTCACATCTTACATATATTGAGCTGAATGGAACTGTCCAAAGAAGTAGCCCTTGGCTTGAAACTGAATCTGTGTGTAAATAGCTTCAAGGCAAGGCAAGTTTATTTATATAGCACATTTCAGCCACAGGGCAATTCAAGGTGCTTTACATGAGACATTAAAAGCATTCAAACAAAATGCAAGACATTATAGACATTCAAAACATAAAGCAGGACAAATAGAATACAGGAATAAAAGATACAGTGTAGTTTACAGATAAACATAGCTCCTCTTAGAAAGTAGTGGCAAAGAGAAACGTCTTCAGGCTTGTTTTAAAAGACCTGCAGTTTTCTGGAAGTTTGTTTCAGATATGTGGAGCATAAAAACTGAACGCTGCTTCTCCATGTTTTGTTTTAACTCTGGGGACAGAAAGCAGACCTGTGCCAGACGACCTGAGGGGTCTGGATGGTTCATAGCGTATGAGCAGATCAGAAATATATTTTGGCCCTAGACCATCAGTGCTTCAGACTTATTTTGGGATGTGCCACACTCTTCCTGTTCTAGGATGGAAATTCCCTTAGAATGGAGATGATGTTATAAAATAGTCTCATAGAATTACCTTGAGGATTAGAGAACATCACATGCGGACCAGGCTACTCGCCTACTAGCCGTTTGCAGATGCTCAACTGCCATTTACCACAAAGATTCTGCAGTGATGTCACACATGACTTGTAATTTTAACAAGTTGCAAGCTAGAAATTAGTGGTTAGTATTTACACAAACAGCATATTTTTTAGTATCCTGTTGTAGGCTACACGATATATAAAATGTAAAATGTAAACTGTTTATACATTTCATTCATTCGTTGGCACGTTATTTTGTCTCTTGTATCCCAAGGAGTTCTCTGCAAAGAACAATCGAGCTGAAGCTGCAGGCTACTGCCTTTCCCTCCTCTCGCACAAGCAGACGTTCCTGGTGAACTCTGTGTGAACCACGATAGTGACCATAAATCATCTTTACTCCCCTCTCCCAGCCCTCGCGCCTCGAGTTCCCCCATCCTGCGCCATTACACTGTCTCCCTGCCTCTGGGTCTGTCGTGGGGAGATTGAGGACAAATATCAATAAAAACGTGAACAGAAACTTAAATCAGATGAGTTTCGTCGAAAAATGTTCACGGATGGCTTTCTTCTGTTAACAAATAGGCTACAGGTTTAAGATATTGTAGCCTAAGCTACTCACCCGGTTAAGTCTAGCCTACCATTCCTTAATTTGTAGGGCCTATCTCATGAGATAACAGTAGCCTTGGCATATTTTTATTTTATTTTTCTTATTTTGTAAAGATTTTAGTTCAAGTTAAGTTATAGGTTAGCGTTGGATAATGTATCGTGCCACACAATCAAATATGTGAATAAGGCGCAAGGGATACGGGCTGTGGTAGAACCATGCATATAAATGGCGCTGTTTCGGAGAAGCCAGGGTAAGATTAATGACTCCATCACCGTCTATTGCTGTAGCCTAAACAACCCTGAATAAAAAAAAAATGATGGAAGCGGTCGACCAGGGAACAACAGCCAACGAGACCTTGGATCCCTCATCAGGTTTCATCAACACAGAAGGTTAAAACTAAATCCAACGTTTTCAAGTTATTCAATTTAGCAGGCGACGAGTGCGCGCAGTCAACACTGATATGCCATGATATGCCTCCATAATATTTAGGCAGGCACGTTGGGCTATTAGTCTAGCCTACATGAGAATTATCTCTTGATAATATGTCAATGTAGGCACTTGCGAGGTGAACAACCTCCTGTTATGGCTGTGTGATATGAACAATTGGGGTTGTGACCTTTCATTGCGGGTCGATTAGAGAACTATTAGACCAGCCAAATAGCCTATGCGTACGTCAGATAGAAGCATCCACATCTCAAATTACTGTTGAGCCTTGAAAAACATTTTAAGTTAGCCTATATAGCCTAATAGAAAACTACCTAAAACCTCACTGCGTCATAGGCCTTTAATTCACTCTTCATCAAAATAACTTCCACCATGTGTGCTGTGGTGCACATACGGTATAGGCCTAACAATAGCTACTAGAGATTTCCCCATAAACGCTACACAAATAGGCCTTAATTTGATTATATTGGGGGAGAGATATTTGCGGGAAATTTAGCTAACATGCATTGTCCCATGTTCCTGTTTGTCAAGTTTTTTTTAATCGTCACACGGATAAATAGTAGCCTAGGTCCTTGGCGTAGGCCTAAATGACACACACACACACACACATACACGCACACGCACACACACACACACACACACACACACACACACACACACACACACACACACACACACACACACACACACACACACACACATCCGGGAGAAGGGAGCATCTGCTGCGTGCCGCAGTTTGAATGCGCGAGCAGATAGATTTATAACACATCACTATTGAGAGTGCCGCCCTTTCTGTTCAATAGCCAGACGACCTCTGTTTCAACTCTGGGCTTGTATGTCGCCCTGATGCACAGGCAGTCACTACTGGCTACACGTCGCTACTGTCTGCTGGAGTCTGAAGTGTAAAAGCTCATAAAGCAAAACAACAGTCACCCCAACGCTAAAAAGCGCCGTTAATTAATATTCGTTAATTTGACAAAACAACCCAAAATAAGATTGCATGATGCATAGGGAAATATTTGGAGTGTCCTCTCCAGTACTGAATATTTCACTCTTATACGTCACGTGGAAACATTTTTGTGAGGTGAATCATTTTCAAACGTGCCATAAATCTGTGAGAGAGACATAAGAATGCTGGGACAGACACTGAGCAGTTCCAGAACATTCCTCCAGCGCCCGGGGACTCCTGTGACACAACCAGCAGGCCGCGTTTAAACACGATAACCATTTTTAATTTATTATTTACTACACTCTTACTTAACACCTACAAAATTTCTTACAATAAATTATTTCTCACAATAAATTATTTACAATTGTGTGCATGGTGAATACAAATCAATCAGTGCCTTTTTGAAATAGCCTATTGTCAATTATCTAAAATGAGGGTTTAAATGATATAGCCTACAGTTTCTGAATTATAATAAAAAATATATAGCTGTTTAGCTCCAGGATACTATTGAGTAGGTGAACATTAGGCATGGATTTTAACAGTTATGTCATTTTACTAGGCTAGCCCTATATCACTTAGGCTAATTGATTTGTATTTATAAGTAGGCCTACCCTAACTAAAGTTGTAGCCGGTGCCATGGTGCTAAAGTTTGGTGCCCTGGTTTTCCATATCACAGTCAGTGAATACAGTTCACACTGCTGCATCTCTTCTCTTCGCTGTTCTCTTAAGTGTCCTTCCCTTTCTGAAGTAGGGTCATGACCCGTTGGTTGCCAGACACATACTCAGAAGTAAACATGTCATTAGGTCTTTAAATATTTATCCTTGCTCCGCAAACCGCGTAGGGTAGACTAATCCAAAGACTTCACCTAGCCTAATACGGCCAAAACAGAGGACCGCATGCACCTAACAGTCACCCTTAAAACAAGGCGAAAAACAAACACGAGCAAACAGGAAGATGGCCTCAATGCATCTGTAGAAACTAAGACTCTACTGATGGAAACCTTAATTTGGCCTACTGTAAGTAGAACCTATGAAATGATTGTGGCCCTGGAATTTAAGAATTGAAAGGTTATTGTTGACTGCCAAACCTTAATGTTGCAAACAATCTATAACGTTGGTAGATATTGATTATTTTCTTTAAAATAATATGAAAATTGAATGGATTTCCATGTAGGACTTTTGACCTATAAGCCAAGCACTCTCACACGCCTTCTTTCTCGGGACACGTAAAATAGGAAAGAGCATGATTCTGAATTGAATAAATGCAGATGTTAGAATAGCTTACTTCTGCAATGCAGAGAAGCCTAAGTTGCTCGCATTGGATACATTGTTGTTAACCTATTAAGTACAAGTCTTCATTGCTTTGACCTAACCCCAGCTTTGCAGGTCGCGCGAAACAATAGGCTAAAAACTGATAAAATAATCTAATTTCTGGTAAAGCAATACAGCTTCAGATGACATTTTGCAGGTTGTGGCATAACCAACAAAAAGGCAACAGTGTTACTCACATATGGACGTTAAGGACCTTGGCCTTATATGCTGCAACAAACTAGTCTCATACCCATCGTCCAATATACGTGAAAAGGGATCAATTAAACAATTAGAGTAGACCTATCATTTATTTTGCTATACACTAAAACTAGTGCTATAGGCCTAGGCTGTAGAGCAGTTCACCTAATATGTTATATTAAAAGTATAAATAAAGTAATGAAGGACTTACATAGCCTATGTAATAGAAGAACCCTCTGATGAAGGTCTGTAGCCTAAGTTAGAGCCCGTCAGTTCTATTTTAATCGTGGGGGTTGTTTTTTCAGAGCATACTTCTGTGGTTACAAATGGTTCTATAGCACCTTGTTAGTGTATACATGTATCTACTAAAAATCTATAGACTGTGATTTTCAGTTCGACTGATAGGCCATTCATTGGTGATCAACTGGCATTGTTATTTAAACCACCAACACTAGTGAGATTAGGTTTATTGTGGGCTAATGCAGGGTCTTTCATGGTTAATGCCTCTGATTAACACTAGCACCATAAAAATCTTAAAGAATACATACATCTAACAAACATCCAGCCCTCTTTCAAAGCACACCGCCCTTTCGACACGTTCTTCTACAGAAATCTTGACCGGCTGTGTCACGCGGTCGAGCATCCCGGTCTGAAACGAAGGTAATGGCACAGAAGACGTGTCCCTAACGTGAACTGGCGCTTTATTATAACCATCCTCCAAACGAGCTCAATAGGCATGTCCTTTTCAGCCACACTACAGGGAGACGAGGCGTTATGGAAAGGAACTCGCGGGGAGGCATGCTGCGCTTCTGCTATGCACACACTCATTTCTCACCAGTGCCCAAGATGATAATGGTGCAAGGCAGGTTCCCTAACCCCACAAAAGTCATGACCAAGTCAGGCCTTCACCACATGTAGACCTTCACGCTGCAAGTTGGATGAAACTCAAACCTTTTTGTATGGTGTTTCGAAGTTAGGGTATTTGATTTGGTGCAAACTACTACAATAACATTTTTTTTGTTCAGTTATAGGCCTTCGTGGTAGGCTATAGGCCTACCCGAGAGTACTCAAACATTTATTGCTTTTACAAATTAATATTTTTTTTTTTTTCAAGATACATTTGATGGTGCCTTAATTTTACTTGGGCCTATACCGAAATGCATAATAGAGATTCTGGTATGTGAATTAGCCATAAACTGGACATGTGACCATTGGCGCTGTATGTTAAGCTTCAGAAGGCTATGACTCGAAAGTACGAAATACTACATATTTTGGAGAAACATTTCTAAATGTCTCACTTCTGAGAAAGCTTTTCATTATGAGAAGACTCGAAACACACCCTACCCTTCTCGAAATTAAGACTGAATTGTATGCTACTGAGGGAAGTTATCAATCACCCTGGTGACATAGGCAAAGCACTTAAAGGCACGAGCACTTCGTGGATAACCTTTCAAAACAGTGTTACAGGTAAGCTACCAGTTGATGTTTTAAATAAAGATGACTCAAATGTGTTCTAAGGGCACTCGCTGTTTATTGATCACTAAGTTTATCACAAATACACTAAACCTTTTGTTGCATTTTACAATAATCACTTTAAATAAATCTTAACCACAAATTTGAAGTCACAAAACACACGAACTTCATTGTCAAGATTGACCCTGCTTACGATGCTGTGATGTAAACAACAATAACAATAACAACAACAACAACAACAACAACAATATCTTAATGATTCAAGTGGATTGTAAAAAGAATGCACCTTTAATAATATGTACACTGGCTGTACTTGCCACTGCTCTTAATATGAAAAATAAATGAACCAGCTATTTTTATAGAATAAATAAACTATTGTGCATGGAAGGACAAGGCGACAACGTATTCTGCCACGGGCGAATACTTTGATAATGTCCATTCTGTAATTAAAACAACTTACTAAATATGAAATAATCACAACAATAAATTAAACCCTGATAACCGTAATAGTCCGATTAAATTCACAGTAGCCTTATTCATGCTCTATCACATGCATTGTGTAGCCTAACTGTGGACTGAGAATAACCATTTACGTAGCCTACAATAACAATACGAGGAACAATTAAAAAAGAATAGCCTATATCTTATAAATAATCCATTGTTTTCCTCTTCATCTTTATCAGATATGATTGTTTGTCTATAATCGTGTAATATCCTGTTCTCATTCGACAACGGGCAGTCGAGAGAGTTCCTCGGAGACTGGCAGCGTGCTGGAGCCCACCGCTCGCAGGAGAGTGCTGGCTGTGGAAGCTGTGGTCCCGGAGGTCGCGCTTGTGTTCGAGGAGGACCTCACTTTCGTGTTGGGTAGTCTATGGTCTTTTTTCCACTTCATCCTGCGGTTCTGAAACCAAATTTTAATCTGGCGCTCTGAAAGAACCAGGGTATGAGCAATCTCGATGCGTCTTCGCCGGGTTAGGTAGCGGTTATAGTGGAACTCCTTCTCCAATTCTAAGACCTGCTGGCGAGTGTAAGCAGTCCTGGACCGCTTGGCATCGGCTCCATTGTAATTGGGATTCGCTGAGATTAGGAAAAAATAATCAAATAGAAAAAGAGGAGAAATTAAAGGGAAATTAGAGAGAAAGAGGTATAAAGCAACATTGGCGTGGATTTACTTGTGAAAAGAAATAGAGGTGAGTGGAGAATCGAGTCCCGAACCTGGACCCTTATCAGACTCTTTTATCGGGAGCGCTTCACAGCAGAAACCCATTTAATTATTTATTCAAACATTACAAATCTCATACAAATCCTTAATCCCATTCTTTCTCTCTCATTCTCTCCTCCCCCTGACACATAACAGAAAAAGGCACATGGCGATACGGCTGTCCAGACAGTGCCTCCGCTATAAAATTTATGGCGGGTGTAATTGCCAATGCTGACTCGTAAATCCGCCTCATATGTGCGGTTTCAAAGTGGCCCCTCTCTCATAGCGCAGGGAAGCAGAGGGCGGCCAGGGCAGACGATGTAGGTACAATAAGAGCGAGAGAGGAAGACAGGTGAGTGCGAGAGGGAGGGAGACAGAGAAAAGCAAATAATAACACAGATTGCCTACCGGTACTGACGTGGATTTTCTTCATCCATGGGTACACTACGGGCTGTTTAGTCGAGGCTGGGCTGGTGGGATGCTCCGGGGTAGCTTGGATACAGGCAGGCGGCGCAGTCGGTGGGGTGGTGGGGGATGTGGGTAACGGTGGCGGGGGTTCATGTGGAGCTGCCCGCACCTTCTCCGCAAGTAGATTCCTTGTATGTGTGAGCCCATGCCCGGGCTGGGTCTCGGGTATGCTTACACAGTTATACGGGCGCTCCTGGTAGGTCACTCGCGGAGGGTACAACTCCTGGTGGTGATGCTGGTAGCCCGTGTCTCTGGTGCGGCTGTAGTATTCAGGGCTGTTTTCAGGAATGTAGCTATTTTGTGAATATTCCTCGCAAGGAGGAAATTTAGGATCGATGTAGTTAGAGTCCATCAAATACGAGCTCATGATCATTAATTTCTGGAGTGAAAAATAATTTTTCTACCTTTGTCGTTTTTCTGGTCCATAAAGCCTCCTACTAGCATGCGACCCTGTAAAGTTAGTTTAACCACGTGACACAGCAGCCCAATGGCAGCATGTGATGTAGTTCCCGGATAAGGAAGCAGATATTTATTCCAATCTTTCTGTATCCTTTGTGTAAGAGAGGATGCTCAGCCTTCGCTCACGATCTGACTTAGGCTATATGATTGAATAGGCTACCATAGGGAAAGGTTAGTGGATGTTGTGTGCGAGAACAAGTCGGCAAAGATAAATGGCCCAAAATATGTAGGCTACCCGTAGCTATCTAAGCATTAAAGAAGACTTGCATCAATAGAATGATGTGATCCAACTACGCACATAGTAACCAATAACACCCCACACACGATTGAAAAAGAGTGGAGATAGGATGAGCTTCCAATTCAATTAGGAGAGATGAAAGTGCTTTCGATATAAATGCCCTGAAACATTACTGATCACCTGCCAATGACTTTGGCATAGAGCGACGCACAAATGTGCCTAACCTGTAACCTGACAACGCATCATTTTATTCTTGAAGCACATTTAGTCTACCACTACCGCTCTTAGGCCTAATAATACCAACCGCCTCAGTGATGTAGGCTAGGCTACTAGTTATTATCAGTGATGTACTGGTTATTATGGCCCATATGATCATGCTGTGTTGCATATGTTGCCATATTGATCTATCACGAGTTTAACTGGTATTTTGCCATTACTTTCGTGAAAAATAGGCTACATTTTGCTACGCCTGTAGACCTATCTAGAGAGGTAGGCTAGGTGGTGTTGACTATCAGTTATTGATGGGCAATGACCACAGGAACGACTGTGGGTCCTGGCAGGTTACACAGCCCAATCCTTATGAGAGAGTGCACCAGGTCAGCTGTCTAAATAATAGCCTAGGCCCCATTGCTGTCACAGTTCTTATCGGATGAAAATAAAAACGACGCATAAAAGTTAGTATGGCTCGCGTCCGCCCGGCGATGTCTAGGGCCCCTAGTTGAACGTTGCCTACGTTTTATTGGGCTGTTAAACGTAGTAAATCAATCGCCCCAAATAATCACCGCGCGCACGCTTTCTTTACGGCAGACCATTCTCCCTCATTCTTCTGTCCTCCCCGCGCTCTTCCATTTGCAGTATAAACTCCGTATCTTTCCTGAATCATCTTCACACGCTTTTGCTCACTTTCGGAATGATCAAATATCACGCGTGACTCTATGAGGTATTGGAATCGCCCATGTATTCCCGTAGAGGCGAATTTGCGGTTGTCAATGAGAACACAAATTCGGTTCTACAGGGTGCATATAGACGACTTTGAGTGCATTCCAGTGCTGCAAGCTATAAGACATATCACAATGATAACAGTTCTCCCTAATAATAAGACAGGCAGTGTCATACAGCCTTGCATTTCAAAGTGTGTAGCAGACGTGATTGGCTACTGTAGACCAAGGCCTAATGTAACCCACCAGTTTCGGCATGTCCAGGGCGGGAAGAATAAGGGTGTCCCGCTTGGGAGGCGGACACACTGACGGTTGTGCCAATAGGGACGCCCCTCTTGGAGAGACCGTCAGCACTGCCTTTGAGCTACTCTACGTACGCTGTCACTCGGTTACACTAATACCTGTGACCCTGTGCCCACACCTATCCACACAAGAGGCTGGATTGAGAGGGTAATTGTCTTCGCTTATACACAAAATGCAACCCATCTGCTTTGGCTTGGCTGGGATTAGAATCCGGGTCACTCGCTTGGGAGGCGGACGCGCTGACAATTGTGCCAGTAACAACGTCCACCTCGAAGGGCCTGTCAGCGCTCCTTTGAGGAGGGAATTTCACCAGTTACTCCACGCTGCACTCGTTTACATAAACATAGGCTAGGCTACATCTTTTACAAATACAAAACCTCTGCATTACCCAGATTGGTCTGGGATTGGATCTTGGATATTCCCCATTTCCTCTAGTGTCTCATCGTTTTTTTATAGGATCCTACAAGATGTGTTGTGATTGGACTTCTCAACAGTTAACTTGATCATGAGACTAATAGGTCTACACAGTCTAACAAACAAGAGAAAATATAGTCTGTTCAAGACAAGTTAATTTAGCCTAGGCTTACTTGTGCACAAATCATGCACATGGTATGCATCATTGCCCTGTATCTAACCTTGCGTGTAGCCTACCCCTTCCCAAATCATAAATATTCAGTTTCGAGAAACGGAGGAGACAAAGCCGCCACGTGACAGTGCAGATGAAAAATAACTTTCTATTATCTCCAAGGGTTTATTGTGTTCGCCATTACCATACTGACCGCTGGGTAACCCAGGCAGAGGCACACAGCCCGCGCGAGACACCAACACAAACAGAACACCCGCAAATATAGGCTAGTCTACTCTCTCTCTCTCTCTCTCTCTCTCTCTCTCTCTCTCTCTCAGTATTTTAAGATGAGTTAAGACGGATTTCATCCTTTGTCTGAGTAGTTATTAATAATGAATCATCAATGACATTTGTCTTCACACAAATGCCATTATATGCCATATTATATGACTTCAGTGACTGATTAAAGGTCTGGAAACAATGAAATCCTAGGGCAAGAAAAAAGACTCAAGAAAATACTTGTATAAAGGCTTGTATAAAAGACATGATTAAAATGTTCAAGTTAAAGTCAGGGGGGCTGAAATGGTTGGTCTTGACTCTTCAAATAACAACGGTTAACAGTTTGCCCTCTGTGGCATATTTAAGGTTCAAGGTTCAATTTATGAGGGAAGCAGACTCTAGCCAATTCTTATAGAACTTTTAACACTTTGTAGGATTTGAAAAATGTTCAGTAGTCTTTGCACCCTCAGACGTGCACATCATCTAATCTCCAACTCGGGTTAGGCACCACCTTCCAAACGAGGATGGACCATTATAAGGCAGCTTTATCAATTTTCTCATATACTCAAATCAATTATCTGTCTGCTTGCCCTTGTAGTGACCCCAGGGTCAATAGTGGGTTCTAGCCAATCAAGAAATGATCCTCTGATCACTATTGAATAGCCTACATAACAAACACGTTGTACATGATGCCTATACTTTCAGATGGGAGAGTTGAGCGTTAGAAATGTGATTCAAATATCACTGTTAACAGTCACATGATTATTTATCATAGCATCTATCGCTGTTGAGCACAGTAACCCTGATATTCAGATATTCAACTTATATAGCCAGGGCCATTATCAGGTGGCTCCCCAGTGAAGAACAAGAATAATACATGTTCAAGACTATCTCTCTAAAGACAATATAATAAGGACCTATTGTTGTCTGACTGTCTCAATCATGCCTACAAGATCAATTCATTTTGTTACTAAGCCAAAACATCTTAAACTACATGTGTCTTTATTCAGGTGTTGCAATCACAGCTGGCAATCATACAAATGATGTCACTGTCAGAGTCACTGTCTGTACAGTAGGCTATGTCAAACAGTTGGATTACACAATTGTCACTTTAAACTGCAGAATAACAGAAAATTATATTTAGAATTGAATATTTGAATGCAAGATAACATATATCAAATCAGTATCCTGCAGATATTTACTAGGTAGGCCAAGAGCCTGATTAAAGATTGGGTTTATACAGTAGATTGACATGTTCTATAAATCACTTTCATAGCCTGTAGTCCTCATTGAGATTAACAACATTGGATATCACAAGCCATCACAATCCATATTTTAGAATGCAAAATAGTGTGGCAACAGATCATAACGTAGCCTACTTTATAGGCAGATCTGATCAATTGTGTAATCCAGCCACAAATCTGGAGACCTGCCACTGCAGCTGTCTCAACATGATGTCAGATGACTCTCAGATTATGAGACTGCATTCCATCAACTTTGTTCTTACAAGCAAATTCTGCAAAGATTTGATGTAACATTTTGGAGAAATATAGGTTTGCTTATTTTTCTTTGTCCTCCAGAAGTTGCTAAATATCTCTGGATTTTCAACACCCTATAGATGGGAGCCTCTGGGAAAGTTTCACCCAAACAATACAGAATATCCATTAATTTACAAATGAAAAAGGGTGCTATACAGAACCATATGTAACAACGGAAGTCCCCATTGCAAAAGGGTTCCAGATATAACGATAAGGTTCCAAATAGAACAATTTTAATAATGTTATTTGGAATCCTGAAAGGGTTCTATGGTTCTTCTATTGTTAAAAATGGTTCCTAACATAGTCCTCTTTTAGAGTAGGCCTATAGGGGCTATCATGACTTGTGACAGACAGCTTGCTATTGAAACAGTAGCACCATCTCAAGTGGAACACAAGGAAATCATATGCCACATACTTAAGCAAGAGGCTGACAATTTGGGGTTCCATATGCTGTTCTTGAGTTGGTTGGGACGGTCTAGAAGACTTGAAGAATGAATTAGGCTAACGCAATACTGTCACGCATCACATCGTTTAATGACCCGATCTGCTGTTGTGCTCCGTAGAAAGTTTGAGAGGAAATGCTATTGGTGACAGCAACACACTAGTTTCTTTTGTGAGACCACTAACACAATCACGGTTGGCTTGCACACACGCACGCACGCAGTTGCATTTTCAGTTGATCAGTTATAGTCTTCAATGAATAAAGATTGATGACAAATCAACAAGAATCCGAATCGTCTAGATTTCCTAAACCCCCAGTAGTTTGTGCGATTAAGACATGACAATTATCAATTATTATGTCAATTCAAACGTCTGAAATTGATGCTATCCACACACACACACACAGACACACAGACACACACACACACACACACACACGGGGTAATTGCAATACAACACTAATCGAATAGAGCACACCGGTCTTGAAGTGTTCCTTTCCTAACCTCACATCCACACAGCTCCGTAGTCCACATTCAAGGGTAATCTGAGTTGAGTAGAAAAGCGACCGTTAAGAGTCTAATTGAGAACCATTAGCGCCAGATCACCACGGCATTTCTCACGCGATTGAATTACAATATTAATTAAACCCCCCTGGGTGTAAAAAGGGGCAGGTGTCTATTTCATTACAAGCAAAGGAAACAAGATTATTAACTTACTGTACCGTCTGGGAACCATTTGCTCAAGTCGAAGAAGAGTGCTGAGCGTTGGGGGCAAGATAATCCTCACTAAACGCCTCATACTCCTCCGACCACTCAGATAAGAGGCTCCAACAGCTGGGATTCACGACAGTTAAGATTATATATGATGTAAATACATTGAGGGGCAGGTTTGTCAGCTCTCCCAAACCATAAAACTTAGTTTAATGGCATCACGTGTTTCCCGCGAGCCACTCAGGGCCAGAGCTTTAGGCCCTGGCAAACACAACCTAAAGTTTTAACCATGAAAAAGACAGACGGAAACAAAAAGTAGGCAATATGCAATACAAACCCCCATGCTAATCTTAAAACTAGCACACAAATGGATAAACAGACACGGAACTAGCACCAGTATACGAAAGGGGTGAGTCATTGCCTTTATGTATTTTCATTTTCTCTCTGTGGATACAGGGATTGATTGGAAACCTCAACGTGAATGCATTGACAGTTTCTTCAGAAGGAAAAGATCACTTGTTCAGAACTGTTACCTGCATGTATAGAGATATAGAGTCAGAGCTGGTCACCGGTCTGCTACAGGGTTCATCCATGGTGGAAAGGCTTGCAGGAGATATCCCGGAGAAATCGTACACCCTACAAGAAATAGATTGATGTCAGCACAGGCCTGTTGATCAGAGACAGTGAACGCTAGTTTCAAGTAGCTGCTGGCTTATAGCCTAGGTTACAGCTCAAACTGAAACCGGAGCTCAAAACATAGCCTACGCCTGCTCCTCAATTGTTGGAAAAACGTAAGCCTACATTTCCACCAAGATTAAGCTCAAAGTGTGAATGTTTTTTGTTTTTTTTAAATCTGTTTTTGAAAATAGTATAGGGCCTAGCCAATTTTTATTTGTTTGAACCTGTCAATCAATCATTTGCGAGTTATCGTTTTTAGCTTGTTTGTTAAACCTTGGGTTTCATGTTCTGAAAGGAAAACATATTTTTTGTAAGTAGGCTATTGCGCGGAATTACTTCATGCCAGCCAAATCAAAGTAGTCTAGGCCTATCTCGTCGTTAGAAAATATTCAACCTCTCTCCCCATTGCATTTTGCGATTGATACATTCGGCTTAGTCTGCTAAACGGATCTTGCACATCAAAGTAAACTATTAGGCCAATTTCTTTTGTGGGCCTAGGCTAAATCAGACCCTTGCTGGACCGCATCTGTTCCATTAAGCTACAGCAAGTGTGGTTGTTTGGAAGGTGTCAGGGGAAGCTTTAAAGTTTTATGACGCGTCAGGGCCATAAAGTTTTACAGGCAGCTGTCTGTACTGTAAATAGGCCTAACTGCGGAAGTGGAGGCTGACACAGAAATACCAGCGTCAAAGACTGAAAACCATATTAAGATCTAGTAAGGGCCAAAAAGTAACCCCCTCCCCTAAAAGACGGTTTATTCTATTCACCATGTTCCCTGTGACACAGGACGAATAATCATTTCCCAAATTCACTTTCTTTATTTTATAAAAAAAAAAAAAAAAAACACACACACACACACAAAACACATGCACAATGCATTTCATGCACAACATCCAATTCAAAGGTAAAATGTGAATTTGTTAATTGAATTTGTCTTAGCCTAAGTGCATTTCAATATCAAAGGCCATATCCACAAATGAATATGTCCACCAGAGGAAACATAAAATTGGAGATGTCTAAGTGAAATAGTTTTACTAGTCAAACCATTTTATTTGTGTCAATTTTCTTTGTAGTCACATCTATGCAACATGGTTGTCACGAGACTGTCCTTCACACCAACCACCGGAAGACAAGCTTGAAAGGAAGCAGTTTAATTGTTCATAGCGCTCATTTTGGATTGTTGAGAACTCTCAGGTGACCCCCTGGCCCCTCAAGATAAGGCACAAGAAGTATGCTTACTTGAAACAAACATAACTTGCACTCATTGTTCTACATGTGATCTTTTATTTTCCAAATCATGACATTATCTCATTTGGACCCAATACAGTATTGCCCCAGGGAAAGCTCTGACGCAACTTTACTGTCCACCTTCCTAGCATCAACCATCCATGGAGCGACGTGTGCCATGTTTTAAACAGCCTATTACTTTGTTATAATTAAGCACTTGCATGTTAATGACAATTCTCGTGATCGTATAAGACATGTTACAGTAGCCTATCTATTAGCAATCATAGAATAATCATTCAAGCCAAAGGGGGAGTCTTTTCTCAATGATAGACTCAACTCGTCTGAGTTACACGACACAGTGAACACTGTAAGACAGGCCTATAACGTCTCAGTCCAACGTTTTATTGAAAATATAAAAAGAGCACAATCAATCTTTCAACACACTTTGTGTCCACTGATTAAATCTCCGTAACGATTTAAAGTGATCACCATAGTTAAATGAAGGACAGTAGACTACTTGAAATGAGCAAGCAATGTTTAGGCTATAGCCTATATAATGGGTCACAACAAGATTGTTAAAAGAGCAAAAATAAATACAAAATACTAGGAATTCTATATGATTTCCGCATTTACTGCACAATTGTGACATATGTAGGTCATATTAACAGTAAGGCAGCCGTAGCCCAGAAGAGAAGAAAGTAGAAAAATGAATTGGGAGAAGATGAGAAGGATTTAAAGAGAAAATTATCTTTCCTCGGATAAAACCTATTTCGCCAACTTCCATTCTCAAAAGTTCATTAAAAGATACAAAATAAAGCAATCCTCAAGCAAATGACATACATTCATATTAATTAGATCAATTATACAACAATAGTCAAGATTTAAAGACATTAAATTAAACATAGCATCACAAAAAGTCACTGGAGACGTGTAGTGCTACAAGTTACTGAATGTTATCTTGAATAGGGACGTGTAACGTTTGAAAGGGGTTCCCTGTTTCAGATTGACTCTTTTATTTTGAGCTTTGAGTCCTTCTTCCACTTCATTCGCCGGTTCTGGAACCAGATTTTGATCTGTCTCTCGTTCAAACAGAGAGTGTGGGCGATCTCGATGCGCCTGCGACGCGTCAGATAGCGGTTGAAGTGGAACTCTTTCTCCAACTCCAGAGTTTGGTATCGTGTGTAACTTGTCCTTGACCGTTTGCCGTCAGCTTCTGGGATGTAATTGAGAAAAAGATATTGTGTGACCCTTAGTGTCAATGTGACTATATTGAAACAAATTACACTGAAAACATACATCCTAACAAGAAAGAACAACTGCAAACTGCAATAACAACAGAGCCAAGCAGTAGCCTTGTCTATAAGTGGCTGGATGAATGTAGTATATAGACCTATTTGAATTGCATTCATTAAAGTATTATTACCATCATTATTACTAATAGGCTATGGTATTACGTTAGTATTCTTATTATTCTTATTATTAACAAGTACCAACTGTTAGGTTACCAAGTATAGCCTAGGGAACGAATGGACTGATGGAAATAAGGAATACGACATAGGCTAACAAAGCATTTGTCACAAAAGTAATTGAATTATGCACCAATTCTTATACGGCTCTTTTTTTCTATTTGAAAAGTTGTCAAAGTGAAATCCACAATCTGTCACCCTTTCCGTCCACTCCTCAGAAATAAGGATCATACTAATGTTGCTACATTGAGTTTCTGAATGTCGCATAACGTTCACATTGTTTGTTGAGGTTTAGCAAGGACTTGTGTCTTCCTTATCCAATTACCCTGTCATAAATTTGGACGCAGATCGGCTCTTCACTGTAGCAGGACAGTTTTACGAGCAATTGATGCCTTTGTCATAAAATTTACGACTGCCAGTTTTATTATTTCCGAATACGGCCTATAAACCTCAAGAAAGAAAAACTGTGAATGGACTCTCGAGGTTAAAAAAAGAGTGAACGCATGGAGCAAAGAGAGGGTGAGAGAGACGGGATCTTTCCTTCTACAAGCAATAGATACATAAAAACCTACCGTGACCCATATGTAGTTTAGTCATCCATGGATATATCGGTGGCTGTTCGCATGCCTGTGGTTCAGAAGAATGGTTTGCTTGCCTCACTGGTTGAACGGGTTGCAAAGTTCCGATTTTGATCTCGCCTACTTGCGTCTTGCCGATGGCTATTTTACTCAAATCCGAGTCGACCTCGGATTTGCGACGATATAGTCCGAGATTGAGAGAGTCCCGACCACTCGTCCGCTCATCCAGGCGTCTTTGTGTACCCTCTGATGCGGACGACTCTGGCCCTGTTGCTGGGTCACCCGGATTTCCACGCAGCCCTGTGTTGATCTCCCCCATGCCCAAGCTTGAGGACGATGGGGAAGCGAATGACCCACGGTGCTCATGCCCTCCATAACAGTAACCGGATTGATTGAGTTCGGGTTTTGTTCCGTAGCCGTGGTTGTGCAGAGCGAAAGCTGCAGTCTCGTGAATTTGCTTAAACAACGAGTTGGCTACGTAAGAGCTCATTTCAAGAGAAAACGCAAAGGATACGAAATGGAAGCATTTATACGGACTGAATTATTAAAGTAGTTTTGATGTATCGCGATTACTGTAGCGTAATACATGTGCAGAGATCGGTTAAAGGTTTGTTATTGTTATTGCGTTTGATTTGTGTCTCTTTTGAAGTTCATAAGGGTTTTATCCTAAAAATGACCACGATTTATAGGTGGGGGGATTTTTATTTTTTCTCCATTGCCCAAATATGGGAAGGCTAAAACGAATCACGTGCTCGCATCGGCCAGTCATAAATTTGGCTAGATCACACTTGGAGGTTATTGATGGAAATAGGAGAAACGCCTGATATCTGGGCAGGGGACACGGAGGGGCACGGCGGTGCGTTGCTGGACAGAAGGCCGAGAGCGTCACCTGGTGCTAGGGACGGATAAGGACATAAAACACTCGTCCAACGCTGTACCCCTACCAAACTATGTTGTGATCTACCTGGGAACAAGTAAAATGTTATGCGCAATGAGACATGCGCACATTATAGAGTGGTAGGCTCTATAGTGTATAGCCTAGGCTTCTATTTTGCAGAAGGGTGCATATACACGAGGCTACTGCATTGGTTAGCCACTATCAGATCACGGATGAACTAACCCAGTCATATTCTAATAATTCAATATCCCATTCAGGTTGGGCTACTAACTAGAGCAGTGGTGCATGTTGTCACAAATTATAGCCTACCTATTATCGTCTCTATTTTCTGCTTCAAATAATCGTTATTTTCATTTTAAATCACCTTTAGCCGGCTATTGTCTATAGCCTACCCATCTTAAGTTTGATGTTCTTTGTCCCACTAAATACTGTAGTATGATAGCCTACTGTAGTTTAATGGTTTGAATGACAAAGACCAATTTGTGGAGAGCAGAAAGAAGTCATGGCAGACATAAACCTAATTCGAATTCCAATGGTTCCTATAGGCCTATAGAATAACAGGATTGAGAAGGACTTGACAGATTTTCCTCATTTGTTTTTGTGTTGCCTACATGTTTCAATAGGCTATGGGAAACCTCTCCACAATTGGCCAGCGTTCTACAATGTCCTCTTAAAAGTGATTATAACAGAATCACTTTTTTTCTAAGGGGAACTTGAGTTCTATGATAACGTTATAGGCCTAGGCTATATAACAGCCTTCTGTCTCATACAAACTACAATACGACAGGCTATGATATTTTTAATCTGAAATATTTATTATTATTTATAAGTAGCCTAATCTATCCTATAATTTCTCTTTTCCCGTGCAAACATGTTTTTCTTGTTCTTTGAAGACTTTGAAACAGTGGTTTCACTGCGTGGTTATGGTACAACACAAAAATCAGGAATATTAGAATCTGAAGTAGGTATTCTATTCTATTCTATTCAAAATAGAATCGCCAGTGCAATTTGATATGCGTAAACGGGAGACATGACATGACAAACATGCCTATGCAATATGACAAATATAGACCTATAGAAAACAAGTTAGGCTTTAATGTTGTATTCAGGACGGAAAGACATTGATGGCAAAGACACAACATTATTCATAATTTTATTAAATATGAGATGACGTGAACTTTATACACCGGGTTTCATCTCTACACTACATTTTAAGCCTAAAGGGTCAGTTATGCTATAACCACATAGGCCTATAGTCATAGGCTATTAAAGTTCTTAACATAATCAAAGTACCGGGGCTATGTGCTACAAAAAAGACACAGATGTTCTTATAGGCGCGTAGGATAGGCCTATAGATATACATAGGCTACAAACATATCAACAGTTTTTTGTGGAACGTAATTATTCAGCAGTTTTTATTAGGCTACACAATGGCAAAAAAAAATAACAGCATCAATGCGTTACAAAAGCGGAACCCATCTTCAGTCCTTCTACTGCTGACATAATTTGCCTCATGTCTATTTGCGTCAAACAAGTTGGCTACATATTTGTCACATGTTTAGCCTACATAATTACTGATTTATGTTGGTGAGCGCCAGAGCGATGTTACACACTGTTTGCATACTACATGTGGGAATGTCAACTGATCGGAATGAAATGATATGGATGGTCTTCATGAAAAGTTCATTCACAGCAAGGCATGTCTTCCGCATTGCAATTAACGTAGTGTTTGAATACACACACGTGTCCATATTGTGCCAAACAATTTGATAGGTAGGCCTATATTTAATAGTAGGTAGTTATGTTATCCTCATATCACGACGGATTGATTCTTATTGTGAGCTAAGAAGTAGATGACTCTCTTTTCTCGTCTGACGCTTCCTCGGCATCCTCCTTCACCGGGTCTTCATTCGCTTCTGCCGACCCACTATCGGCGAGAGTGGACGTTAGATTGCTTTCCTTCTTCCATTTCATCCGGCGGTTCTGGAACCAGATTTTTATCTGGCGTTCCGTGAGGCAGAGGGCATTGGCAATTTCAATACGTCTGCGTCTTGTCAAGTAGCGGTTGAAATGGAATTCCTTCTCGAGTTCAAGAGTTTGATACCTGGAGTAAATTTGCCGGCCTCTCCGTCTGTCAGAACCGTATCCAACTCCTGAGTGCAAAACATTTTATAATTAGCATAAACAAGAAATACATAGGAATAAGTCGATTTTATGCAAGGCATATCCATTTACACACGCACACGCGCGCGCACACACACACGCACGCGATCATGATATAAGAAAAGTAGAAAATGATTAACATAGCATTCTCCATCTTTGGATACAATAGCCTAATGTGACTGAATTATTCACTTGACCCCAACATCAGAATGGTCGACATGCATTGGCTTTTTACGCCCGTAGCCTAACTTTCGTTTTCAAAATATCATACAGAAGGCGAACAGCAAAACAGATACATCAACATAGTGATAACCTAGTAATACAGAGAAAAAATACAGAGATCTCTTTGATAAGGATCAGAAAACGATTCGCATGAAAGTTACAAACTCCATTGTTCTTGGTAAATAGGGGTGGATTTTGGAAGGAGGCATAGTTTTGCCAAAAGGGATTTCCTTGGAAGATAAAAGGCTTTTATTGCCGGCGACAGGACGCTGCTGTAGTAATGGTTTATGGGGTGATAAAAAGTAGCTTCCCTAGTCGTAAAATGGGCCAGCTCGTTTAATTTATCTCTTGGAGTTTGCAATACTCACCGCTGTGAGAGTTCATCCTCTGCATCCATGGGTATATCTGAATACTCCCCTTCTGCTCCTGCGAGCCGTTCCTGCCCTGGTCAGACGGATAATCCTGCGCGAGCGAGTTTTGTGCACCTTGTCCCAAACTGGTCTGCCTGCAGCTGGGCAGCACGTCCTTGTCCTGGTAGAACACGTTGGATCCATACTCGTACGGTCTACTCGAGCCGAAAACTACGTTGTCTTGGGGTGAATAGAAAGGCGATGAATATATCCGGTTTTGGGCTACGGCAGCTCCGTAAGAGGAGAAGTGTCTAACGGGGTCATAGGTGGTTGAGTTTAGGGCTACGTTGGGTAAAACCTCTTGACCACCAGCTATATGGCACGAGAGCGACGGGTTTGCGAAATACGAATTCATACCTTCCCTCTCTGTCTTGATCCTGTCTTACTCTATCCCTCCCCTCCTTTCAATCAGCTCTCTCCCTCGCTCTCTCTCTCTAGTCTCTCTCTCCCTATCTCACACCCTCACTCACTCACTCACTCACTCTCTTTTCCTTGTCAGTCTATCTTCGATGCAGGCACGCTGTATGATTTCGATATAATTTATTTCTGGACGCCAATAAAGACACAAAGCACACACCCGAATGTTGTTGCTACAGCCTCAGTCCAGGATGGACAGGATGACAATGTCAGCTGACCAGAATTCCTCCAATAAAAAGCAGGGAGTAGAGGGACAGAGAAGGGGGGTGACTTTTTTTCAAACCCTCTATCGAAACCACTCTCTCCTACGCACACGTGCACACACATGCGCGTGGTAAGTTTACAAGCTCACACATGTAGTTTTCATTCGACTCCAAACTACATAATCACGCACGACCCATATCATCGCTACATACTCACATGTAGAAGTGCACGCACGCACACACACGCAGACACAAACACACGCGCGCGCGCGCGCGCACACACACACACACACACACACCTAACTGGTTCATGTTGACATACATGATTGCCTAGTATAACATGAATTATAATGTGGGACTCACACCCCTGAAGAGGGTTATATATATATATATATATTTTTTTTTATGTTTGTTGGAATTTAATTACCAAGAGAAAAATATGTAGCCTACATGTCGTGTTTCAATATTATGACAATAGAATTATCTTGTCATTTTTACAGAATGTTCTTAATTAAAGTGACGTATGTTTTCATCCTATTAGCGGTTGAGTTAACAAGATTAAGCCACCACAAATGCAATACAGTGATCGAATTCTTCAGTCAGAAAGACTCGACTATATTATTCACTAGAATAGATGATTTTGTTTTTCTTTGGCGTTAGATAACGCTTAGCTAAATCTCGGAACCGCTTAAGAGACGACAAGAGAATCCTCAGGGCCCATTTTTCATTTGTACAAATAGAAACAATGGTTTTGGTAGACCTTCATTGGTTTTAAATGAAATCGGCAATATGTTCATGGTTTAGGCTTGGCACTGATGTGCGCTGACAGGATATTCACTTTGTATTATTTGGTTGTTGTAAAGTCATAAAGTCAAAAGTAGATTATTGAATTCATTGTGGCTGAACAACGGCTTGCTTTTTAGGCACGCACACGCGCGCGAGCACACACACACACACACATTTCTAACCCTCTAATCATTATGACACGAAATAGTTTGCAGTGCAGAAGGCTGATTGGCCTATTGCACGAGGCTCAAGCACAATAATACAATTGGTTGAGGACTTATCATTTTAGAGACTATGCAAATTAGAGCAAAAATATTCGAGATTCGAGGCATACATGAGCAAAGTATCGAGTCTGAGAGCTGTTCCCCTCGTCTGCCCTTTGTTCAGCGGGAATTCTTGGCTTAAAAGAAGGGGCTTTATTGCAGTTTTACTGCTAAAGAATGTCTTAACGCCTGTGTTAGCCGCAGAAGTCATAAAACTAGACAAATGACAGCTTCCAGTCCACCGCCAACACTGCATGCACTGTGTCCATTCGCGTGTGGGATATCCTCATGCAACAAAGGGATAAGCCGTTTGTGAATGAAATGATGCAGAGAGCAACGAAAGAAGACAAACTTTTGGACGAATTTAATTTAAATCACTTAGTCAAGCTATGAAGAAACATGACACAGAACAACACAGTTACAAGTTACAAAAAATAAGGCTACTAAAACTCAGCTCATAAAAGATAAGAGCAAAGTTGATTGCGCTGTGTAGGCTATTCACTTTAAGTATTTAGGTATTTGTAAATGAAGGGGCCAAGTAAGTTATGAAAATGTGTTTGTGAGTGTAGAATCATGTTTAACAGTAGAAGAACCCTTTGAGGTTCCATAAAGAACCATTTTAGGTAGGCCTATATAAAAAATAATTACTTTACTGCTAAAGGTTGTTCTATAGTAGGCTAGATGTTATGCACCACGTCTGAAAGCAAACCCCTAGTTAAAATGGCAATAAACGGATTCTGATTCTGATATAGCCTAGCACTGTTTTTGCTATAGCACGGCTATAGCCTTAGTAGGGCGAGAATCCATATCCATGCAATTTGTTTTTATAACTGTAAAATAGGGGTACCAATAGCATATCAATTGCACTGTCTTCGTTATTGACATTCAACGCATTTGCTTATATAGGCAGCTTGGGAAATTACAAGACAAAATAAATTAGTAGACAAAGGTAAGCCTTAAACGCATTTATGACATAGCCTACATATTTGAGTAATTTAGTTAATAGCCACACAGTCCAATCAATCCTACTCTTGCTCTCCAAATAAAAGTTCCGTACTCTGTGTAATCGGACTAATGAACTCACGGGTCTGGCAGAAAATGTCGGATACAGACGTGGTGTTCCCTAAACTCGCTTTGATCTCTGAAACGTAGTGGTTTTAAAAGGCTATTAGTTTAATACGAGCCACATGACGCGCGCTGAACTAGGAATGCTGTGGGATGTTAGCTGATGTGTGCGTTGTGAAGGCTGGACAAGCTAAATGCTGTAGAACATGTTAGGCCTACTGCTATGCTTTTACGTTGAGTAAGCTATACCTCACTTCTGAAATAATTAATTTAATGTATGACCCACTCAACTTGTTTTGGTCTAATCAGTGTATAAAAACAAGCGACAACTCTAAAACAAATTACTGCACTTTCCGTGAAGTCGACGTGAATCGAGTTGGGGTGAGTAAGGGAGTGGTTTGTGTGCCAGTGGAAGTGTAGGCCTACGGGGAAGTGTTTTATTGCATCCTTTGAGGACAGTCTGGCATTTGCACAGAAAAACAACCGGCCATTTGTAATTACCTTTTAGGCTCAGGGCCTTGAGGCTGTGACCTCAGGCCTTTACGCCGCTTGGTGTGACCCAAAATAAACTAAGCAATCTGCATTTCCAGTGCACTTGGTATTATATGAACACATACCTTTCTCAAAATTCTGCAGTTATTACTATCGGTGGAGACATTGCATCAGTATTATATTATTATTGATGTTTTCACGCGAGATCCAACATTGATGTTGTCCGTCGGCCTCGGATACAATCCCATGAAAAAGGCTTCTGAATGAGAAGAGGCTCCTTGCCTGTTTGTCCTTAGGCAGGTAGGCATATTTAACCACATGTATCTCATTATGACGATTCTTCTCTTATAAACAATTGTTCGAGTAGCCTGTTGTTTTTAAATAACACAACCCCAACCACATCAACCACAGTAGTAGCCAAGGCCAACTAGCCTACTACTAATAAGATATAAATATGACTACTATTAGCCTACTACAAAAAATATATCACTGTAATTTAACTTAATTAAACGAATACTACGTTATTACTAGGCTATTATTTGTATTGAAACAAGAACAACAACAAAAACAGCAACAACAACTACTACTACTACTACTAGCCTACTACTACTAGGCTACTACTACTACTACTACTACTACTACTACTATTACTAATAATAATAATAATAATAGGCTAATAATAATAATAATAATAATAACAATACTACTACTACTACTACTAATAATAATAACAATAAGTGAAGGAGAATGCTTGCAATGAAATACAACCTGACTACCCTTTTTTTCAAAATATCGGCATAACACAACATAACTCAACAGAAGTCTGTATTTTAATTAAAACACTCGGCATTTGTAGGCTATATACAATACGCCTCATGGGTGATTCACTGCATTATCAACGAATACGATTATAGCCTACATGCACATACGCATAAGCCCATTTTGTGTTTCAAATCCCAAACATGCAGTTAAGACTAGGCTGTTGCATTTCAATATCATGTGTAGTTGTGGTTGTTTTAAGAACATTTAGTGTTCATTTACTGCGCTATAAAATCTGGTAACTTTGAGGACAGGAGGAGGAGAGGGGAGGTTAATTGACCAAAAAGCATCATCTTGTGTCTCACAGACACCAACTCACCACTGACTCACACAAACAGGCTATCAATATAAAGTCGGCTCCTACTAATCAATACAGGAGTGGGCTTATAATAAGTATCTAGACTTTCGCTAACTAAAACCCTTAATTTAGTGAAGTGTCTCTTTTCCAAAAGAGCAATATTTTATTCACAGTTTATCTCGAAATCATCAGGAAAGTTGTTTTTGTTAATTTCCTTAATACAGACTATAAAGTGTTTATAAACATACGCCCATTTACCAATCATAAAAGTCTATGTATGACAAGTGTTCCAGGAAGATTTGATTCCTCTGTGTAATGAGTCTCCTAACTAGTTGAGGGCCATACACTTTTACGACCTGACACCCCTTCTCTGGCTTCCTGTCTCCACAGCTCCGGCGGAAGGACAATCTGGCACGTATCCTTGGATAAACCCCGGGAGGCGAGAACAAGAGCAATAAAGAAGAGCGGCTCCCAGTCAAAATAAAAACACATCTGTGTGCATGCCGCTTCCAATGCAATGTGGTAAATTGTCAACAAAAAAAAAACGCAGGCAAATGTTTAACCGTTTTTAATAGCCTATGATTCCCATGAGTTGGAGCAAGCTATTCTTACAGTAAAATAAGAACGCACAACACCCCAGATTGACATAGGCTAGCCTATACGAGTAAGCAAACGGATTTAGTTTAATTCCAATGTCATAAGATGCAACCATCTGAACCACCAGTAAACAAAACAAATGTGATTATATTTCAGCATATAGGCCTATACTGAAGATGGCGGTGACTGTTTTGCGATTGGAGTGTCGTCAGATTAAGGTGATGTTTGTAGACCTAGGGAAACGTGAATTCCATGTAAACGATGCCAGGATTACAGAACAGCAAAGACAGGCTATATATAGACTCACTTTATTGGCTTTCCTTGATAACTCCCAAAATATACTACAACATGGCTTTAGGTTTAGCATGTTTGTAAAGTAGCTAAGTACACAGTCCCACAAACACCTTCTCCACTCCAACTGCGAATCAGAACCGAATTTAGACCTACTAAATATCACATGAGCGTTGTGCCCTCGAACAAGTCAAATAGCCTATGTTTTATTTTTTATCCAACACTAGGTGGCAGTGTTGACTGTAGGCCCATGTATTCAGCAAAGTGTGTGTGTGTGTGTGTGTGTGTGTGGGGGGGGGGGTTATTTTAAACATCAGTGGGTTTAGCATAGTTTGGGCCAAAATCGGTACTGGCATTGACTCGTTTAAATATGATTTTTCTTGATTGCATATCTTTGCTGCCCGGTTGGACTGAATTGGTCTGTGTAATGGTTACTGTTTCCTTTATATGGACAAAAGAGAAGCATGGAAAAGGGGGTCCATATGAATGTCACAATAAAGATGTAAATAACCGAAACTGGACATGTTTATGACCACAGCACATGGATAATGCGCATTATTCCATGATTTTGGTCTCACTTGGTAAAGGCTATAGGTGAGTCTATTTATTTTAGGAACCACTAGTTCAATGGAACAATCATGATTGTTTCCTGTATGCCTCAACTAAATTGTTTGATCAAAATTCTGAATAGTTATTTTTCCATGCAGTCTGTCAAAATATAGCATGATAGTAACATGATGACACCTGATGATATTAAGACAAATACAGATAGGCTAATGTATGCCGCCACATTGGACAGAATTACAGAGACAGTTAAGAATTGGCTTCCATGGATCACATGGGTGGCCAATGTACTAGACTAAATGTCTGAAGAACTGTAACACGTACCACCCAGGATAAGCTAACAACCTAGCAAACAACCCTAGGAATCAACATCTAAGCCTACTATCACATCTTAAATACATCAGCCTCGCGTCATCACACTGTTTACTAGGCTAGGCAGCACATTGGCTCTCTCGTCTCATCTCTTTTGGCTTTAGGCGAGGCTACTTATCACGTGGGTTACAACCATCAGGAATAGTTTCCTTTTAATTCAATACAGATTCCATGGAGGACTTTGGCCAACTAAACTGGCCCCATAGCTTCCAAATAGAAGCTCACATGTTAAATAAAGGATTTCGGATAACTCCATAATAATAATAGCCTACATAGAGATAGTAAACAATTCATTTCGTGCATCTTCTACATTCGCAGACTGCAAGATACATCATCCGAGTGAAGATATACATATCACTATAAATATAACGAATATTAGCCTACAACGACTTGTGTCAAGTAAAATAAATTTAATGTTACATCGTTAGATTCATCTGATGCTATTCGATTAATTATGAACCAAAAAAGGACCGCAGACACCGCAACTTACCCACGTTCCCCTCGCAGATAGAGCACATTTACTGGTAGCCAGCAGCAGCTACCGAGGCTGGAGGGAGATGAGGGATGACGAGGAACCGACTGGTACATCCAGCGAGCGGCTGTGGGCTAGTTCACTTAACCTTCGTAGATCGACATAGAATGTATTGTATGAAAAAAAACACTCCATAGTCAGAAATCATTCTACACAGGCTCCTTTTCACAATTACCTGCAGTTAGCGACCGAGGGTTAAGAGAGAGAAAGGAGAGAGTGGGAGAGCGCAGCAGACTGAGAGTCATGAAGAGAGGGAGAGGGAAGGATAAGAGGAAGAAGAGTCATAGATATCATGAACAGGTAGCAAATGTACGCAGCAAAATGAAACTATTCCTGTAAAAACGTAGGTCGTGAAGTCTACCGATAGAGAAAGCTGGCGATCAGAGGTGAGACAACAGTATTAAGTTCATGTTCATGGAGGGGTAGTCACATGACAAGCTACAGCCAATCCATGTTCCGATTCAGTCGTAAACTTTTATTACTTGGTTGTAAATTTCCAACCAAACAGCAAGGAATGCGTTGCTCCCCCACACTCTCCAGTCGATCTTATTTTATATATATCTCTAAAACACCCTCAACTCTTACATTACACTTGTTTAGATTGTGAATTAATCTTCATTCATTGCTGTCGATATACCTTCAACATCATCATTTCCTAAACCTGTATCCAAGTAGGTTAATTGAAATCACTCACCAATCTTCCATCGAAAGATATATTGTAGTAATATGAAATATAAACGTTTTTATTCCCACTACAATAACCACAAAGACACCATTCAGATGGGTAATAATAGTAATCAACAATTATGATGAATCAAGGAGACGCGCTAGCCCCTGCTCCGCATGCGCACACATGCGCGTTATCATAACCCCGGCCCGAACACATCTCACGCGCAGGCTGCAGCCTGAGCTAGTTCATGTGCTCTATGTGGATGGAGAGGAGGATACAGAAATGTATGGCCTGTGCAAAACAAGTGACTCAACGGATAACACTTTCATGCCATTATTGCTCGTTCATAGGCAGTGTATTACCCTGGGTTCACATTTGATAGCCTACACATTGTGTGGCTTTTAGCCACTCCGCAAATCTTGCGGTTTCGGTGGCCACCATCGTTGTCGTTATAGGCCTTACATATAAAGTATTGCCTTACATTCATTAATCAATTTTACCATACAGATGAGATAATTTTACCTTTCTCGATGCATTCGTATGCATAAATTGGACATTAGGCTAATTGGTTTGCTACTTTTAAATTGTATGAATACTTTGTAAAGACAACTGTTAAACAATCGTTTCATATTGTGTATGTATGGAATTTATAATATCGTAGCCTAATTGTACTGAAACTAACTAGCCTAGTTTTCCCCCGCATTGGCCATAAACTGTGTAGGCCTTTTCTCTCAAAAGAGAGTGTAGACCTATATAGGCTATGCCTTGGCGTGTCCTTTATTCTTTGCGAGCATCTACAATAAAATCACTTGGGCTAGAACACTGTGAACACGGTGGTTTATATGCCACCCATAAAGTTTACAGGTGTTTATGGCCTTATTACGGAAGTGGTATCTCCTCAAAGCCATACAAGTAGCTTACAAAGGGAAATTGCGAGACAATGCTAACACAGACTATTGTTACGCCCTTACGAAACCAGAATTTCGTCAGTAGCCTAAATATATAGGCTAGACTTCGAGTCTTGCCATTCGCATGGTGAACGAAGTCCGCAGATCTTCCAAATGCACCATCCAGCTCAAACAGTCGGTGAGTTTTAGTAGCCTGAAATGGTTGTAATCCAGACTGACTCTGAGTACAGAGACAGTGCGCTAAATTGTGTCATTTGTTTGTAGACGTTACCGAGTGTGTAAGCAGCCTACTTGGGCCTAAACGCCTTTCGAAGTCTAAAATACTAATCACACCTGGGATATTCCATAACCAATGGTGTAGGCATTCATTTAGAAGGCCTCGTTGTGTCCGCTGAAAACGAGACTAACTATCTATCTATCTATCTATCTATCTATCTATCTATCTATCTATCTATCTATCTATCTATCTATCTATCTATCTATCTATCTATCTATCTATCTATCTATCTATCTATCTATCTGTCTGTCTGTCTGTCTAAAGCCAAAAACGTTGCCTTAACATGTACATTTTTTGCAACACAGTGTTCGTGTAGGCTAAGAGGCTTTTTCAAGAATGAAAGGAGACATATAGCCTACATTTTATCCAATTTATTTCAACATCTCAATGACAAGAGTGTGCACTCAAATTTAACATTACCTCTTTAACTTAAAACATGAGCATGATTCAAGAAATCAAGCTTATTCATAAGAAAAACGAAGGCATCGCCTACATCGAGGTCATCATCAGTGCAATATAAAAGCTAGTCTATTTCATCAGCACAATAATGAAATTATATTTAACAGCTGATGGAGTATTCGTTAAAAAACAATATTAAATACAATATTCGTTATATAAATGTGCGTTACTTTAGGAAGTCTAAGTTGTTGGGACATTCTTGTGACTATACTGCCTTAGCACTGTGGTGCGGAGAAACCAATCTGAAAACATCAAAGGCTGTACCTCCACAAACAATACGAGCAGTCAAATGCAATAGGCTGCCAAGACATTGCTTTGCTTTACCACATGAGTAAAATCGTGTGGATCAGTAGCTAATTTACCTAGTTACCTTAGGCCACAGCACATAGTGGCGCACTTAGGCTATTAGGTAGTTTGGTGTCGGTATTCCAACCAAAAGGCCTTGCCATTTCACCAATTGGATAAGTGCTGGATTTTTAGAAACTTTCAACTTTGAATCTTGTTATTTTTGAGTTTCTTACGTGACATTGAGCAGAATAAGAGGAAAGTGTATTCAGAGAAGCTGGATTAAACAGAAGAAGAAGCTCTAGAAGAAGCTCGAGATGAGCGCTCATAAAAATTACAAAATTGGCTACATTACAATACACACTTTATATTTTGTGAAAAGGAAGAATATAATGTACATTGAAAATCAAGACACATTATTAATTATGAAATGCGTACGGATACCTTTCGACGATAGTGTCTATATTGCAAATTCCCATAGGTAGCATCAACTCTCCAAACTTGGAATTGCTCATCACAAATGGAAAGAGAAAAACTCATTTATCATACACACCAACCCGCATAAAACACTTCCCAGAGAAACGGGTATAGCGATTTATAACGGGTTTTTTTCATACGAGAACATCGATGGATATATCTCATGTGCATTCTGTGATTATGGAAATTGAAGTATTACGCAACTAATTGCTTTAGGTGTCCATCTGCTTGGAATCGTTTTTTTTTCTTTAAACTTTCATGTGTTTTCACTTGAGTACACTAGCCTACCTTAAAAGCAACCTACAGAAATCAGGGCTGACTTTTCAGTCTCTCGGGACTAGGTAAAGTCAAATGAAAATATGTGTCTCTTTATAGCCTAATTGTGTCTAAAACCTTTCCTCACTTGTTGACTCAATAAAACGGTGGTCACCTCCCCCGTTCCTCCCCCTATCAGGGCGATGCTTAACGTTAAATATTATATTATAAGCTCATAAGATTATTCTTTCGTCTCTTCTTCATCTCCAGTTTCTTTTTTGTCCCCTTCGTCTCCTCCGGTGTCACCGTTGCATTCTTCTTCTCCCTCAGCCTCGGCCTCGCCCTCGGCCTCTGCTTCGACTTTTTGGCCGGGAAATTTGTCCTTGTTGTTCTCTTTTTTCCACTTCATCCGTCGGTTTTGAAACCAAATCTTCACCTGTCGCTCTGTCAGTCCCAGCGCGTGAGACACTTCAATTCGACGCTTACGGGTGAGGTATGGATTGAACAGAAACTCCTTCTCCAACTCCAGAGTTTGGTATCGACTGTAGGTCTGTCGGCCACTGCGTCTTCCGGGAGCTATGGGATGGAAATACCACATTAAGAGGAATGGTTGCATGCATGTTATCAATCTTGAAATAATATGACTATAGCCTATAGCTTTTGATTTGCACTGCAATAGTCTAGTATTTGTGCAATTGTATATGTTTATGTACACACACCACACATAGCCTACACACAATCCATGCTTAGTATGTCCGATAGTAGGCCTAATGCATAAAAGCCTGATGCATTCAATTCTCTGTGGGCCGCATTATGTTAACGCGTGTGTGTGTGCACGTGCGTGTGTGTATCGAATTTCTTATTATGTTACATCCATGTCTTGATCTGAAGAAGTGTATACTGTCAGTGGTGACATGATTAAACCATCATCCTGTCTAGTCTCTGTCTTGGAGAATGGACACTCACTGCCATGTGCCGTCGGTTAACCCATGGATTTGGCATTTACTTTGTTGTTGTTGTTGTTGTTGTTGTTATTGATGTTGTTGATATTATTATACTCACCTGCCTATTCCTCTGTACCGCCTATAATGGCACGACTCCAGTGCATATCAATATAGCCTACTAAATGACCTGAAGCAAAGTTTCACTGAGAGATGAAGTGATGATTGAATAAAACACAAGGAGGCCACAGGAGTGCGAATTACGTCATCCTAACTATATTAGGCGCGTGGGCTACTAATCAGCTAATAACAGATACAGTGCATGGTTATATAAAAGGGAGTTAATACCTTGCACTCTGGCTTTAGCTGTTGCACTGTGGCTTTAGATTATCTTCTTAGTCACAGGATGCACTTGTGAGTTCTGGCAAGTAGGAGTAGACTGCACTGAATACATACGTTAAACTACTAGGCTACTGCTAAATTACTGTAATGTAATGTAAAGTTATACTAACCGTGCGGTCTCATCCATGGAAACATTAGACTCGAAGAAGGATTTTGATTTAGGTGGCCTTGTCCTTCTCCGAGGTTAGTGCCATTAGACGATTTACAGTCTGGGTATTGCGCCACGCTCGCCTCTTGTTGGGTACCATAAAGCGTTTGTCTCGGAAGGGCTTCATATCCATAAAATTTAGAGGCATCCCCATGGCACGCCAAGGCGCATGGATTCTGCTGGTAGGCTGGTGTGGAGATTCCCGGCGTCCCATGGTGGAAGAAGTCTTGGACGTGATGAGGTGGGTGCTGAAAGCCCGGTGCTGCCGCTCCGGCTCCGTACACCAGCGCGTGGCTCCGTGTGACGCTTTGGGGGAACCTGCAGTCGTAGTAAGTTGGTTCCAATGATTCGCCTCCTTTGTACTTTGAAAACAGAGGATTTACGAAATAGGAACTCATGTTGTTCGTGAATAATGTGGCAGCTGAAGTAGGCCTACAGATTGACAACAATTGTGATTATTGTCCTGCAAATCCCATAGGTCTAGCCACATAAAACACACGACATCACAAAACCAAAAAGAAAGGTTCTATGCAGAAAAGAAAAAACACATGCTTCCCCTAAAAGTCGCTATAGGCTATGCTACACTGACCTTATTCCACGGATGTACGTTATTTTGCTTTTTCCTCGCTGTTTTCTTTTGCAGCCTCAAATCCGACTTATGTCGTGAATGGTTGACGTAAGCTATAGCTAAGCTGGCTAGCTCCTCCGACACAGTCACAAGCACCCCCCCCCCCCCCCCCCACCTCATCGACCACCCTCCTCTCTCTCCACCAACCTACACCCCCCCCCCCCACACACACACACACTCCCACGACGTTCTCAGACGTCTACCTAAAGGACTTGGCTATGTGGGTTTGGCTTTTATCAAAACGGATGGAAACGTTAAACCAAGCAGACTACGACTATTTGTTATCCTCCCTTCATATCCCTTTGTTCTGTCCATGGCTTTATTTACGAGTGTGGTTGAAGTGCTTAGCTGCCTTTAGTTTTTAAAATCTCGACCTGTGACTCTTCGGTCTAAGCTATACAGTATTTATAGTGTTTCGTATAGCCTATATGAAAGCAGCAACCTCGCCTCTTACCCACACGCACACACACACACACACACACATGCACACACACGCACACACACACACAAAGGTATGGTACTTATGATATGGGCTACTCTAGCTAAAGGCACGATTACTTTTAAGTCATTATTAGGAGCTATTGCCAGCGTATTTCAGATGCAAAACAAGGACTTAATTTATTTGTTATGAAAGTGAGTTGAACTAGTTCATTCATTTAGTTCTATATAGAATACTTGTCTAGGCTATTCCCTGGAAATTATTATATGCCAATGCTGTTTTGTTTTGAAACCTAGTTTTAAAATGAAACATGCTTTTCTGGATTAATAAAATTTTAAGTCATGTCTTGATTGTTTTGTCTTTCATTACCTACTATTGCAACATACACGGATTTTGCTGGTTTGTGATGTTCACATTACAAATTGACGTAGATTCATGATAAACAACAATATATCAGATCACCACAAGAAAAATGGTTTTACATTGACTAAAAGGCCTTGAAGTAGAGTAGAGATGTAGGCCTATACCTACATAAGCAAGGCCTACTGTACATCTATAAAGTAGGCCTACTAGTCTTTATTCTTCTTAGAATATTGATTGAATTTTGCTCTATATGTTATGTAGTCCACAAACGTTTTGTAGGCTAATTGTAATTATATTTTCAATATTCAAACAGGCTGTTTAAGACAGCATATTACTAATTTGCTGTCCACCTCTGTGATAGCGAAGCCATCTCTGTGAAAGCGAAGTCATGAAGAAACATTCACTCCAAAGCTTTCTGTAGAAAACACACATGACAGGGGTCAAAAACGTCAACTTCTTAACCAACAGCGACACCTTGTGGCTCTTTACGTGGAAATTCAAACCCACTATTCTCACTGAACTTTGCTTTCATGCATGTAACCAGGGCTGTCCTCTCTCACATTCTCTGGTGCTATAGCCTACTAATTTTGATTGTCAAATGAGCTACACAGGGCAGGAGACTCCTAATATACACCTAATATCTGTATGTTCTATTTAGACCAAGTGAATTAGGAAAACTAAAATATTGTATTGCCATTTAGTTGTTATCATTGACAGCAAATTGCTGATAAAGAATGAGGATGTGTATTATCATTAGGCCTATTATTATTATTATTATTATTATTGTTTAGATGCTGTGCTATATTTCAATTATTATATATCATACAATAACAACAACAATGGCCTAATAATAATAAAAATAATGATAATAATAATAACAATAATAATTACATAATAATCTTCATCAGAGCTAGGGCCTAGAAATACAATGTAGGCTAGAAATACAATGTAGGCCTATTATTAATATTATCACCATCATCTTCCTCGTCATCATAATTGCTGTTGATTAAATTAGGCCTACATGTTGGAATTGCTCTTTAATTCAGTCCTCACAAGTGTAGTACGGCTCTAACACTTAGTACGTATTACTGAAGGGCCTTTGAGGTTCTTGCGCAATGACGGAAGTTTCTGATGCGCCCGGTCGGTGTTCCGGTAAAGAATGGCCTCTCTATCGAAGAGGCTGTGGCCGCCTGGAAAAAAGCTAGTGGAATTTGACATTTCTTTACTCCTGTCTGCCACTTTCAGAATGAAAAATAAAGAGGGAATGAGACGCGTTTGCAGCGGACAAAAACGTGTGAAATAAGGTTCCTTTGAAAGCGGCACACCATAGCCCCAAATAAGAACAATAAAGCAATTTAGCCCAGACGTCTAGCCAGTTCTGTCAGGTTTGCTTTGTTCGTCTGCATTCGAGAAAACGGCGCTACCCGAAGCAGGGTCATAAACACATTTCTCTCGACTCGAAGACGGAAATGTCCCTCTATATTGGGCACTAAAATCTCTGCATCCTGACAGTATTGTTTGTGGCACCCTAAGGAGAGACGGGTCCCAGCAAGCGAGAAGAAAAAAATAAACGCTAGACTAGATAGGCCTATAGGCTACTTCACTCACCCCCACTCAAATGAAGACACGGCACAGCCCTACGTCCAGGGGACTGTCCAAAAATAGCACTAAGACACGGGGGGAAGACAAATGCGCTGCCGTTTGTTGTTGATAATTATGTGACACATATCCACAACACAGAGCTAGATTGGCTATTTTAACAGTAGGCTAAGGCTAACACAAAATTATTTGTGAATTTGTAGCCTAACTGATGAATAAATAGCTTATAGTTTATTACAGCGAATAGGCCTACTGTATTATAAAGTAGGGTCATTTGTATAGGCTATGCCTAACTACCTCTCAATGTGTTGCCTCTTTTATTGCGTATTTAAATCAACATTCAGAAGCCTAATACTTAAAACTAACCGAATAAATAAACAAACGTCTGCGGCAAAATCTTTAAAACCGGCCCATCTACCTACTCATCTAAAATTATTTATCACTTTGTCCAACTGTATAGGCGGAGGTTCTACACAAGGACTCAACTGTCACCCAATTTTTCTGAACAATTAAAAAAAAAGTGTTAGGAAGTGGTCAAGAAAAACGCATCACGACGGCAACCGATTAGGCTCATAACGAGAGAAGTTACAGCTGTTTTCAATAAGACTGCCTACTCTGATCTGATGTGAAGTATTTAAACTCACTACCTTGTAGGTGCTGGTAGACTAGCAAATGAACGAATACACACAAGGAAGGCTTTCTTAGGGTAGCCTAACGCATGGAGCTGCAGGACAATTTTAGGTGGCAATCTCCAAGGCATTTTATAGACTATACCATCAGTTACAACGATGTAGGCTGTGGAATGTTTCGTAGGCTACTTGTTTATTGGTACAGACAAACAAACAAGTTATCAGTAATAATCTACATCACACAAAGTTGTAAGATATAAAAGAGAAACATAGATAGGCTAGGTCTACAAATGAATCAAAATCCACTTTAAGACGAAAATGCACCTTCATCCACTTCACGACGAAAATGCACCTTCAAATATGAATTGGATTAGTGTGTGCAACATCTACAAAATTACACAGGTTTTGTCACACACCAGTGGCCTAAAGGGGAAACCACCACCAAGACGACCCCATTGTCTTAATGTGTGTAACCATGAAACAATAATAAAGAATAAGTAGTCCAGACAAGCTGGATATGGAAACAGTATTGAGGCATATGGACTCCTGCGCAGTAGGCCTGGATTAAGTCAGGCGAATTAGGAAACAGAAGTTTCTGATGTGAGGTTGTTCTCAAGCCTTGCCATTGGTAGAATGTTAAATGTGTTAATAGTCCACAAGCGCGTTATTGCTCATTGGTCTCCGTCTTCTCTTTATTCATCTTCTTCATTTTCATTCTCCGATTCTGAAACCATATTTTGACCTGTCTCTCGGTCAGATTCAAAACCCGTGATACCTCAAATCGGCGGTCCCTGGTGAGATACATATTGAACAAAAACTCCTTTTCGAGTTCAAGAGTCTGATATTTTGAATAAGGACAACGCTTCTTCCTTGTTGAACGTGCGTGTATCCAATTTGCCACCGGGTTGTCTGTAAAGGGAAATAGGAAAACAGGACACATTTAAAATAGAAAGAAAGGAAATGCTATGGTATTTTACACACGATAGGCCTAACATTCCCTCATAAATACGTCAGCACACACCTAAAACAGAATAGAAAACACTATCTTGTTTTTCCAACCAGGCCTAATCCTAATCCATGGGCACTGTCAAGTTTTTTTTTTGATAATTGCAACAAAAACATCTTACTTACAGACATTCATCTTTTAGGAACATCAACGGGGCTAGAGAGAGAGAGACTAGTCGTAAAATGTGAGTGCGCCCATTTGCTTTATTGGCCCATAAACGATTTTAAAAGCCTTAAGCTTCAAGTCTCTGCAGGTCTGCTGCCGACGCAGCTCCGTGTTTTTCGCTCTGACATTGCATATGCGGCGGCCTGTCTGCTCTGTGCTAATTGGGGAGCTATGTAAAAAATAAAAAAAAAGTAAAAGAAGCGTCGTGGCTTCTTGTTTCTGCTATCTGTTGGACTATTTAGCACTAAAAGATGACCAGAGTAACCATTTAAAATATTAATTTGGGCAATGAACTATCATACTTTAATAGGCTACTATTATAGCCTACTTTTTTTTTTACAATTGCAATCATAACCATAGGCCTGTGTATTTCTTATTGGGGCACACTTTATGATTTAAGCTAGGCTATATTTTTCACAAAATGAGTGTGTTGTAGCCTACATCCTTGTGGCACCAGACAGCAAGAGTAGCCGACTGAGTGACACACTAAGGTATATTAGATAATTCTCCTAAATGCAACCTAAACCTGAATGAATGCGATATTCAGCAGGTTTGGACTTGTAAATGGGGTTTCCTCAATATGATCCACCTCTCTCCAATAGGATACACTTGTTTACAGAGATTCATTCATTTTATAGCTCTTTTATAGCTGCGTTCTATTTTACAACCAGGGATTGGCGTTTGCCCTGTCTAACGCTGTCAAACCGCCCCTCCAAGGACTCTCGTTCAAAGGGAAAGAAAAGGAGAAGACTGTAGCCTATCGTTCACAGGGAAATAACAGGCAAGAAAGAGAAATAAGACCATGGAGGGAAAAAGTCTCACTTTACGCACAATATAAACGGCTCTTACACCCGGTTGTAAACTGGCATCATGACTGGCACTTACTTGGGTCTAGTTCTGGCTTGTCGTCGTTGTGTTTTCCGGGAGCCGAAACCTCCAGCCCCGGGGAAGGGATAGCTTGCTGCGTCTTCTCTCGGATGTCTACTGGGGAGTTGTAGAAATAGTCCGGGTAACCGCGTCCGTTGGAAACAATGCAGTCTACGGCCCGGCGCTCTGTGAGATCATCGGGCTTCAGCCCAAAGTGTCTGCTGTTTGTTGGATAGCCTGGAAAGGACACTGCCCCAGATATGGGCTCCAGCCATGATCGAACATACCTCGAGTCCGTTCCAATATGCGGCTGGTGGGTATATGGGTGATATACCACCGAGGGCTGGGAGTGAATTGAGCCCCAAGAAGTAGTAAAGACTTGCGGTTTCGGCGCAAAGCTACAGGAGGGAGAATCGGAGCACTCCGGTCCTAGGGTCGTCGGGCGAGGACCGGTAGAGAGCAGCTCGGGGACAGAGAACCGCGATGCCAGCACATTCTCGCCTTCGTGATTAATCAAAGAATCCACAAAATAATTGCTTATGGAGCCCGTGGCTGACATGACGATGGCTCTCGACTCTTTTACATGCATCCGATTATTATATGGAGTGTATGTGTACTTTTTTCTTGCCCCTAGAACAATCAACCCAGGTAATTATTTCTCCCGGGGTTCCTCGACTTCCATTGGCCAACACAAGACACGTGGTAATATTTACCCCAAAACGGTAGTCGATGAATGCGCCAGCACTGTGTGGACAGTAGCCTACTGCACATCACAACTCATAGAGGCTAGTGCTTATTGTATTTTTCTTTATACGCAATTGTTTTACACGTTTAATTCCAAATATTGTAGATCTAGGTTTGTTCTAGGTTTGATCTAGGTTTTGTTGTCACACAAGATTACTTACACGGAGTACGAGGTACGTTGACCAGTGTATAAGGCACTATGTCTTACCGTAATTTGTCTTTGTATAACCTACCACAATTTAAGTCACTCATTTAAAACATGATCGATATTATTCAAGTCAAGTGATTTAGGAATAGACCACAACAGGCATATGTCATTTTACATCCAATAAGTTGGAAAAAAAACTTTATAGATTACTTTAATAGGCCTAATGTTGAATCATGTGCAACAACAGATTAAAAAGCTTCAAATAAAGCCTGCCCTCTATTTGAGTGGCTCGTGCAGGATGTTTATGTTGCATCATCATATCAAATTCATTCATTGAATGCACTTTGACGGGAATCGGAACACTTGCCCCCACTGTGGCTAAATTTGGGAAGGGTCGTTCATATTTTTATGCTCCTCAACAAAAGTTTTATGAGGACCATTTGATTGTTCATAAACGTGTCGTTAATTAAAAAACGCATTTTTCGTTTCGCATAAACATAAAACCTAAAATAGTAGCCTACACAGGACCAGAATACAAATCACAGTTATTGTGAGTTGGCTATGATAAATAATTCCATAAGCGATGGAACTCTGTCTCACACATCAAATAAAAATGATCCACAGTTAAAATAGCATTGGTAGTTTATACAGTAGCTTGGGCAACAGTAGCAAGTGCACAACAGCAACAGCAACAACGACACCCATAATAATAATAATAATAATAATAATAATAATAATAATAATAATAATAATAATAATAATAATAATCATGTTTTGCCTTTTTAATCATGCAGTCTGTCCACGGTAGGCCATGGATAGGATATGTGATATGAGGCTTGTATGCCCGATGTAGTGGGGGACACAATCTGGTGTGTAGTTCAGGCTCACATTCTCTTAGCTGTTGCAGTGTCCAACCCCAACACATAAACACATCACATATCTGAGAATCTCAGGTCTCTCAGCCCTATCCTTCTAAAACACGATCACTGATGATCCAATTCATCAGACCAAATCACCGCAAATCTGTCTTTGCTGTCGCCTGTTTCCTAGGTATCAGGGGCTTTACTTTATTGTGTAGGGCCTACACTGTAGGCTATGAACATTATAGGCTAGCCTACCTTAGGAAGCCATAGGCCTAAGCTACACTAGCCAGGCTACGTTAAGATCTAGACTAGGCTTACATGTATACTCAGGGAATTGGCCATGTAAACCTCTGGTCAATCGAGGAGCAGGTCCTCCGTGTTCCACAGTGCGGTGTCTGGAGTCGAATGACCGGTCATTTTGTCATTTAGTCTGGACTGGGCGCAACCTCCCTTTTGTCGCCACAGTTATATTGTGTCTGTAGGCTGCGTCTCGGCCTTTTTCTCTTGGTTCATGGAGCTTAAATCGACGACTACCTGCTGATCAGATGCATAGTAGCCTAAATGCACGACTTTAAGCACTAGATTTGTCAACTATAGTCTAAACCAGAACTGAAATAAGCCAAATTGTATTCGCATTGTCACCGACATTTGGCGATGGAGAAAAGTTGTATCTACTAAGTAGTTTTCTACACAATAGGCATATATATGTGCGTAAATAAGGGACCAGATGAACCTAGGTGGATGTTATGCGTGGGCGTAATACGTTTGCTGTAGCCTATATAAATAGTATTAGCCCTATAGCCTATAACCTCGATTGCTAAATTCGAGATGTTATCATCCCAAAACTTCACCTTTAAATTAAACCTTTAAATTCAAGATTTCAAGACATAAATGCAAGTCTTCAGAAAGTCAAACCAAGGCTACTATTTTGTATTCCGAGAGGTGCACGAGCTCAAAGCTATTCTATATTTAGTAGTTTCCGTGGATAGAGACTGGGTACAGATATGCACGAGAAAACTAGTCTAATAGGCCTACGGCATTCCCATTTGCTCCGATATGAACACTGAATGATGAGCATGAACGAAATAGAATTTACTGCCATGAACATAGGAATATAGTAGCCTATATTTAATGTACAGTCTATATTGAAATAGGCCTAGTGTATTTAAATATTTCACTCAGAATTGGCAACAATATGGCATTCCTTGATAGCTGATTCGACTAGACATAGACCTATTGTTTGCAGTTTTGCTTTGCATTTAGGCTACAGTTTCATTAATTTAGAAAATATTTGAGTGATGATGAAAGTTTGAAAAATTATGAAAGTTGATATGTTTTAAATATATCCACAGAGGCCTAGGATATAGGCTAAGCAAATCAAACAACGCGTAAATCAAACAACACATGACGGCGTAAACAAACACATTTTATTTTGGGTGAATACAAGTTGATGAAAATGTAGCCTATATTATTGGCTATAATAAAACTAAATCATAGCCATTGTTATTGGTTTGAAATAGTCTATTTTCAATTTGAATTAATTAGCCTATCCCTTGATAGGCATAGGCTATGTGGTCTTATAGATAGGTGGTCAGTAATACAGTGGCAGAAAGACCCAGTCAAGCTCCAGTGTTAATTTGTTGTGTAATGTCCCCAACCAGTCAATGAGAGACCACACGTTTACGACAGTCACCTATTATAGATGTAATCCTATAGCCAACAATATTTGGTCCTACTCTGCATACAACCTCGAATAATCACCGATAGGGTCCACCAAAAATATACATAGCAATCTAAGAAATAACTTTTGAATACCTCACAAAAATAAACATGCTAGGTGGCGCATCGTTTCCCAGAGCCTTCTTAGGCTAAGGTAGGCCTACACCTTGGCTAAGGAGGCTCTGGGAAACAGCTCTTCCCAAGGTACATCGTAAATCGATCTTATATGTACCTTCTGAAGGTACATCGTTAGCTCTCCCTTGAGCTGACACGCTGTTTCCCAGAGCCTTCTTAGCCAAGGTATACCCTACCCAAGGGATACTTTCTTAAAGGCGGTCTGAACCCATCGTAAGCTGTCCCTTAGCGATGCGCTCCGTTCGTCCCGTTATAGTTTTAGCCCGAATAGCAAAATTGTACTTTTAAAAAGGATAAGAATAGCAATATAGCGCACATCTATCTACCCTACCTGGGCGGATTACACCATTAGTGTACAATAAACGTTATTTCAATTAACGATGAAAACAATGTTTTTGTAGCCTACATAACACATCACGGGAATGTTGTCTCTTAAAATTGTCTCGAGCCCAATAAAATATAGAGACTATCCATAATGGCCGGGTTTCCCGAAACCTTCTTCGCGCTAAGAAGCTCTTTGAGTCTTCTTAAGGCTCCCAAAATAAGCACTGGGAGTCTTAAGAAGACTCAAAGACCTTCTTAGCGCTAAGAAGGTTTCGGGAAACCCGGCCAATATAAATTCAACATTTTCTGGCTTTTCTGGCTGTCTGTAGCCTACCCCACCACTATATAGGATACCGACAGATATTAGGCGAATTGATTAATCCAATGAGGCTTTCTAGACCCATAGTAGGATAGACACAGGTAATTAATTAAGGTCCCCTTCTATATGTGTCACAGCCAACTCGTGCTTCGTGTAGGCCTATACATCATGGCTGCATTGATTCATGAGTAGCATGAATTGAACATAACATAATGGTTGGTAGGTCATCCTGAGGAGGTAGGCTATATTACAACTGTTCAGAACACTGGGTGAACAAAATCAGTCACTCATTTAGCTATCATCATCATCATCATCATTAGCCATCATCATTATACATTTTTTCCTGGGCTTTCAAGAAGTCCCAGACTAGGCCTATATGTCCCAATAAATGCTTTTTATTTTATATTTTGTAGACTATAATGTATGAATTGGAACTATCACGAGGTCTCGCCTTGACTCTTAAACAGATTAGCAGATGAGCTTTAATAGGCATAGCTTTTTTGTTAATATTAGATTGGGGTAAAGTCAAAATGATTACGAGAACGCTTGAAAACATCATCAACAAGGAACAGCTCCACTAACAATGTAGCCTACCTTACAATGCACCTTACAATGTATCTTAAGACGCCCACTAAGGGATAGTCTGGGAAAAAACACTCGTAGGTAAAAGGTATAGTCTACCTTAAGAAGCGTCGTAGATCGCCAAGGTATATCGTAACTGGGAAACGCGGCCGAGGCTACTTTAATATACTAGGCCTTATTAGCGCCATGTAGCCATGCCATAAGAGCTTAGCCTACCGTGTTTATTATTAATTGCTCAAAGTGGTTGTAAACATTGCTCAACATCACGTTAGCGGCCCATCCAATATAGTCATGTAGCCTAGTTCATATGTTTCGCGCCCCAGCCTATTAGTTGGGTGATCTTAATTGAAGGTCTCCGCGGGAATGGTCTGAATATTGTCAACGGTTAGTGCCAAGCCTGTATTGGTAATGTAATGTCAAATCCATGGGTTATTGTAGGCTATTTATTCAAGGACAGTGAGCCTGTGTGTTTCTTTTCTTAGCTTATTCTATAAACAGTTTTTCTTTTAAATGTGATTATTGTTTCTTTATTTCTGCAACGACTCCATTTTAATAAATGTTCCTCTCATTTCTGTCACAGACACACATAGGCTACATTATGAAAACACACACATTCATGCTAGCAAAGCTGAAAGCCCAGTATTCATAAGTAAAACAAGTATTTGCTCTGCTCTCGGCCATCACGAGTGAGTCCTATGCGATAGCAACGGAAATGACGGGGCTTGTGCATCTCTGGCCCATGTGACATCACGAGCCTATTCCCTGGTGCACGTGAACTAACACAATGGGCTTGACTTCTATTTTCTTCAACCGAGCACATAGAGGGCGTATTTAGGATCATAAACACTGAACAACCAGCTAATTCAACTCAGATAGATAGACAGACAGACAGACAGACAGATAGATAGACAGACAGACAGACAGACAGACAGACAGACAGACAGACAGACAGACAGACAGACAGACAGACAGACAGACAGACAGATAGATAGAGCATGTGTAAAATATACAGCATGTGTAAAAATATAGACAACATAGGCATACATACATACATACATACATACATACATACATACATACATACATACATACATACATACATACATACATACATACATACATACATACATACATACACATGCATGCATGGGTCAATGACGTATAAGGTGTTTCATGTCATGTTATCAGTACAACAAATGCCCATTTGCCCATTTTTTATAATCACAAGTTTATATATCCATGCGTAGACATACATACAGACAAACAGACAGACAGACTTACAGTATAGTAATACTCATACTCATATAGCCTATACATTCATATATGCATACATGCACACCTCCACAGCACTCAGGAACGCTCAGGCACTGTTATAGATACATAGGCTACAAGAATGCTAAATTGTGCTACAAAAACAAGTGATATCTCTCCAAGTGAGAGATTATGTATGGGCTATCTTTGATAATAGCAGTTAAGCATTTGAATGACAAAAAAACGAGAAAAGCAGTACTGTGTCCCAGAAAACTACGGAATAACATTAGGGCCAACAGCAGAGTTTTTTTTTTTTTTTTAAGATTCTGAGTTTAATCTCAGCAATTCTGACTTTAATCTCAGAAGTTATTTCTGACTTTAATCTCAGAAGTTGTTTCTGACTTTTTTCTCAGAAATTCCGACTTTAAACTCAGAAGCTTAAAAAAATAAATAAACTCAGTTGTTGGCCCTAATGCTCTTCCGTAGAAAACACAAACTGATTTCCAAGAAAGAAATTCAGACACTTTAAATGACATATTTAAAATAGATGCAATCTGAAAATAGAATTGAGAAAGAACCACTTGTCCAGGTAACCTCCTACACTATTTCTGTGTGTGACCTAACACTGTTCATCTATGTAATCAGGAATAGCTCATTGGACGGCGAATGTGGGTATTCTTTCATGGCAAGATTTGTATCCATTACAGAAAAAAAAAAATTCCTGTTTTATCCTCAGACCAGCATGAGGTGTGTAACGAAAGAGGAATACGTCAGGATTATTAGTGGCGCTACAACAAGGTACACTGACGTAATTCCTATGTTGTGATTGTCAGGCTCACATTAAAATTGTCACACGTGTAATCTACCTTGCCCGTTTACTGGAGTTAACAGGCGTGTTTATGGAGTGAATATTGGACTGGCATGTTTGAGCGGTGTGTGCTTGTAGATGCCTGTGTGTGTGTGTGTGTGTGTGTGTGTGTGTGTGTGTGTGTGTGTGTGTGTGTGTGTGTGTGTGTGTATATATGTGGTGGTGGGGGGTACATGTAGGCCTATGTGTGTGTGTGTGTGTGTGTGTGTTTGTCTGTGTGTGTGTGTGTGCGCGCGCGCGTTTAATTTAGTTCATTCCATAACACGTCCAAATCTAATCGCTGACTCAAACATTTCAAGAGGTCACAGCCAAAGAAGGCGACCTTAATCGAATCTGCTGGTGTCTTTTCATTAGTATTTTGTTTCATATGTCAGTCTTTATATTGCAGCGGTTTTTACAAATGCAGAGGCATCCCAATTCCGATTAATACATATAAAAGAGGGGATTAAAGCCGTCAGGATTGGAACGCTGTTTATTACGCACTTTAATTTGGTGGAGTTGAAGTAACATTTCAAACTCGTAAACACATTTAAAGCCGCCTCTTCAATGACAGAAATGTTTGCATAAAGGCCTGGTAGTAAAAAACTTTATATTTGGTGTTAAAGCAAATCCTGCATGGGTAGGCGAGTAAGCATTTCGTTATGTTGTTATAATAGTCGGTTTCTTCACAAATTACATGTGTTGGTCATCAGACACGGCCATACCCTAGACGAGTTATGGGCTGTAAGCAGGTTCTAGTGTATCTCGTTGTGGCTTCAGGCCACTAGCAGTGACAACGAGGCGGTTCCCGCTGATAAGGCCAGTAGAATGTTTGTTCGGTGTGTAAATCTTAGTACCGTGCGTAAAAGTGGGTATCGGTTTCTTGCGTAAATGTGTACCAAGTGCAGGCTTAAGTGAATACGCAAAACATGAAATACATTATTGAGGCAGGTGGGCAATTTGTTCTGTGGAACACTATTACATGCACTTCTTTCTACACACAGGTACTAGGCTATCAAAATAGGTCTATCGCTACATAATAAACAAGTTTGCTTTGTGACGTGAAATATAGAAGTATGCTATAAAAAGGACACTATACCATGATCAAGTCCAATCCCCGAGACAAGCAGGCATATGCACAGTAAGTGGGGTCCGAGATGAGAGTGGAACAGGGTTTCTATCACATTACAGTAGGCTACAGATTATTATTTAGGTACCTCGAAACGTTTTAGGAATGCAGCGGAACATCCCTAAAACACCTCCGGTCAATAACGTCTACAAGGCTATTACTGAAGTAGCCAATGCACAACTACACTTAGCCATAAAGACTTTACCCCGTGATGTTTACAACCCCAATTCTCCCTACTGAAACCAATAGACCTTTTAGTGTCCACTACTAGCTAAAGAGCGAATGGTCTCCTCGTGGATATTGGTGGCTTGGTTCATTTGCAATGCCATTTGCAGCCGCGCTAGGCCACTGGTTAATCTGTCGGAAATTGACGCCCTTGATGAAGGCGAACTGACGTAATCAGAGCAGTTTCTTGTTGCCGAGCCAGGAAGTCAATCCCAACAACATGAAACTACCTAAACCACGCATCAGCTGAGCGTCAAGGAGCAATCCATTATGTAAGATCCAATATTCTTGACTCTAAACGATTTTCCACATACCTTTCAAAAATTAAGTTGAACAAATTAACAAATCCAGGTTATGCCATGGTGCTTCTTTATATAGCCTATCTAAAACAATAGATTCCTGGAGACAAACACCCTGCGTAAAAAAGTCACTGAACTCATTTGACTTCTGACAGTTAGAAAATTAACCCGATCCTGCTCAGCCTGGGTGTTGGCGATCATGGTTTGTAGGCTTTTTTATATTATTATTTTTGGTTAAATAAACTAAATAAACCTAAATAAACCTATTATCCTTCAATGTAGGTGCACAGCGGTTTATTCTCTAGATAAGATAATTGTCCAAAAGAAAGGGAGAAATGTCACAAATAATTCAAAGTCCACTCGGAAACCTCGCGCTCATGAAACACATGCACGCTGCTGCTATGGTCGACTCCAGACCGTAGTAAACACACTGCTAAAACATCACGAACATCAGCGATCTGGAATTCAATAGGCTATTCCTCCAGCTGTAGAAGTGTCAAACAAACCAATACAAGACGTGGTCTCGTCCAAAGCCAAGAAGAGAAATGCAAGCGGCGAGTCCTACCTTTAGCCGCCGACTACAATGATCCGTAGATATTCATGCTCCTGCATATATACGCCTCGTGGTGGATTATGCTCCATCATACAGGCTACATTCCTCACAAAGTGGCATTATCTCCTTGTCACGTTTTTTGCTCCATTATCCCATAGAATATGTCGCATTTCCATCATCCGAGGTGAGCAGCACGCGCCCGTGTGAACCAGACCCAAGCCGCGCGGCACCATCGGTACAGACCTCCTCCTCCTCACCTTTAACGCATCTTAACTGTCGCAGCGCACATTATATTTGCAGATCATAAAACCCACCTCTGGCGCTATACTCCGACCATCCTGGCATTAGGCTACTATTTTATGACCTTGACTTATTGAGGTCACCTGGCTAATATTTAAATCACCGTTATGGTCTTTCCACTTACATTGAAACGGCGAGTACCCCCCCCCCCATCTTCCGCATGAAAGTCATAAAGGACATGAAAGCGAATGAGAAGGGATATTATGCCGTTTTATTTCTTAATAGAATTGGCAAATTTTAGAATTGGCAAATTTCACACCGTAAAGTTCAATCACAATTTGGATAGATTTTAGAGGTGGATGATGGCTTGTTTGTGTTGTTGTAGGCTAATTCACAGAACACCAAGTTCAAATGGCCTATAACACATAAGATGCACAAACATAGCCTGACAAAGAATTTTAATCAAAATAAAATGATGCATTTCAGGATTAAAATTGACCGGGTTAAGACAAAATCGAAACCAAAAGGTGCGAAAGTCACATGTTGCTGGGAAGTAAATTAGCCTACATGTCAGTCTCCCAAAACGTTGCAGCCCAAAGTATCACTGAATAGCTATAGGCTATAAAAATACAAACACCATGCATGCAGGCTCTAAAAGACAGAACCAGAAGGACCTATGTTAGTGCATCATGTGGCTGCAGGCCTCTGGGATGTAGGCTGCATTCTTTCTTATAGGTAGGTATGTTAATTCTCCATGCAGTCGGCTCTTTCTCAGCAGTGCGTGGTTTGGGGAATTGTCAGAGGTAGGCCTAAGTATTAGGCTACTACTCGGACGACGACGAAACATTTTCTCTATGGAATTCCTTGAGCTTCATGCGTCGGTTCTGGAACCAGATTTTGACCAAATCGATACTTCTGCGTATCTCCAGGCGGCGCTCTCGAGTCAAATACATCTCATACTCGAGCTCGAGTGTCTGGCTTTTTCTTCCCGCTTTTCGTCGCGAGACGATTTCCAAAGGCCTTCTCCATCTGGACCTCAGCTTACAATTAATCAATGAGCATCACAGACTTGGAGAATGATCAGCATGAGACCATCCTACAGACCATGTTACGTAAAATAATCGTTACAGTAGAGATACCCCCCCCCCCCCCCAATGTGTTCCATGTGAATGGAATGACATTAGGACATTTTGTATTTCTTTCAAAACTCACAACTCTATAGGCCTAAAGGAAACCAAGGACCATCAAAATCATCTAAATGCTATTGGCTTCCGCGATGATAATCGCGCAGCGGGTATCTATTATGAAATTATTCATAGTTCGCATCCGGAAATAAGTCTACTATAAACGGCACTACACGGTGTTGGGACCTACGCTACAGGAGACCATTTGAGTCTTATGCATAGGCATACGTTTGTTGTTTGTTTTTCTATACTTTCGGTAAACGAAACCAGATCAAATAAATTCTTATTTCATGAGGGTATATTAATTTCAAACGTAGACGAAAACACGTGGCAGAAAATGGTAATTGAAAGCGTTGGAACGGTCTTGTTTTGTTTGGCCATATGCCTATACATTTCCCTTTTGATAGGCTGATACAAATAACAAAAAACACATCAATAAAAATAATAGTAGCCTATTCATAACAGGCGTTTGACAAATTACCGCCTATCGACAATTGAGAATTTTAGGCTGCATGGCCCTATATATGTTGTAGACAAATAAAGATTATTGAATAAGAGTAACCTATTCCATAAGAGTAACTAGCCTATTATGTTAACTTGATTTTTCGAAGCACATAAAACAGAACATGACCTAGGCTACGTCTGAAGTTTGCTTTTTAATGGCCAAACCATAAGCCTATTAAATGAATCCTAGGCCTAACTTTTTATTTTCAATGTAAAATAAGGCAAGATAGAATATACAAAATAAATTTTGGTCTATGATGATACTGTAGCTTTTTAGGTAGGCCTATATTTCAACATCAAAATCCAAAGGGTGCTAAACAGCATGTGGCTGCCTTTAGTGCGCAGGCATTTGTCGATATGAACCTCTCGCAGCTTTGTTAATTATACTTTTATAAACATTTCGTGGCTCAAATTAAGTTTAGCCTTATTCAATCATCTGACAAACTAAAGAGTAGCTGGGATGGCGCAGTGAAAAAATAATTTGTAACCATTAACTAATTGTGTTGGGGTCGGTTTTCGACGGCCATTTCGTGAAGCGACGACGAGCAAATCCACGCTTGGTCTTTACTGAAAGTAAGGAAGAATTTGTGTAAGATTAATGTAAATATGAACTTGCCAATTGAATTAAAATGCAAGTAATGCTGAACTAGCTTTGTTTTATGACTTGAGTAGGCTACGTGTGTGTGTGTGTATGTGTGTGTGTGTGTGTGTGTGTGTGTGTGTGTGTGTGTGTGTGTGTGTGTGTGTGTGTGTGTGTGTGCGTGCCTGTGTTGTTTACCTTTAACCTCACTGTCTGAGCTCATGTTCGTTTTAGGGACACGTTCCTTCTCGGAAAGTGGTTTCGTTGGGCTGAGATTGTCGACTTTATTTTCTGCCAGATAGGAGCCGTGATTGCCTCTGCAGACGTCATTTAATGACTGGATTTTGTGTTCCAGATTCAAGAATGGAGACGATCTCAGGCTGGAATCCATTTCCCTTCACTTTCGAATAACCCTCTTTCATACGATAGGCTAAGTCTGACTCTCGGTCGAGCAGTCAGGTTAAAAACGCTCTTTGTGTGACTTGAACCGGGACGTCTATCAGCCAATCGGCCGGTGTAAGGCTCTCCTGTCTCTGTGCACTTGTTTGGATCTTCAACACACAGGGAAAAAATCCAGTCCTCCGCTACATTTTCAGGTGAGAAAGGACATGGAAAGGATCGGACAACAGCCTGTGACAAATGGGATGCATGTGTATCAACAGTCCCAGAAGAATTCAGCTCCGGTATCGCTGGTGATGATAAGTGCTGAGAGCCGAGACGGTGCTCCCACTTTGGAAAGAGCTGAAGACACTATTCCACAATTCCTCACCAACGAACAGTCATATTCGGTCGCACCTCTTTGAGCGTAGCCTACATTCCGAAGCTGTTTAAATAGTCTTCATCTCTTCGCACCGATGGTCCGATTGTTTCCACGTGGAAGTTACCAGCGGGTGTTCTATTTGTGCATTCCATTTTATTGTTGTTTTGTATTTTGAAAACAACGTCAGAGACCTCTAAGAGGATTATAGTATTTGGAAGCTGACATGTTTGAGATGGGGGCGTGGACCACCCAAAAACACCAGCAACTCAATATGCGTGAAATAACCAGGCCACGTGACTTTCAGACCAATCAGAGTTTGAAAGTGGCCTTGGCGCACAGACTGAGTGACGACATCGGGGTCAAGTTGTGAATTTTTTTTAGGACTATCACAGTGTAAGGGCGCCATCTAGCAGGAAAGGCAACGCAACAACAGCTGGCATAGACCTATGTTTTCTGCAGATATGGGAGGAAACAAACAGGCAAGAAAATGGCTACGGGCAGCATCGTTCTATTGATTTTCGTCTGTTCTCGAATTGCCTCAAGTTTTGGATGTTTTGGTATTGATATGTAACCTATGGATATATTCTCAACATGGCAAACCAAAACACTTAAATTGTTACTACTTTGCCATCATACGGATGGCCTATGCATGTTATATGTTGAAACCCTTTGTTCTTTAAAATCGCATAATACAACAAGCCTAATGAATTCTACACAGGAGGCACATAGGCTAACAGTGGGAAGCCTGTAGAGCTGCGGTATTATATAGCAGTAGGCCTACACTAGTAGGCTATTAGTAGCCAAGTAGACTAGTTGCCTATTGCTAAACTAGTATTAGTCGTAGCCTACCAAGCTAGTATTCGCAGTAGTAGTCTATAGTTAGGCTACAATAGTAGACTTAGCCTGCAATAGAATATGTACAGTGCTATTAACATGAAGTATTAGGCAAAAAGATGATTGCAAATTAAACGAACTACCCAATAAGCTTAATATGAATGCGAGCTCAATTATTGATTTAGGCTACAGCTCATAGGCTAATGCTAGGCTACAGCTCACAGATCACATAGGCTAATGCACGTGTTAACATTAGCCTACTAACCGAAACTATCTGAAGTATGCTTTTGAGTTTCACCGACACGTTTGGATGTTCTTGAACAAAGATAGCCTAAATTAAATGACAAAAGTACACATTTTTCTTCTATGTGAGATTTTATTTAGATTTAATTAAGCCTCGTTAAAAAATTGTCTTGTCTTCATCTAGGCCATTAAGATTAAGATTTAGCCAATTCAGGAGAAGGATTGTTAGAGCATATCACATTGTATATATGTATATATATATATATATATATAGGCCTATATATATATATAGGCTATATGTAGGCTATATATATATATATAATATGACCACCACAGAGGAAAATATTGTTTAAAGCTACTGCTTTATCTGAGCAGTAGGCCTAAGTGTTTATCTGCTTGTAAAAACACTAGGCCTATATATAACATAGGAATAAACACAAATAAACATTAATACAAAAAAGTCATACAAATATCTTGAGAATAAAAATCATCAGTAGGCCTAACTGTCCATGGTGTATCTTGGCAGTCTGAAGATAATCTGTGGCACTCTGTGAATTGAAAAAAAAAAAACTTTATTGAATCATGGACCAAAATATGAATTTCTTGTTTTTAAGTTTTAAGTTGTTATTTTTTGTGGCCTCCCTTAGAACATAAAATTCGCTTTGATACACTGCTGTCATTTTAGTAGTCCTGTGGTATTACTGAGGTATTCATGAGGATTACAGTTTATTATTATAACTATATTATTATTATTATTATTATTGTTGTTTTTGTTCATGTTTATTTGTATTGACTGTAATGTTATATCGTGTTTTCGTGTATCGCGAATTATTGTAATGTCCGTTAGTTTAGGCTTGTATAGGCCTAAATTATAGTTTAGCCTACTATTAGTTCGGCCTTTGGCTCTATGAATGTAGGTAATTCATATAGGTCTAACACTCCGCGTTCAACACTGCATTTTATTTCTGCTGATATTGCCATTGTAATAAACAGCACAACTCTCTAAAACAATACAACTATACGAATTTAATATTTAAATTATGCAATAATGTGGTAGCCCTATCCATTTTAATTATCAAATGAATAGGACTATGCTATAGGATATTGCTTGAGCCGAGGTATAGCCTAGGGTAGGCCCCTATAGACCATCATATCTAAAACTTTATGAAAGCTGTGCCACTTTTTGAAGGACGAGTTTGTTGTTCTATGCCTAATGCTAGGTATTGGTTTGGTCCTATTGGGTTACTGGGATGGAGTCAAGGTTTTGCCTTCAATGGCGCCGACAGAGGTCACTGGCAATGACCCCGAGATGGTGTAGCTTTACCTGTCCCCTTGGTCACTTATTTTCATAGTCACTCCATAAACGTTGTTGTTGTTCAAAAAACATTTGTAATATAGGCCTATACACTATTTGTTTGCCCACGGGACATAGGCCTATATGATGAATTAGGCTATACGGACAAATAACTTAATTAAAAAAATGCTCTTCACAGTGATTATACCGTTGTGTAGGTAGCTATACAAAGAATAGGTATATGTCTACTTCATTAGACCTCAAGCATGGTTGACCGACAAGCTTAAAGGAGTAGTAAAATGGGAAAAAGGGAAAATGCATGTTTAGCCCTGTTTTAAGGTTACTTATGATCATATACAATGGTTCAGATCAAAAACGTTGACAAAACTTGCACTTTTGAGAAAGTCTTATAATTGCTCTACCACCGTTTTGGTCAATGGATGTGGGTGGGCACCGTGAAAAAATATTCAAAAAACACGTTAAACTCTCAATTTCAAAGACAAGAAACTCAGAGAGGTGTTAGTTGGCGTTCTGACATATAATTCGCCATAAAATAAGATTCTAGTTAATCTGAAAAGGCTTTTTTTATATTTAGCATATAACTATTTAGTTGCAGCACATACGTGTGTGTAAACTTCTGCTTGAACTGATTCCAATCTCGCTCAATGCCTTGAAGTAGTTCCACTTCCTGAATCCCCTCTGCGGATTGATCTACACATCTACAACTGTCGCTTCAAGTCAATGGATTTCATAAAATTATAAATAAAACCCTACAGGATTCACACTTTGCGGCAAATTTGATGTCAGAACACCAACGGACACCAATAACCCCCTCGGTGAGCATCTTGTCTTTGAAAACGAGAGTTTAACATGTATTTTTCACGGTGCCCACCCACATCCATTGTATGACCTAAACGGTGGTAGAGCAATTATCAGACTTTCTCAAAAGTGCAAGTTTTGTCAACGTTTTGATCTGAACCATTGTATATGATCATAAGTAACCTTAAAACAGGGCTAAACATGCATTTTCCCTTTACTACTCCTTTAACCGAGGTAGGCCAACAGGCTGCTTTAGATTTTTCGAAGTAGGCCATGCCAAGTGTTGTCTTAGTCTGGATTTTTCTACGCGCAAAATCGCTCAAATTGTAGGCTATTCATGAAAGAACACAATATATAGGCTAAAGAACAAAAATAGGCTAACTAAAAGTGGAATTCACGGATCTACAGATGAGAACACAATCGAAACATTTCAAAAATACTTAAATCATACATATGTCCAAAATTAAGATAATCATACCAGGCACACATCAGTTGCTAAACTAAACTGTAGAGGTAACTATTTATTTTAATGTAGCGAATTAGTCAATAGGTTGTATAGGCCTAGGCATATACACTTTTATTACGATTGCATTTAGTTGCACGTAGGCATATTGTCTTGTGTATTTTAGTAAATATAGCGTAGTATTGTTTTCATTTTGGTAAATATACATAGGCTATTGTTTGCAAACAGTGAAAGTCTAATGTCCTTTTTCCTATTTTGAACAAAAATAATATGACCTGACATATGTAAATATCTAAATGAATAGGCTAAGTTAGCTTCCGAATGCCTCAATGTTTTTGTGCATCAAATATGCATATTACCTCTTAATGACTTCCTTCAAATCAAAATGACAAAATTATTTAAAAGTATTTTTATACTAGCCTATATCTATTTAAAGGGAATTTTAGGCGGAGATGATCAAAAGAAAAAGCATTTGATGTTACAAAAACCAAATAAAATAGCTTATTACCTGCAATGAGCATGTATGGCCAAGGCTACTTGAATTGAATTGGAATTGAATAAATGTAGCCTAATTATAAATCTGGCAGGTGTGCCATAGGCTATCTTGTACGAAAAAGTTTGCATTAGTAAACGCTAGTATCGTCAAAAAGATGGACAGACACGCGTAACAAAAAAAAACCGCTAAACAAATACATAATGTGAGTATAAAATGATAACAACAACAACAACAACAATAGGCATAGCCAAATAATCATCATCATAATTATAATAAGTCATAATCATAGGCTAATTAGCCTATAGTTGTCGCTAAAATAGGTTGCTGTTTTATCTGACCTTTTAAAGTGTTCATTAGGCTACTCCATCCTCCCCTCCGTTTACACGCGGATTGCCGGCAGTCAGAAAGACACTTCGATATGATGGGCCTATAATGTAGGCCCACAAGTCATAAGTAAAAACATGCAACTGGTGTACAATAACAAACTGTTATTGAAACATGTAGGCCTAAATCGATTCGATTAAAGACAGACCCTCCGCTTCAGCGCCATGGACTCCCGCCATTTGGACATTGCTCAACATTGTAGTGCGGAAGTGTCTGGAAGCCATAACAAGCCTGGTGTTACACTAGACTATATCAAAGCGCAGAACAGGATTGTGTTGGATAATCATTCATTTGTTTTGTACCTACCATCTACGACTCCTCCCTGATTACAATTTGCAGTGCAGGTCTGCATTACGTCAATATTGTCATAGATCTAAGCACACATTTTGAGTGACGTTACTACACCACCAGACAACGCACGATAAAGGATATCCTGCACCAGATGCCTGTGGCCTCATAGGCGAGGCCATGGAAGCGAAGGGGAAGAGGCGGGAGCAAAGAGGAGCGTGATATCTGATGCCGTGAAAGGGGCCCGGAGTTGTGGAACAGCCCGCATTCGAGGTCCAAGGTCCCTCGGCGGGGAGCAGTAGGCTAGTATGAGAGTCTTGATCTCGACACTGATCCAAGCCCCACATTCGCTTCGTCTCCCCAGATTTCATTTGCTAATAAACTGGATCATTGGACGGAATTATGTTACTTACAATGTTTGGAACGGCAGTTTAGTAGTTTGTAAGGGCCTATGTTATAACGTTTCACACGACTTTCGACCCTGCTTGTTCAATTTTATTTTAACACACTGTGTTCCGAATGACGACAGTAGCCATATGCCGAATCGTTGCAATGTAGACCATACGGTGTCGATCTGAAAGACTCATAGGCCGACTCATATGGGAAAATAATATTACCATTTCATTAAGTTAGGCTATGTCCACGAATCGATTGCTTTCCTCGATGTGGGCTAGATTGGGTGTTCTCTATTCTCAACCCATCAAGGACCAAGCAAGAAAGCCATTCATCAATTGCAATATAGAAGGCAATTCCTCAGGAAAAGCCAAACCAACAACTAAAATGTCTACACAACTTTTAAAAGAGAAAGGTCAATACTGAGTTTTTCTCAACCCCTCCCCCCCTAACTCTCTCTCTGTCCCGCAAAACTCACTCGCTCACTCACATTTCCGCGGACCAAACAACGCTCTGATTTAACTTTATTGCGTAAGGTTAAAGGTGATGGCCTTGACTTCGCGGAAGTTCAAAGACACTACATATTTTACTTTATTTCAAATTAAATATTAAACTTTTAGATAGCATCTGGATTTGCGCTATCACATGGTGAGGTAGCCTATGTGTCCATACGTGGCCTAATGTACTGCAAAACTGATTTTGACTATGGGCTTGGCTGCATAACACAATCTACAGCTAGTGTCTCACTTTTGTCAATGTAGGCTACTGTAGGCTATGTCTACTGTAGGGTATACAACAGGTAAGTAATATAGCGAATGATTTAAGGTCATTGGATTTGAGAGTTTATTCTCAAGAGACATGTTTCAAATGGCATAAGCCGTCTGTTTAGGCTACCGATGTTCACCATTTAGGGCGAAAAAGATTCTCACTTCACTGGGCAGACGGAGCAATTAAGAGCTATTTAGTGCCCCTGTCTTTATGGCAGTGTCTAGACTGGACTAGTTTTCAACTGACCGCTGGACATGCAACTTCCATCTCAACCTCTCCTCGCGACACATCCCCTGATCAGCGTTTCAAACACGCGCATGCTCGTTCAAGTGTCCACGTCATGTAATAGACTACCTGAAGGAAAGCCACTTTTAAAATGTAGCGCTCTTAATTATTTGCACACTAGGCTACTTCCAAAAAACTCATGACAAATTGTGCACAGGGCCATTCTTGCAAGCACTAAATATGGAATTTGGCGGCTGACGTAGGCTATATCTTTAACCTATTGATTTGTGGGTAGACTTATTTTTGAGATGTGTCAATTAGGCTACCTTGTTAGCATGTTATGTTTCCAATCAGTCTTTACGTGAACTGGAGGGCATGTATTATACAAATTATTATTGTGTGGTCAGTTTGGATAATCGGCTATGATGGCGAGGGCCTCCTTGTGAGCTGACATCAATTACGGTTATAAAGTAGATTAGACAAACCGTTAATGGATTTCTGTTTAGCGTAACTAGCCTGTTGAAAATCGCAAATACCATATCCAGGCATCTTGATGAATGTAGTCTTAGTCTGTAACCAACAAAGATGCCCTATAGACAACGTAACAGTCTTCCAGGCCTGACGAGAAAAGACTGATGGGTTATGTCAACCTAGAACAAAAACTCTCCATGCAGATGGACACAATTTTAGATTCACTATTCGTTTATTTTCATGATAGGCTACATTATTTTAAGCGATGCATATATTCGACGTCATCTCTGCATAACATGTGAACGGCAAGCAATGAACAAAACAGAAATCATGATAGTCAAACCATGAAACCCTTGAGTTCTTTTCTTAAGTTTTGCAAAGATAATACTTAAGGTTAAGTGGTAACATTTGATAAACAAATGAAATGCATACATACAGCCAATAGCCTATACATTGTATTTTAAGGAGATCTACTAACTGGTCTGTTTAAGTCCATGTTCTGCGTCTTGCAGCAATATTGTTTTGTCCAGAAGCCTACATATGAAGAGTCTATGCGGCTGTCCTCAAGTGTGTTCAGATTGTAGAAAAATCAATCCGAGATCAATCCGAGAAGACACGACCATGATGAAATGGTAAGAGGTAAGAGAGAGAAATGTCATTGAAAAAGCATTTCACACTTTATTTGTTTATGTTATGAAGTAAAAGAGTAGGCGTACTGAACATTATAGCCTTGTGATTATACTCACGATTGCCAAAATATGGCAAATGTTTACAAATCTTTATATGTCTAGGAAAATGTCTGTACATTAAAAATGAATCTTCCACCTTCATGTCTGATATTGTCAGGGATACCATACTCTGGGGTCTTTTGTTGACGTGTTATTGGTTCAATGAAACTAAGAGGCAAAATAACTCGTTTGATTATCTTCCTAGTCCCAGCGTTTCCATAACCTACCCCCCCCCCCCCCCCTTTTAAATCAGAAGTCGACTTTGGCCTTGTCCTCCAAAGGCAATTCAGTAGCCTGTTAGATGTGACAATTGTGATGATTTCTCAACAAAGCTTCAAGTTCATAGCTCACAATAAGGGGTTACCAGAAAAATACTGCAGGCGATCTCGGCTTAATTTCTTTTCTTTCATTCGGCGATTCTGGAACCAGATTTTGACCTGACGGTCAGTTAGGTTCAGCATTCTGGAGAGCTGAAGCCGTTTCTCTTTGTTGATATAAACATTAAAGAAGAACTCTCTTTCCAGTTCTCGAATCTGGAACTTGGTGTATGGACACCTCTTCTTCCTTGTACGTGGAGTACCTTTGGAAGATAGGAGAAACAAACAAATAGGGAAATATTGTCTGTTGTCATATTTAACTGCACAAGCAAACCCTGGGATGATATTAATGGACATTTGGTCAACGTGGGGATTCAAAATATAGTGTGGGCAAAAACGTTCTTAACACGTAGCCCCATGTAGCCTACCTGACCATTTCTCTGCACACCTAGGCCCCCAAATAAAAACAGCTTGTTCTTTCATGAATTGTAGATTAGGTAACATTTTTGCCATAACGAAAAATATGAAGCCACAAATTCCCTTGTGGGGGCGCGGGGGCCGCTGAGCGCAGGGGGGCAATGTTTTCAGGATCAGGATAAGCCTGCAGGTAGACTACGGGAGATGATTTCACATCAATTTATTCTACAATTACAATTATATATTTTATATAGGCTACCATTATACAAATATATGATAGACTATATAAATAGTATTAGCCTATAATAGAAGAATATGCAGGCCATTTGGCTTTGGGCCTGATTCAAAAAAGTATGCAATGTAGTCTGCACAGGCTATTTCAATATTCAAATTAGCCAAATGAAATATGTGAAATGGAAACATGCAAACGATTTCACATTTGGATGCATTTTGAACAGAATACCATGAGGTCTTTTGAAAACAGCCTATGGCTGCCACCCTAAAATCATTGCTTTTTTATTTTAATTGAACATCCTCATCAGTCCTACGTGACACTAACATTTCCACCTCTACAGTAGTCTTATTACTAGGCTACTGAAAAAATCACAGGACGCCCAAAAGCAGTGTTCTGCCCAATTGCTTTTTACTCTTGACAGGCTGGCGAAACATCCCTTAAAAACCCTAGCGCAAGTTCATGATCAAAGTTAGCATTTGTCACAATAGCGCGCTCTTAAACTTTCACAGACTCTCGGATAGCTGCGCCTGTGTGTAACCTATCGTTTTTTCAAAGCGCTTTCCCATCGTAAAAATTCTTCTTGTTGGAAGAAAGAGCTTTGTAGGTTATAATAAAATCCTTTGAATGCTTATAAAACTCCACATAAAATCTGACCGACAAAACACGGGCTAGTCCCTTAACCTTTTCCCCATTTACAGCTTCGATACCTACTCGAGTGGCTGGTTTTGCTGGCGTTGTCTTCTTTCGTGCCCGATGAAGAGGCACAAGAACCCGAATTGGTGTTTTCCTCTTCATCCTCTGGGTCTTTCTCCTGGTCTGCGGCGGTGGGAAGGGCGGCGGGCAGCTGGGACGCCGAATCCAGCTTACTGGAGTCGCCCTTCTGGGCACAGTTCTCTGGTGAGCTGTTATCCGCTCCGCAGTGCGCGCTCTCGAAAAAGCGGTCAAAGCTTTGCGGGAGAACGTTGTTTTTCCCAACACCCGAATAGAAGCCGGTGGAAGGGTGGCTGGAGCCCGGGTGGTGGTGGTGGTGGTGATGGTGATGGCTGTACACACTCTCGTTTTTCATCAGCATTTCTGTCATGGTGGACGATGGCGGAAGGCAGTCTCTGTGTACCAGTTCCTCCCCTGAGTAGCAAGGCGCATAATTTCCTCTGTGGTGCCACTTACTGGAAGGGTCCAAACCGTATGAAACGTCCCGAACCGGTTGCACTTGTGAGAGGTTCGTTGAATAAGGATAGGTTATTTGCCGAGATGGGGCCTGTGGAAGAAACGAGGAGACGGCAGAAAATTCGGGGACGTAGTAGGTGCAGCTGGGGAGGTAAAGGTTGGACGCGCAGCTCGCTCTGTCCCCGAACTCGGAAGTCCTGTCTTTTCGCGTCTGTGAGCAGAAGTTGCCCAGATTTACCGAGTTAAACATCGCTGTCCCCCGATCTCTTGCGCTATAGATAGATGTTTTGGATTCGAACTGCAGAAGGAGAAAATTTGGGAAGGCGAGATGACGCGCTATCCGTCTAAGTCGACCCAAGACACGTGATCGAAAGTAGATATTGTCATATATCAATTTGGAACACTTACATGCGTAGGAGTGGTTCACTTAGGAAGATATAGGAGGTTCAAACGATTAGTTTTTCAAACGCCGCATCAGCATGGGCATCAATATCAGGTATCCTACCCTTTATGCTCACAAATAAAAAAGTATCTACATATCTATAGGGTTACATTAATAACACATTTACAATCATACCATGCATTTAAAAGTAAGATAGGATACGCATTAGTATTCTTAATAGGCTATTCATATCACTGCAGGGCCACTATTGATTTACAAAAGTCAAACTGCGATAAAAGGTAGTAGGCTATATAGTAGGCTAAGGCGTTACGCTGTAGCATATGAGAAGTGGACAATTTCTTTATAATTCCATGACATCAGAGATTTTATCGAATTTATCCCAACTAAACCCTGTCTGTTTTGGGATGCCAATCTATTAACTCATAGGTTAAAAACAATTAGGCTAATCTAATTATCTTTAATCTTGCCTGAAGTAGGCTATGACTGTGATGTTATATTTCCTAGGCCTATATCTGTAATTAAACAAACATTGTATGCATTCATTATCATTATCTCTGTTTTTTAGTTCCTAATGAAAGTAGGCTATAGGCCTATAAGTTGCAAGTACCCTGCAGTAAAAAAATGGCTTCTCGTTAAGAACCTAATTTCAACAGAATTGAGTTCTCCACTCTCAGAGGTGGACCGCGGAAGGACATGTCGGTCTTACTACCTGCTTTGCTACATCTTTCTGCGCGAGTGTCTGACGATATGGAGATGTACGGCAATACGAAGTCAGAGAGCAAAAACAGTGCTCAGTTTTATAACCTGTGTTTGTGTCGGTGGAGGGGAGGGGGCAGAGTTGAAGAGAGAGAGAGAGAGAGGGTGGGGGGTAGAGAGATAGCATGTTTGTATACGCGCGTACAATGCGTGTATGGGTAGATCTGTGTGTGCGGCCATAGCCTATTGAATAATTGATTAGGCTATATTAAGACATTAACCGAGTTTCATATTTATTTTCCACCTCTTTATTAGACAGAGTGAGATTTATGTTGTTTGACAAATCGTAGCCTACAAACTACTAAAAATCACAGCCATCTTTCTGTGAGTAGGCCTAAATGTTGTGTCTGTAATCTAATATATCCTATTAATTCCTCTGAGTTTATCATCTGATTTATAGGCCCCACATAGATAATCCCATCTATAAAATAGGTAAGTTTACCATAATATTTACCCTTTTCGTTTGTTCAAATGTGTGTGCCTAACACATAGAACATAATCCGCAGTAGGAGGCTGTGTGCGCTCCAGTCTATTCGTTATTTAGCTAAATGAATCACCATTGCATTGTCGCTGTAGTTTCCATCCATTAGGTCCTACCAAAAACGAATGCCTTAACGAAACTAAATCTGAATAGAATCAATGTTCTGATAAGAAAACTATAATGGTAATCAGATGACTGTTTGCAATGGTTCACCCTTGAGTAGCCTATAAAGCTAGCCTATAACAAATAGGACGTAAATTCTGTTTCAGTTACAGTTCAAAATAGTCCTACATTTCAAATGTCTGAATGGATAGGAATGGTCAAAGTAAGGTTGAACACAATATTCGTTTCTAACGGTAGACTATGTGGTTGAGGTATTTCTGTTGAGACCGAATTCTGTTCAGTTCAAAAGCCCATCTTTCAACAAATAAAAAGGTCGAGGCGAAAGACGCCTGCAATCAAGTACAAAGAAACCAGACAGCTGCTCAGACACAGCACTTGAATTTGACCACCAAAATCCTGTAAGCAACCACCATAAAAGACAGAATAGCTGCAGTAAACTGACTTTTCTTCACATCTTGAATAGTTGAAAGGAGCCCAGTAAGCCATCGTGGGATAGGAACGTCAATATGGTGATTAAACCACTATAGGCTAACATCATAACCAATAATAAACACGTTTTATAAAGCCTAACACCAACACTAAGGTGTGACTATGTCTTCACTTCATCAGTTCATAAATACATCCAAGAAGGCTGTTGAACCTCAGTAGGATGAGACGTGTTGCCGATATGACATTATAGGCTAATTTATTTGAGTGTATAGGCCCGTGCAAGTACTGCACACATCTTGTCACGTTTAGCAAAAAAAAGAAAAAAAGATTGAATGCCGGTCCATATAAACTGCACCCGGAGAGCAGTCGAACTAATAAACAAATAGCCTGCCATAAAAATAGTATCCTCTTCCTGGGACTGTCGGCCGCATATGACCATTAAGTGGTCCTCAATTCCATGCAGCAAATATGACAAGCGCAGTAGCCTACTTCTGCACAAAGGCGTGGTGCTTTAAACAGATTCCTCGTAGGTGCTTGGCTTTAACGGAAAGAGTATGAAGATATTCAGTGTTGGCTCTTAGGCTGGCCTTGGCTACTGCCAGGGTTGTCTGTGTGTGTGTGTGTGTGTGTGTGTGTGTGTGTGTGTGTGTGTGTGTGTGTGTGTGTGTGTGTGTGTGTGTGTGTGTGTCGAATAGGCTAATGCATTTTATAATTTGAATGTTGCCTGAAATGTGGCTCACTGCAAACAGCCCTTCTCGATGCACACAATATGTCGAAAGCGTCAATGGTTTCTCTTCCTGAGACTTGAACGAGAACGGTGTTGTAAATATTTGCCATTCTCTGCTTTGAGAGCAGACTTTACGACATGGGTCTGTCTATGGAATCCAAGCAACGCCTCGCCTCCCCTTAAAATGACACGATTCACAGACATTGTCTTAATCCACTCATAGCCAGGTCATTCTTAAAACCAGAGATCACAGTTTTCAACCCAGTTTCATCAAATAGCCCCCATCAGCTCCACCTAAACAAGCGCTAGGCTCACGCACGTGTAATTATATTATTGTCCCCTCATGGCCTAGATAATTTTAATTGGATGTTCGCCAAGCTATTAAATTCAGTTGTATGAGCTGTGAACAGTTTCAAGCATCAACAAAAAAGCAATGGTTACATCGAGGTCCTGGCCAAAGCAACGAGCCGCAGCGACTGGAAATGGGGAACAGGTTTAACACATTGTTAGACTACCTTTACACATAGGCCTACATCAAGCACCAAAGCATAGTTTACGTTTTGATATGCAAACTTTACAGAAGAGGGGATGTAGGCATATACGGATGCTAATATAAGACAGAAACAAGAGTAGCCTAACAGTTGATGGGGTTTGCTTTTAAACCTTCTTCCGATAGATGAGACAAAGGCTAACATCTGTGAGAGTAGGCTAGACTGTCAACATTGACACTAAACACACCAAACACTATCAACCGAACGTATACGATAGCCTAGGCTAGGCTACATCGTTTGTTCATGTAAACGGTGCAAAATGTATCTGCAAACGCGCATCAAATTAAAGCAAACGCTTCAATATCCCCTGCCACAATGGTCATAGCAATGAATGATATCACCGATGCTTGTATGAGCGCAGGCCTTTGTTATGCTACAACCTACCCTATAGGTAACCCGAAATATTAGGTTGTTGCCTTAGTGATAGCCTATAGCTTCCACACGTCATAAACATGTACTTCAATGTAACCTGGATACTATTATAGACTAGTCATGTAACAGGAAAGAATGAACTCGTGTGTGATTACATTTACAAAGTGCCGAGGGTGCGTGTTAATAAGTCACATAATTAACTTGGTTCAGTCATGTGGATGTTTCTTATCGCCTACATTATTGTTGAAGTAGTCTGATTCATGATGTGGTCGACCACCACGTGGATAGGCTAAAACATTGCTTACCAGATGTGCTATGAATAATATTTTGGTCAGTTGGCTGCCCTGTGGTTTAACGGCCGAACTGAGTTACAAAGGGAACAGCTCGTCTGCTTTAATCCGCCAAACAAAGCGGAAGCTATAGCCTCAAACCGCTCAGATTGACATGTTTCCTTAGATCACTTCTCCGGTAATATCACGGTCTTAGTGTGTTATTTTTGAGGGCTTTAATGCGTGCCATTTAGTCCATGTGTGTGTTAAATTAGTTTTACTGCAAGCTACACATCACACACAAGATGAACAAAATCAGTATAGCCCTAACCCTAGCATTTATGTATTATCTCATTTATGCGATAATCTAGTTTAAGTGCCATTCCATAGAGCGATAGTTGATACTGGAGAAAGAGGATAACAGCCATTTTAGCATATCTCTGCTCACTAGCACGCAATTATGATTAACTTGAATAATGTCGATTTAAAATGAAATATTATAAATTAGGCATACTATTTTAAAGAAAGTAGAAATAGGAATAACCGCCAAATAACTAGTTAACTGTGGATAATTTGCCCCTTTACATAGATGCAGCCTGGGTGAATATAGCACAGGATTTGAAGAATTAGCCTATAGACTAAATGTTGCAGAAATATAACAACTGTCGGAGGCATTTAGAAATAGTGTTATATTGGAGTTAGGCTACTTTCCCAAACCGATATTCAATGATAGGCTGCACTATAAAAAATGTCCGTATAACAACAGAGGAGCCCTAGGCCTATATATAGCCTATATATATAAAAAGGTTCCATAGGCCTATAGAACTAAAGTAATAGGCTATTCCGGCCCAGAAGAACCCTTCAAGGTTCCAAACAGCACCTGGAGCTGAAAAGCGTCTTATATCCAACCGTGCGGTTGTATATGGAACCTTTTTCATTGGGTTTTTAAATTGTAAGAAATGGTTCTATATAGTCTTTAAAAAAAGAAAGAAAAGAAAATTCGCATTGGGGATGTTCAACCAACAAACCTATAGGCCTAGTCTACTGTACATTACACAAACATAACCTATTATATTTGGATTTCCTGTATATTTGTAGGCTACTCTGTGCCTTAATTGTTGTATTTTGTACGCAGACAGAAACAGAGAAATGTCCCCCTATGTATCTATGTACCTAGAACACATGGATGTAATGTAGGCTGGCCCATATGAACGTACAGTGAATAAATTAGGCTACATCTGGGTGAACTTCATAATCAAATAGTCATCCCAATCCCACGTTTCATCAAATCTTGATTTGAACGATAAACATAATGTTCAGGGTTTGGAAGCCTTGCCATTAGACCACGATACTGGTGACACTGGTGTGGAAAGCACGCTTTTCAAAATGGTTGGTAGGCTGTAGGCTAAGCTTATATCGCGCGACACTGTTTCTAAGGTAAACCAGACCTACCACTGATAATGCTATTAATAACATTGGCTAACTGACTAGTTATCAATTATCAAATGTGATGGGCCTATATATAGCTGCTACTTCCCCCGTTTCATGTTTTCGTGAGCTATATGATCAGTGGCCCTAACCATCATCAGACGGGAGTATTCATGATATGCTATATTCTGGGTCTGTAACAAATAGGCCTAATGCAGTTGAGTGGATTCACTCAGAATGTCTCCAGGAATAGAAAGCCCCCGAGCACTGTTCAACAATAGCCCACACCTGAGTAACATCGGTCTAACTTATAGCCTATTGTTAAATATTGCTTAAATCTGAAATGCACTAGACTAAAATGTTTTAATTGTTGAAATATGCTTGTTTGATATCATTAGTCATTCAGAAATAAATATTCAATAACTGTTTTAACCATGCCTCTTTACTTTGGTATCATTCAGAAATATATAGGCTATTCAATGGTTTTGAAACTTTTAAATATTCGAGACACGGCCTATGCACTGTGAAACTAAATAATTAGATACAAACCTTATTTAGGACCCAAACTTAGGGACCTAAGCTTGATGACAGACGATGGAGACTTTATGAATAAGTGGACATTCAAAAAATTTCAGTAGCTGTTGATCCAATGCGTCAAAGTTCTACATTTTGCAAATTATTATAATATTCAGTTTTATTTGGATGGTTACTTTTAACAATAGGCCCACGCATTATCAACAAAGTAGGCCTACAAATATTTTTTGGATACGAACTGATCGGGAGAAAACTTGATTGGTATAATGGTTATCAAGTTTCTCTCAATCAATTGTATCCAGGAAAATATTTGTGGCATGCCTCACGTTCTAGCCTAGTTGATTAGATTGCTTGAAGAATAATAGGTGGAAAGTCATTAGACATGTTGGCCAGGCTACCTGGTGAACTTTCGCTGACTTGAGACATTTGGTATTTGGCAATTTGAGACCAGACAAAAAAAGCGGTTAAACCTTTTTCCTCAATTATCTGAAATGTAAAGTTGATTTATGAGAGAGGAAATAGAATCTGTATTTTCTTACCGAATATCCGTCTTTGTTTCCTACAGGATTCGGTAGCTCTTAAGCATTGGGCCCCTAATTGAGTCTCTCTCTTTATGACGTTTAATTTCCTCCCCAACTCTAGACACTGCTGCCCTCAGATCTGGCTCAGAGTGCCGCTTTTGAAGTTGGCATCGCGATCACTTTGAATATATTGCATCTTCTATTCTTATTGAGAAACAATTTCTTCTCTCAAATCCGCACCCTGGAACCTTTCATCTACTGTCTCTCTCTATCCATCTAAGTTGTAAGTCTTTCTTTGCTCTCAACAAGAACATTAAAGTAAAAAAAACAACAACCACTATAGAGCAGTTTTTTCTTTCCTTTTAAATAGTTTCTGCCGGATCTTTCCTGTCCTTTCTCAAAACATTGGCGATGGACAGTGGAGCTCCATATAAGGAGCTTACTAACTTGACCTTCAATTTGTAGGGGTGGGGGGGTGGGGGGTTCCCGCCCACATAGACGGCAGGAAACGCGGGACCATGTGCCACACAGTCGGCAGGGACAGATGTGTGGAAACCTTGAACATCAACACGTTCACTTGAGTAGGGCTCATTGAGGTGGAGTAAAAAGAAGGGTGCTATAGAACCGCTTCTAACAATAGAGGAACCCTCTGTGAAAAAAGGTTATATATAGAACCCTTTTCAGATCGATAAGGTGATAGAACCCTTTTGGGGTCCAGACAGCACCATATGAAGCTTTAAAGCGTTCTATTTGGAACCACCCCCCTAGCGTTATCAATCGTATAGCTGCTATTTCCTCGATAGGGTAATAACACAGAAATGCAGAATATTTTTATGTTAATATTCACCTGTATCGCATAAATTCGCTTCAGTCAAACACAACCCCACGCTAAACGCTTATAGTGGCCCAATCGAGCAAGAAAAACAATAGGCTACCATTTGTGCGTTATGGATAATAACAAGTGAACCTAAAGGGCCTAATCATTCAAAGGCCTATACGTTCAGATAAGACGGACAGGACGCAATCCTTTTCTGAACAACGTATCTAAAATAAGATAACATTCTAGCGTATAGCGTCCAGGTAATGCATGGCTCAAGTCGCAGTCGTCTGTCATTCTACATTTTCGAAAGGATATAGGCCTCTTTCTTTTAGGGGGATGTCGAATGGAGACTAGGCTACTGTTATCTCTCTCTCTCTCTCTCTCTCTCTCTCTCTCACACACACACACACACACACACACACACACACACACACACACACACACACACACACACACACACACACACACAGACACACACTATGCACTGGGCTGTCAGCTTGTTGGCCTAAGCTAAGACAGCTAACTGTCGTTGTCTGAGTAAACCCCGTGTATGTGCGCTGTACAGTGTAGTCCGCTCCTGACTCTGACGCGTAGTTTATGATGATGATGATCGTTGTTTTTTTTAGGCCTATGCCACAGAGAGTAACACTATTCCAACTATTTACTTCAATGTCTATTGTTGTCTCTGAAACACACGCGCGCGCACACACACACACGCGCGCGTACACACACACTATCGCGCGTAATTGCCAAATTTCCAAAACAGTGCCGCCTGAGCTGAGACAGCATGTCATATAGATTGGTATTATTTGCCCTGTAGAGCTTATTTTGTAACATGATGTGGCCAGATACATATACACTGTAATTAGGCTAAGTATTTAAAGACAACGAGGTGAAGCAATAGGCTATAACGGATTAAAGCACATTCAGTCCGTGTCTTCGCCTATAAGGCATAGTGCTGATCATCCGTGGTTTGCATTTGCCGTCTTTAAAAAAAATCTCACCAAAAACGCATTATCATTACTGATGCGAGGCACATAGTAGGCCAAGGACATCACTCGCAAACCAGCGTATTAGTTAATTAAGAATATAAGGTGGGCTGTATTGCACGGATGCAAAGGCGTGCTTCAAATGAATTAGATTTAGCCTAATGGACCACGGAGAGGTTTACAGAAATGTCATAAACAAATAGGCCAACAGCTGGTGCATAGGCCTATATATATATAGGCAGACATCGATGGAAATTAGACTACTAGCATTACATTTTCACACTCCTCGCGGATTCAATCTTAAAATAATTTTTATTTTTTTGTGTAGGCTATAGTCCTTTTGGGACCATTTTCAATACGATTTATTAAATACGTATACGCTCTATGAAATTGGTCACTTACTAGAGGCGCGTCTCTTCAAGACGCCATTGGCTAGAACTTTATATTTCCCTAAGATAGGCCTACTTAATTAACCAATAGGCCTATTTAACTTTTGAATAATCTAGAAACTTTTGGATTCCGTTTCTTGTGGCCTTAACTAAAACTGAACCAGAAAATGCCAAATGGTGGTCCTCTTTCATGAAGCCACAGCACAAATGTGACTCGTAAAGTCACACTTGGTGAATCAATCCCTGATTTCCAGTTTAGACTTTACAAAGCCTGTTGATTATGATGGAATGTATCTAAATGCCTTATAAGATAGGCCTAGTAAACCCATGTCTTTCTTAGCCTAATTCAAATTGAACATTAAATTAAGGGTAGGCTATAACATAGGCCTACTCAATTAGACAATAGTCTTCATAAACATAGAGTGTAGCCAATAATAGGCCTACTGTTAAACTATTATAGCCTAATGATGGAATACAGTCCGATATAGGCTAGGCACTTCTCCAACCGCGATATCAGTAGCGCGGATGCCTGTTGAAATCAAGCAAGCTAGGAGCTGCTAAAAGTGAAGGTCGGCCTATTTTGAAACAACGACAAAATTATACAACCTACAATAGCCTACCACGTATAAAGGCTAACAAGTATAGCCTACATTATAGATTAAACTGTGTGTCAATAGGTTGCTCACTAATAATGCCATAAAAGCTATGCTATTAGGCCTATATGTCGGCAATCGTCCTACCAATTCACTCACATTTTCAAACCTGAAGTGGTTTTTTTTTCAGTTAAGATATTTCATTTTTGTTGTCGATATTTGTTTTCACCTCAATCGTTGTTGTACTAGGCCTATATGCCAATGTGTGTGTGTATGTGTGTGTGTGTTCCTGCGTGCGTGTTTGTTACAGATAGCATATTTGCAGTTGGCACTTCGCTTAGCCTTAGCCGCTGAACATTTTTCTCAGTGGAGTATCTGAGAAAAGCCCAACACGATTTTCATTAAAATGACAAAAATACAACGTCATAACTAGAAGGCACAAAACGTACACAAGCCAGTTTGTCTCGTTTGCTGACGCCGTGCAGAGGACACATGCACAGCCTTTCTCTCGATTGTTTTCCTTCACAGAGGGAGGCCATGGTCCCACATTCAAGGTCTGCGTCAACGCCGTGCAGCGCTGACCTTTGAACCTTGCACAGACACGCCGCCATAAAAGAAGCTGCGACTGTCTCAAAGTCAAAACTCAGCATTGGTTATGCAGAACTGAAGCCTATTCCAAACATCAACAATTACATTGGCAATAGCCCAAAAGATTCAGCATCGCTACTTGATGCATATGCGTATGATAGTTGCTTTCAAAGCGTTTCGAATATGACCACTGTTGGTCGGAAGTAAACCACTATGTAGCCTGAGTAAATGGAGCCATGTAGTGTTGCTATTGCCTGTTTTGCCTCCATTGGCTCTTCCTGTATCAATAGTGGACCTATTAGGGACCATTATAGCCTATAGATGTAGCCTATAGTTAGAAAATAGTAGCCAGTAGTACCAACTTCAGTGCATATCAGCCCTTGACTAGTCACCTCCCCTACCCCACCCACCCTCTTCAGATATATCTGTGAAGACCTCCTACCCCAACTCTTGCATTTGACCTTGACGCACACATCTATTCGGTCAGATTTCGTCTGGATGATGCCTGGCCTAGCTGTTTATCAGATTATAGACTATATTTTAGGATAGCGCCTGTATTAAAACGATTGCTGTTCATTTGACAAAATGCGTTGTCTATTATTGTTGGATAACCCTTAATATGTCCCCTCACAAAATTAGTAGAATAAAAAAAAAGAGAGAATGCAGAAGAAAGCAGGCGGGAGGAAAAATTAAGAGGAAAGTCGCGATTTGTTAAGAGAACAAAGGTCAACAAAAACGGAGGATTCACTATTCAAACAAACTATTCTGGTGGTTAACTATTCGGCCTGTATCACTGAACCGTGGTGCACGCGGCGAGAAAAGTGTTTCATTGCAAATATATATTATTTTATTGCATCCTCTTAGCGGCCTTGTAAAGCATGCTACGGCCAACTTGTAAGCTAGTAACGGAAATAGATTTATTATCATGGTATGAAAAAATACCTATACAATTATTTGCTAAAAATGTAGGCTACGACAGGGAATCAACAAATCTGGAGTCCCCAGTGGAGTGTGCTTGGATTAGCCGAGGTATGTATGGAGTCCTTAGTGGAGTGTGCTTGGATAAGTCGAGGTAGGTATTGAGTCTTCAGTGGAGTGTGCTTGCCAAGGTATTGAGTCTTCAGTGTAGTGTGCTTGGGGTAGCCGAGGTAGGTATGGAGTCCTCGGGGGAGTGTGCTTGGGGTAGCCGAGGTAGGTATGGAGTCCTCGGGGGAGTGTGCTTGGGGTAGCCGAGGTAGGTATGGAGTCCTCGGGGGAGTGTGCTTGGGGTAGCCGAGGTAGGTATGGAGTCCTCGGGGGAGTGTGCTTGGGGTAGCCGAGGTAGGTATGGAGTCCTCGGATTTATTGAAATAGTTACCTAGACTCAAAGGACTCTTCTTCCAAGAAATATGAACACAAGTGAAGAGAATCACAACGATATAAGATATAAAAGTTTGCATATTTTAATTGACATAATAAACATTCATTGACATATTCATATACTTCGTATTGGTATAGGGCAGGGTAGACGAACGCAAATTATAGGTGACACATAGACACAATGGAAATAATTATCGCATCATGGTCTTTCTAAATGCAATTCATAGTTGTCGTAAACAATGGTGTTTTTACAATATATACTCTCAAGTAAGTTGGTTTCGTGGACACGTGACATTGAATAACACTGAAGAGATGAGAGAGAGAGAGAGAGAGAGAGAGAGAGAGAGAGAGAGGGGGGGGGGGGGGGGTGGCGAACAGCAGCACGAACTATTTAGGTTATTTATAATAATAACCAGACAATACTGACAAAACGTATTCCAAGTTCTGAACGAACAAATGGCACGTCGACAAGAATATCATTACTATCATAGTCACTATTCTTATAACACTAAAGTCTACTTGCAATACTAGCCTATAGTTTTTACGACAGTGATGAAAAAATGGAACACACATAGGAGCAATTGGCATCGATACATTAACAGAAAGGGATATTTGGTGTTGAAAAGTTAGGCTTAAGATAAACTCAATTTTACAGTCGTCACGTGCGGACAATGCCTATAAGATAGGCCTACTTCTTGACAGAATGAGGCTTCACTGTTCTGCATTTAACATCAGCCAAATCAACAAAGCTAAAAGGCAAGGTTTAGTTCCTAGCCCACACTGATTAACAAGATATGCAGGATACCATAGCTTGTAGAGCTATATGCTCTTAAATCACACCACTTTTAATTGTGGGATTTACATATGTGTTTGAGAAAAATGTATTCGACCAAACATCCACCAATGATCATTTGCAGTAAACAGATCGCAGTTGATGAATAGTAGCCTGGTGTCAGTACAAATACTTGAGCACTAGCGTGCTTATCACACAGAATAGAAACAGCAGCATGGACCCCGGCCCACCCCTCACCAAAACACCTTAAAAAGCTCAACACAGTTCCCCAACAGCCTTAACACACTAGCAATTATGTATGTATGTATGTATGTATGTATGTATGTATGTATGTATGTATGTATGTATGTATGTATGTATGTATGTATGTATGTATGTATGTATGTATGTATGTATGTATGTATGTATGTATGCTACATACGTGTGTATATACGTGCTTGTTTGTGAGATAATACCTGTACATAGGCCTACGATAGTTTAATTTGCAGGGTTGGATTATGATTCAGGCCTACTGTTTTTGTTGGGGTTAAGAGACTTGTTAGGGATAAGGGACGTAAACGCAGAGTGCAGTTGTACAAACAGCAGGACGAACCGATGCTTTGGATGACATTTTACCCTTGACCGTGAACGTCCCTGGAGCACATGATGTTGGCATCCACTAAAGTGATAGAAATGTTTTATTTTATTTTTTATTTTTCCTTTATTTAACCAGGAGATGTCTCATTGAGATACAGGATCTCTTCTTCCAGGGAGTCCTGGCCAAGACGGCACACAGATAGTTTCAACATAAAACAACTAGGTACATAACCTAACAAACAAGTACATGATATATAATACATATTATTATTAAATTATTGTTTTATAGGCTACATTTAGACCACAGACCAATCCAGCATAATAATGTCTGGCCTAAAGGTAATAGATAAATGATATTTCACCGAGAGCTCTAGGTTCAGGTTCCATTGTCGATTTTGGAGAGTAGGTTAACCTAATGCGTAAATGCTCAAGTGGAAGTTGAGGTTTTAACATTAGTGAATGGAAGGCTATATGCCTACATCGCCTACATTGCGCTGTTGTAGGCTATTCAGTCATAGTCTTACAACTAAATCCAGATGCATTCAGTTCAGAACAAAATGTACGTGCCAGTTTCTTCCTTATTCCGCGACGCTTTCGAATGGATTCCAATCAGTTTGCAACCAAATCAAATATCCATGTCTTAAATTACTGTTATTTGCATTGGATAGCCTTGTAGGCTAAAGTATATGGATTATAGCGGATACCAAACGCGGATTGTAAGACTATGTATTAATTATGATGTGTAGGCCTAGGCTACACTATAAAATGCTTAGCAATAGAAGAATGTTTCTAATACAACCCTTTTCAGTTCAGAAAGAACCATTTAAATCAAACTACACCTTACGGATAAAAAAAATGGGTCTTGAACCTTTTTACATAAGGTTCTTCTAACTGTTCTACATGTTTATAGCACCGTTTTGAGTGTAGCCTACTGTTTGCAGGACTGTCATTACGCTAAGCCTATAGCCATTACTGAAAATGGATTGTGCCAGTTTTGGTCGGCTGAATTACCGAACAAACAAACCATTTGGTCGGTTGATTTTTGGGAGAGCTGAATTGATGAGTCTGATAAAGATGATTTTGTCACAGTAAATATGCTCCTGTAAAGGCCGCCAGGAGACTGCATGCTGTGTAGGCCTACAGCCTATCTACATTAGCCTACGATAAAACAATCACTTGCATGAGATTACTGCATATACTTTTCTTCACATTCGCTCTCTCCGCCCCTTTTACATCTCTCTTTTAGAAGAAGGACAAGGCTTGCTCTCTAAGCATTAATCTCTTCTTCTTCATCCGCCGGTTCTGGAACCATATCTTAACCTGTTGGTCGCTGAGGTTCAGCCGGTCGGATAGCTCCCTCCGTCGCTGCCGGGTGATGAACTCATTGAGCATGAACTCTCCCTCCAGCTCCGCCAGCTGGAGTTTGGAGTAGGGCTTGCGTTTCTTTCGGGTTCGGGTGTGCATTGGGTACCACGGGGCACCTGGAGAGGGGGAGAATAAGTGGAAGGTTGAGCATGAATGAATAAGCCTGGTTGTTAAATCTCAACGTTAGATGTTAAAATAGACTAGGCTACCGTTCACCGTTGTGAGCATTTCATTTTCTCCCCGTCCACACCCTAGCTGACCTCAATAAAAATCAGTGTAGAGAGCAAGTAGCCTAGGCAGCCTATGCTGCAGGATAAACGCAGAGCAATAGGCTACATTTAATCACAGCGACCTACGTGATTTCCAAATCACCCAAAACTTGGACTTTAATCAGAAATATCACGTAGGCTAGATACATGACAGCACATATTTTACAACCTGTTTGGTTGAGGAGAGGCACTCGTAATGATTCACAATACTCTGTCACGCAAGGTTTAGTGTGGCAGTAAAGGTCGCCAATAACGCATGAATGCGGTCTTATAGTTGCAACCATGCAAACTGTATCACATGCCAAAGGGATGCAAACAATATTATTATTATTAATAATAATAACATTATTATTATTATTATTATTTTACAATAATTCACTATATGTCTCTGTTGAGATATTGGAGGACTTGGTAATACATTAAGCAGGCTATCGTTTTGCAGACTTTTGATCCTGAAATTCCTGACTACTGCGAAATGTGATAAATATCAATAGCCTGGCCTATTTGTTCTGCCGCAATGAGCAGGGTATTCTAATTCTCTTCTTACCCCAGACAACATCGTGTTTTTATGGTGCTATAAGGGTTTACTAGTGTATAAAAGACTCAGTGTAAACGAAAATATGAACCCTTCCTAAATGCTTCCCCTAGCGGTGTCCATCCCAACATGCAAACCTTGTGCCAATACCTCAATATCCTGCTCTAGGCAAACGACACTAGAAATAACGCGACTAAATGATAATGCGAGTTTCCAATAAAGAGAAATAAATAAGCATACATTAACAAACTCACCTGCTGCGCTTGGTATGTGATTGCCTGGAGATGTCAGCGCCTGTGCGATGCCTGCTGAGGATTTGCTCCCTTCATTGAACAGCGATGAACTGGAGTCAGATTCGAGAGATTGACAGGATGGCGGATCTTGGGTTAACTGCTCGGTGCCATAGTCGAACTTGGAGAAGGTACCGCTGTTTGCTATCCCGTTGTGCAGACCATGATCCACCGCTAAGGAGGAAGAAGAGTCTCCTCTCGCCCTGTCCTCGCGCTTGAGGCTTGAGCTTTCGGAGCAGGTTTCTCTGCTACCACCACCATTGGTGTAAAAACATTTGCCTTCATCTTGCCTCGTGATTTCGCATGTACGGTTGAAAGAGGGGTTCATGGACATGGGGCTGCTAAAGTAAGATTGAGGATATCCATTGCACGGCTCCGACGGGGTCCAAGGGAGGGAGCATACATTGTCCCTTCTTGGGTAGGAGAGAGAGGATAGACCCGCCAGTTGTCCACCGGACGCTCTAAAGTTGGGGAGGTAAAATGTGTCTCCCGTGTGGATGTTTACCAAAGGTCCCACAAACCCGGTATTAAGAAGATTATGCTCGCCCATTTCGGCGGGCCCGACCTAGAGCTTCTAGTTTATAGCAATCTGACATTTAACATAGTTACACTGAGCAGACTTCCTGATTGGTCGAGCCGGGGCCACATGTCCTCCGCAAGTTGCGTTACGGAAGGTGCCACCCACTTTGTCCATGTCTAACCAAACAAAACATTAACTTCTGTTTTACTGAATTTATATTTATATATATTTAAAATCTGTAAACATTTTATAGATAATTTTATAGATTCTACTTTTGTAGCGTATTCTACAAAAGTTGTTTAATTTTGGCTATTTGGCAATCCTAATCGATTAATAACCAGATGATGTTAGATTATTGCTCAATGTCTGTTATGCTGTTTAAATAGCACGTGCCGCTTCATAGTTACAAGACAGCTGCACTCACACACTGTATACTTCTGTTCCCCTCTTCATGCCAATATCTACATTGTTGTGCATGTCCTACTCTTTCTTTTAGAGCAAATTACAGATGAATTGAATGTCATATAAAGCTGTAATGCTGCACTTTACAGGCCTGTTTTAGAGAAGGACGGATGCTCTGAGACTGCTCACTTCTCTTGTAGGCTTATATACAGTAACAGGGTCAGCAGGTTGAGACCGTTGACTCTGTAAAAAATAAGATCTGCAATAAGGTTATTTTAAGAGCGTATATTTCAAATAACACTCGTGCTACTCAGAGGAACAACTTCAACATATATCATATTAAACGCTCGTGACTATACACTGGGAAGCTTGTTATAAACTCTACTATTATTTTATGTGGTTTTTAAAAGGTGTTCAACGAGACTGCGCATCATCGGTCTAATTTAATCAGCCCACCCGCATCAACTGATAAGGGCCGGGTTTCCCGATAAAGAACCTTCTTAAGGAACCCTTCTTAAGTAACCCTTTGGATGGGAGTTAAGAAGTACTTTGTAGTTAAGAAGCTTCTTAACTCATTCGGGAAACCCGGCCAAGTTATGTGAATTGTGAGGTGGTAGATCTCAAGACACCTGAATAGAGGGTCACTGAACCGTTGGCTCTTAGATTCGTGCATTTTGTTACATTGCCTTAAGGCTAGACTACACGTTCAAAAGTAATAGAAAACACATAGGCTATAAGGCCTAGGCTACAATACAGTTCACGCTGCCAAATAGTGCTAGACTATGCAAGTTGTGTATATTGTGCACCCAGCATGAGAAAGAGAGAAGCGAGGGTTCTGAGGCTCTTCGACAATGTATTGCCTAATCTAATTCCACAACGGATATATTTATGACTGGATTCGAGGCAGGTACTTTCCTTATTTGAAATGTATTTCAAAATCTGAAGCTAGCGGGACAAGAGTATGCCTGCTTATATAAAATGAAGATGTTTCTCAAATAACACGAGCAAGGCTGCATAACAGCCAAGAACCTTACATTTAGGGTCTCGGCATTTTGACAATGTCTCCCCGAAACGGGTTAAAATGCATTGATGTCAACAGCACATGTCTGCAACAGAATGTCAACCAATGTATTTTTATTTACTTATTTATTTATTTATTTAATACAAATTGGACAAGCAAACCAAGAAGAGGCTGATTTTAAAGCCAATGTTGATTTTCACCACATAGTAGCCAATAGATACATATCTATGTGACATTTGTCTAATTCTGATAATGAATTAGGCCTACTTGCAAATCATATAACTATGAACAGAAAATAACGAGAAAGGAGAAAAGTCTATTTCAAGTGTATTTTTCTTGATTAACAATGGAACTGTTTTACTTAATTAGCCCATCTAAATGTGTCTATTACAAATGGTATTCTTTGGTTTGTAATATAGCATATGACACAACTCAATTAGTATGTATAGGCTACTGATCAATATGTCTGGTGACCAATGCAACAAATAACATGAACATGTCTACAGCTTCGGTCACTGCATTGAACACACTACTTTAAAACGTGTGTAACGTAATCCCTGCTTTTGTAAAACTCTAACGATTGGATTTAATAGTTTGGCTATGCCATTAAGTTGAGAAAACTGGCGGTGAACGTAAAATATGTAGGCTAGCCTAGGTAGGCTATAAGTGAAGGCTATCAGACTGTAATTTGGTCAAGCAATGACGTTTACCTTGGACAACGAAACAGACGATGTGAAACTCACGGCGGTATTGTCAGAGGTCGAGAAAAATACCAATCCAAAACCTGGTGATACATTTAGAAAAACAACAACAACCACAAGAAAAACAACGACATTATCACGCATAGAATCTCAGGTAGCCAACAAGTTAACTGCAGTGGAACACAAAAGAAGAATCACATTCAATCATGATCAGTTGCAAAAACGCACTGACATTTCTCCATCTCCCACTTTCTTTCCAAAGTGATTTCTTTCCGCTGTTTCAGGGAACAACCAATTGGCGCAGCGTCAGTTCAAGGTCACTGTCTAGTGCATTGCTGTCTGCTATCTCAAAGACACAACTGTCTTGGAATCCATCGCCATGTCCAGACAGAGGCAATAGCGCCAACAAAGAGTTTTTCTTTCCTTTGAATTCCTTACAACATGTTGTCAGAGTTACAGCCCCGCCGTGGAACTCCTGGAATGAAAGCAATCTTCCAAATCCTCCCAACCAGCAAAAGCCAAAATATGTTCGTGCAAATAGCCTAGGCTATGCCATGTTTAGGATATGCGCTCCACTACACTGAGGTGCAATATTTAATTGAAGATAGTGGGAGTTATTCAAGTGGCAAAGTAAGGAGTGAAAACAAGAATAAAATAAAGGATGGGTTCAAGTTGAGATTTGAGGCGAAGTCGCTTCACTAAATAAATCGGTAACACTTTACAATAGGGTACACAAAAATTAATAGTTACTGAGTAACTAATGAGGAACCAATGATTAGTTAATGAGTAGTTACTGATTAACTATGAATCAATGACTGTATAGTAGATACTGATGGGTTAATAGAGAACAGACTCAGGACTACTATGGTATATTAGTTAGTATAGCTATAGTTACTAATTAGAAGGCCTATAGTTACTGAGGAACCAATAATTAGTTAATGAGTAGTTACTGATTAACTATCAATCCATGACTATAATGATAGGTTAATAGAGAACAGACTGGTGACTGCTGAGGAACCAATGATTAGTTAATGAGAAGCGACTAATCCTGAATCCTAATGATTAACTAATGATTAAGTTATGATGAGGTAATGAAGGACTACCTATTAACTACTCTGTATGCAGCCTGATATCACAAGGCAAATGTAGAATAGACAAGTAGAGGCACTTGTTGAAACGGCTCAGTTTCACGTTTTAGCCATGTGTAGCCTAAATGTAGAATGCATAGCCTACATTTTTCAAAACGTGAAATAGCAGCAGGAATAAGTTTTTGGATGGTTGTTCACCTTGGAAGACGTGATACAATCAGAGTTTTGTGGTTGGTTGTTCACTTTGGAACACGTGATAGAAGAGGGGTATACATTTGCAAGCGATTTTAAGGGTGGGTCAGGTGGGTCAAGCAACTTTGGTGAGACAACACCAAGTGCAAAACTAGCAAGCAAAACTAGTAAACAACAACACAATTTTACAAAACTAGCAAACAACACTACTAGCTAGCGAACTAGCTCAAATTCTTACTGTTATTATTACCTAGCGTTAGATACTGTTCTTAGTCCTACTGTTCGCATTAGCTAGTGTTAGCTAGCTCGTGGACAAACTTATCTATTCTACCTGTTTTCCTTGTAATATCGGGTTGCAGCTGCTGTATGATATCTGACTTTATAATAAGGTTCTCAAAATAGTATGATTAAGTAATGATGTAATGATGTAGTAATGATGAGGTAACAAGTAGGCTAAACAAGTTTGGGTCCACTAGAGTGGTGCATGATACGGAGTAGTTACCAAGTACTCCTTCATTACCTCATCATTACTTAAACATTAGTTACTATTTTGTTCGTCTCCCATGAGAGTTCTTTCGCTGATACACTACGTAAGCTACGCTAACTACGTTACAGCATGCTGCAGATCTCTCTATGGGTCTGGGACACGTCATGCAAAAATCTGGTGCTCAAATCCTGGCAATTCATTGGTTTCACAGGAATACGCATCAGTATCTACTATACAGTCAAGGATTAATAGTATATCAGTAACTACTCACTGACTAATGATTCATTCCTCAATAGCTACTATAGGTCCCCAGTCTGTTCTCTAGTTCCTTAGTAACTACTATAGTTGTCCCCATCAGTAACTACTATAGTAGTCCCCATCAGTAACTACTCATTAACTGGTCTCAGTTAATCAGTAACTACTGATTTTTGTGTACCTTCTTGTAAAGTGTTATCAAACAAGAACAAAATAACCCTTTATCACTCAGTGAGAATGACAGTGTCAATAATTCTACATCTCAATACCCCGGCCAAGAAGTTGGTGTCCCATTGTCTGGTAAAAAAGACATGTAGCCTAGACCTATTGGGTAAATTATTGATATGAACATAGTGTAGGCTATACCATAATTTCTACAGCAGTCAGTATACTTTTTGGTAGCCTAGAATTGCAAACCATGACGATATTACAGGTTTCGCTTGTTTGAAAGGAAACGTTTTCCCCAGAAACGTTTTAGAATAGAAAGTAAAAAAAAATTCTCCAGAAATGCAGCATAAGGGTATTCAATTATCAACAGTGGTATCTGGTAAAGAATAACCAAAACCAGTTGACAAATTCTAGGGGTTACAGAAAAAAAAGTGAATTACAAAATTAACAGCATATTGGTTAATTGGAATTACAATCCAAACGAAATCCACAGACAGCCTACCAGTTATGTTTGTGCTATTATGCATAATTTGTTGAGATTTCATGGTATAGACTGTCTATGACCAGTATATAGCCTATACCTTCGATGTAGGCCTATATTTCTGAATAGAAAAACCTCTGATAATCGAGAGTTATTGTAGGTCTACTGACGCGTAGGTACATGATCCAAAACAGCCTAATGTATTATCACAGCGCGGGTGATTTTATTGGAATAAGCTAAGACACAACTGAATTATGGACCCACGTGGTTTGGCACGGCAAATATTATAAATGTGTGTGCGTGTGTGAGTGTGTGTGTTTGACCGTGTGCGTGCATTTGTGTGTGTTTGTAGGCTAGGCTACTTGATTGCGAGTGCGATCAAGTGAGGCAGACGAAGAAAGAACGTGATTAAATTATAGTTAACTCTAGCAATATATTGACGGTCGGTTGCTTAACCCAACATTCTGTCCGATAATAACTCGCTGCATGTCCTATTTCTGATGCGATATCAAATCAAACTGAGTTCCATGTTCAGCTGTTCAGGACAAATACAGTTCTTGGACAATAGCCTAGTCTGTATCATGCAACAATAGGCTGTATCTGACACTTGCTTTTCATCAAAAAGCAAGGCGAGATGATGCTGAAAATACATTGTGGATGTGTTGTTTGAGTATCAGGCCTTTGTGGTGCTAATGACCAAAAGAAAACAGTAGAGGCCAGAGTGTACTCAATGGAGGAGTCGACTCGTCGTCGACTTCCTGTTATTTCCATCTGTTCACCACCAGAGGCTGTCTTCCTCCAATTCAGTCCTCACCAGGCACGCGCTCACACTCGGACCCCTGGCCGACTGACCAGCCGCTCACGGTTGTGACAACGACACAAGAGGACAAAATAGCAATTTTAAGTATGAATGAAAATATACTTTCATCAGACTATAAATGGGAAATGAAATACAATTCAATACAATTTAGGAAAGACGGTCTCATAACATTTGAAATTGTAGATTAGCCAAAAACCATCGTCCATGAAAACTAGATCAACTTAGGCCTTATGGTGTGCTGCCAGAAAGTAGCCAATAGATTGATCAACTGTAAAGTTTAAATTTAATAAGATTTAAGAATAAGTGCAACTTAGGCTATTACGCTAGCCTTGCTTGGAGAAAAGTGGCTCAACTGGGGTGTCGGATATTTAAAGAGTGAACGAAATAGAGGCTATTCACGCAATAGAATCCAACTTAATATGCCAAGTGTTTTGTTTACACTGAAAGTAAATTATTTTCATAGGTGGAAATATAGTGACGCTGTATCGTAAAGAACAGTGTACAATATCCATATATTCCGGAAATAGTAGGCTATACAACTCTTATATGCTATAATAGGCCTAGAAAGTAGTCTATACCCAGCTAGCACTTTTCTATCGGCCTACATTGGGCTGGGCATCTGCGGAGACTCGGGTCTGATTGAGTAGCCTAATGCCGAGTAAGGCCTATTAGGCCCTACTTTAAAAAAGTAGGCTAAATAATTTATGCAACTGTTTAGAATAGATATAGGTGTATTATATATATATCCATTATCCTATTAAGTGCAAAGGCCTATGCTTTTCACATGCCTATTCTAATATTCAATCCATTTTAGATTAAGCCAGCATGCGGTCCAGTTTACAAGTATATAGTGGTGGTATTAGAGTGGTGCTATTAGTATTTGTGGTAGCCTATTAGTGCTTTTAGTGTTTGTGCCTATTGGTGTTTGTGGTATTGGTGTTTGTGTTCATGTTTGTTTGTCCTCAAAGTCCTACAATCGAAATGAAGCGAATCCATTTAAGTTTGGAAACACGTTGTTTTGTGTCAACAAAATTAAACCTCTGGTGTTGTCAAAGTTGTTTAAAACTGCAACGGGTCATCTGCTCGTGACAGGGTAGGCTACACAGCAAAATAATTCTGCACATAGATGTGAACCCAACGTATAGGCCTATACAAAACAGCCTACATACCTTCAAAATGGTTTTATGAGTCACGTCTGTTTTCCTTGAAGGCAGATGTACAGCTCATCCCAAGTATACCTTGAATTTTGACATGAAAAGAGCACAGTTCAAACTTGTCGGTGTCAAACGTGATAGACTTGCAAGACGTCAGTGGTTTACCTGCTTAAAATAGGCTACCACACACACCGTGATCATAGTGTAATTGTGCGGTATAATTTAATGTCTGGAGACCAGGGTTAATTTTTTCTGTAGATTGCCAGGCAGAAAATGATATAGGCCTAGGCCTAGGCAACACATATTTGGTATTTGCGATCATAAGACCAGGGTAAAATTATTCAGTATATTGTCAAGCAGAAAGGACATATGCCTACCTGGAAAACAAATATTTGGGATTTGGGATCATAAGAACAAGCATGTCACCATGCTAGGATATTCCTTCAGATGTGGCTATTTGACCTATTGTTTGTTAAATGCTCCCAAACGGTGTCTTACCCCGAGCCACCAGAGTGAGGTAGCCTATCACAGCCCTTCCGCTGTTTGGAATGCGCGCGCTGTTGTTCTGTCAAGGTCAAAGTGACCAGCTACATAGTCATGGTCAAGGGTAGCCATGAAGTGACGTAGACAACATAGACTGAACTATGCAGCTACTTCCACACAAAATGTTCTTCGAATATCTTTTATTTAGCAAAATATTCAGAAACTGGGATTCATTTGCACATTTTGACCATGAAGCCAATATTTTCATAATATGCCTAACAGTTCAACAAAAACGAGGCTACTTAATCATTCGAAATAGCCTATTAAAACTACGACATCAGAAGACCAAAATATCTGGAACACCTGACGAAAGGCTTAAATGATGTTGGGTTGGCTATTGCCATAATTGCTAGATTCCCTGACGAACTGCATGGTCTATTATGTTCGGGTGTATGCTATGTTATCATGGTTAGCAACACAGCAAATATTTTGAGACTATTTCTGGAGAAGATCAGTTTATGTTGTGCTTCCTAACTGACGGGGGACTGCGTGTAGCCTAGGCCTATATTTCTGTTGCTAAATCAAAGCAGCCGGTGCATCCCAGATGTGAGAGACAAAGTAGCCTAACGGAAAAGGATTAGCCTACATCTGTCACTTCTTAACAGGGTAAAACTACCTCAACATGCTTTAGCCTATCCTAACCAATAGCCTGCTAATTCCTATAGCATACAAACTCGAGATACGAATGAAACACATTTACGGGTCTGCAGAAGCCGATAATCCGAACACTGCCTGTAGGATAAATTCTAGAATCCAGCGATCATTCAAGGCCATCCCAAAAGACAAGTAGCCTGTAGCCTATACAGAATATTCCATATAGTCAATGTGTAGAAGACCATCACAAGACAACAAGGACTTCAACGTAAACAGCTATAGTCCTTTCAAATATGGGTTTTAGAAGTGAATACGGGCTGGTTTAGCTCTAGCCTACCTTAGGCTAAAGGTACCTTTTTCGCACACAAAATGTAAACCCAGACGTTACCTTTGGATTAAGACGCAGTCCTATTAGTAGACCTACAACTGTTATTGTTACTGTTATAATTTGTTATAACATAATGTAATATTTTCAGTAGTCTGTGTTGACCGCAATCATGAATTTACAATCCAGTCAAACACAGATTATGAAGATTAACTCTCCCAAACTAAAAGTTAAATCAAAGTGACGGGATTGTCTGTTGACTTCAGTGACTGCTCCTACAGAAATAAAGGATTAATGAATTTAGGACGAAGAAAATAGCCTACGTTATCAATGAAGTGAGACACAATGAAATAACAAACATATTCGATTGACCTTGATGGGTAGTTACAATTTTTCTTTATTTATGAAACACGTTTCCACTGAGTAGCCTAAATTTCAATCCTACACCACATCACAGTTCAAATGCTGCGCAAAAGTAAAGAGCAGAGGTCCTACAATGGGAGTGCACAGCCCGAATGCAATAAGACCTGATTCACTTTACAAACCAATGATAAAATAGTGTGCATTAATATGCAATACCTTTAATATTATTACATTGATTACAGTCATTCCAGTTGCATGACAGAGACACATCCTTCACCGACGAAACGAACAAAATATGAGAACTATACAATTGACAAAGCCCTGTCACGCCGACAATAGCAGCCTTGCTTGGGATCAAACTAGGACGACAATAGGCCTATAGGCTACATTATAACTGAAATGTAGGCTGAGAGTGTGGAGCATTGAAGCTCCCTATGTGTGGAAATACATGAACAAGATCAATGTGTGAAATCTTGTAAGACCTCGATCAACAACTTATTTGTCAGTTGCTAGAGTTCATAGTTTTGGTGGTACTATCAATTCTGGTAAAGCCTATTCGATCCAAAAGGCTAAGTTGGGTATGATGATTCATCCCGATATGGAATCAGTAAATCATTTTTGTTTTCATATCGAGTAATCAATCGTGTAAAAAACGTTTGTGTGATGAGATTTCTTATATATAAATATGTGTTTATGATGAGACGTATGAGTTGCCAGAGGAAAGGGCTTAATCAAGTGGCATGCATGTGGGCGCTTGGTTTTGATTTACAGACGAATTTCTTCTCCTTCACTCGCCGGTTCTGGAACCAAATGGTAACCTGGCGTTCAGAGAGGTTAGTGGTGGCCGATATTCGTCTTCTCTTGTCTTTGGTGATGAACTTGCTGGCGGCATATTCTTTCTCTAACTCCTTCAGCTGCATCTTGGTGTAAGGAACTCGTTTCTTGCGACCTCGTCGGTAGCTGCTGACCTCTGGTTGCAAAGGGACGACATCTAAGAGATGAAAAACAGAAAAGGAAACTTATAGGACAGACAAGAACAAGTTCCAGGCTAACATTGGCAAAAAGGTAACATGCGCAAAAGTGGTTTCCGGTTTCTAACGTTAAAAGTTCTCTGAATGTCCTGAACGAGTATGTGGCATGACATGGAAACGATTACGCACTATTACGCCTATAGCCTCCCCAGGCATTGGGACAAGGCCCCCAGATCATTATAACAGGGCCTGCTTCATATTCAGATGATTTTGAGCATACACTGAAACTATAGGAATGTCAAGAGTTGATAAAAGGTCCCTCCTTAACCACAAAACCCGACATAGCCTATAAATTGTCTAGTCCTTGCTTTAATAGGCCCCCCCACAACAGATTGACGGTCGGATTCTCGGTTTCCACTATTTGACTGTGATTTAACTCTTTGAAAAGTGTAGCCTACATGTTTGCCGACACCTAGGCTAACCTATATACTCACATTCTAAACGTCAGATGTGTCAACTGTTGACAATATTGTGAACGATAAGTCAATCAATCTCGGAATTCGGTGGCTATTCTTGATGTAACTAGATACCAAAATTCAGAAATAGAATTTGCTATTCTACATGCCAAACTACTGCTGATTCAAGCATGTGTCACCACATTAAAGCTAGGGTTCAATGGTCGATTCATTTGAACTATCTCAACTCAGCATAGGATATTCTTTTTTAAAATGCGTCAATTAAACCAGAGATTGTCGTGATGGTTTGTGAAAACACAGCTAACGTGCGCGCACATACGCACACACACGCACGCACGCACACACACGCAAGGAAGCGCTCACTCACACACACGCGCCCGCACACACACACACACACACGGGAATGCAACATGAAAGTGTGTCTCAGTGATTTGTGATCGTATGATGGTGTCGTCCTTAAAGAACACAACTGAGTAAACTAGCTATTCAGAATCTGAATCTGAAGGATCACAATCAGAAAATGTTCCATTCATGAATGGCACAGTCGAAAAGCGAATAAGACTTATACTTAGACAAGATAAACTAAGTTCTTGGATTTTAATTGGGGATTTGATTGAGTCACACAAACAATGAATGGTGAGCTTTAAGGCACCACTCCTTATTGCCATTTGATTCCGGTCTTGAGAGGGGGCAAGGCGATGAAGGCCCACTGTGGGACAACTATCCCAACGCTGTCGGTTGCCGGTATGACCAAGTCCAAGTTTAAAATGTGTTTAAGGCCTGATTAAAACGCTGTTTAAAATGGATTCCATGTCGTGGAAACATTGTAAGCCCGGAGTAGCACATGTAGTTTATATTTTGACAATGTCCGTACGCAGAGGTTTATATTGACAGACTCCAATTGATCGCGCAATGAGCTACTCTCCAAGCTGGGACCCACAGATGAACAAAAAAACTACCCTGCATTTTCATTATGCAGATTATGCCTATGCAAGAGTTATTTGGAGAAAAAAAAAAGTGTGTCAAAAGACGCACAAACTGACGCGCGCGCACGCTAACACACGCTCCCTCACTCTTACTCTCAATGTCTCGTGCACTTCACAAACATAGGCTAAGTATGATACAAAATATTTGGCTACAACATGCATTACGTACTTAAAAGATAAAGTATTCCGATAGGCTACCTGGAAAGGGCGATTTCCAGAGATGTGTTGACTGCGTTTGCTCTTTGGAACAGTACACCTGTCCGTCCCAGCCATTTGATAGAGCCCAATGCTGATAGCCCTCCATGGGTATCAAAGTCTCGTGTCTTGGTTCCGGGTGCGCATTAATTCCGGGCACCACCGACACGTCTAAATAGCTTGGTACAGTCTGATAAGAGCTGGCAAAACTGGGGTAAAAGGCAAATTCCTTTGCACGGCTTGACAGTTCTTCCGTGGGTGGTGCCGCGCTGGACTCTGTTGAGTACTTCTCGGTGGGGTGATAAGAGCACGGCTTCTGCTGCAAGTTCACGTTGTGGGTGTGTGACAACCGACACCCGTAATAAGGGCTTCCGAACGGGTAGCCATATCCCAGGGTAGCGCTGGAGGAAGTCTGGGGAGCTGGGCACTGCCGCCCTACGTCCTGTGGGGGTATGTCCGAGTAAACTGAACCTTGGTGGCCAATGCTGCCTGAGTGTCGTCCCAACGCCGAATGCGCAGAATGCGAGATCAGTTCCCTGCAGTGGGTAGCAGGACAATTCCCGCTTAGTCCCTCCATGGATTGGTTTTTATTCTGATTATTTTCATTCGGGCTTCTTTCATACACGTACATAAAGCTGTCCGCCCAGCGTGGATGCAGAACCATCGAAGTCGTCATATCACGGGTTGTCGATCCTTTTTAAAAGTCGACTACTCCAAGACGGACACCTCATCTCCGAACACATTTTTTACGCGAGCGCATGCGCACCGCGTAGTACCCAAGTGTCCAGTTCATTACTGAGATCCCCCAACACGTGATACCACAACAAGACAGATATGGGGGTGGGTTGGTGGGGGTGAGAGGCTCATGGGGCATCTTTTTTAAACAGCTTTTGGTATAGGCTAAGCTATAGCCTAGCTTATGTTGGTTGCAGTTTACGAAGTAGTCTACAGCGGATATTTCCACTGTAGGCAAAGGCAAATAGGCTACCCAGTGGTCAATATAGGCATACACAACAGTTTTGAGGCGGAAGGAGAGGCAGTAGGCCTAATAGTCGTTTCTTACAAAACGGAAACGAATAGGTTGTTAATTATGAAAAAAAAAATGGCTCTGAATATCACTAGGCCTACATGAATAATTAGGTAAATCTCCAATGGAGTTTCAATTTGTGTTAAGGTTGGCTAATGCACTTGTAAACACACATTTGACGTAGACCATGCTACGTTTTGACTAATTCGAGAGGCAATAGCCTATCTTGAAGTACAAGCCTAGACACTAAGGGCACGTAAGTTCTTAAAATAGGTTATAAAATAAATTAACGTGTTTGGATTGAGCCTATAGTGCCGTGTTGCAAAGATTCCACAGGTCATAACAATCATAACAATATGAAACGGATAATCTTATAATTTGGCCTAGGCTAAAATTCAAATAACCTACCACAATATTGGATGTATAGAGCTAGGTCCACTGCTTACGGCAACATTAGACCTGCACGTAGGCCACAGGCCGATTAATATTGTGCACTCCTGGGTTTGGCAGCATGCGTCACTGTTATTAGGTCATCTTATGGTCTTATGGTTAAAATACACATCTGAATGGTAAACAAATGCCTGATGGACACTCGGTAAACTATTGTAGTGACTACTGTAGTGGATTGGTCTAGATATGAAATTGTCTATAGTCTCTGTTGCAAGTCACATACTAATACATTTTCATCCTTTTGCTCAGTTGGATACGCGGAAATGGTGGTTTGTTGAGACAAGCAACTCAAGGCTAGAGTTGTATAATTTGGGGCATCCTAATAAAGATTGCGGTGCCGTTTTGGAAAAACAATGAAAATGTGAAACATAAAATAGGCTACGCGATAGCCCATTCACATAGAACTTTGTTCTCTAAGAATAACATTACTAATATTTAATAAATGCATGTAGGTTAAGTGGGCCTTTTAACAACGATATTTTTTAATTCTCAGATTATTCATCGTTTTGCAGGAGCATGTTGATATGTTGTGGACATGATACCATGTGCGCACACAGAAACAAATGACCATAGCCTATATAACACAATTTACTTAGACATGTGTTGCAGAAACACGTCTAAAGCACAAAGACGAAACAACTAAAGCATTTGGACGTCTAAAAACATGGATATTATGAGGGTGGTGTTCGCACAAACTAGACGAAAACGATGTCGGCCTAACTGGTTTGAAAAGGGGAAATTAGCCTAAAAAATCGCACAGTATCCATCTGCATCGCTTAATCGACATGGAAAGAGAACTTGTGACGTCCGCCAATGCAAATTATTGGAAGTTCATTCAAATGGTTGAAACAAGGAAGTCCAAGGTCAAGGTAGAGAACGCAGACAAACACGGTCGTAATAAGTCTAGACAGACAAGAATGAACTTCACACCAGCAGCGGAGTTAACGTGCTGTAATTAGCTTTAATGACTGTTCAGAGCAGACTCGGTTCAAATAACAGAATCCAACCAAAAGTCAGGACATGTCTTATCTTCGCCAAATTAGTTTAGCCTTGTGCTATAGGAAGCAATGCAGGAAGCAAAACAAATTCACATAACACTGCTGAATACATAACAACAAAACAGGAACAGTCTAATTCCATGCAATTTGATTCCACTGTTCCATGCAACAGGGAAATGAAAGTCTATGGCTTTATCTAAAAAGAATGTCAAGCAATAGTTCCAAATTGTGATTAATGGGTCTGGGTTAATGCAATGTTGGCTATTTCAACATAGCCTATGATTTGAGGAGCCGATTGAAGGCTGAGCGCTCTCTGGCGGGTAGCGTATCGATTAGATCCATTACGGTGAAATATTGTATGGGAAGGACTGTAAAGACTACACAAACATGTGTTGAAAATGTTCAAATTGTTGATTAACCTCCATAGCCAAAAGGTCCCAACCCAGGACATTTTTGTTGTAATTTGAGCATTTAGGCTATAGGTCTAAACAATGTGAGCATTTAGGCTATAGGTCTAAACAATGCACACCTTTGTCCAGACTTGTTTTCAACTAGACGGACTGTCAGTTACACATGATTTAATTAATTACATTGTCAAATTACGGCCAAACAATTCCAGATTTGGAGGCCATTCATTTTTAGTTTTTCAGAAGTTAGATGCTGTATTTGCTTAGGCTAATTGAGCGTCCGGCTCTCAAGTTGACCATGAGCTTATCAATAAGGGATGTCCTTGTTTGCTAATATATTACTGACTTCCATATAAAGTATTTCTGAGACTGAGAGGACTGAACTTTACGCACGAAAACTTGTGACCTGCTACTAGCCTATTTAAGGGCAATTAAATATGCGCTTTGTTAATAATAATCAATATTAAATTGAACAAATGTATCAACATCGACTTTAACAAGAACATATTCAATAAGCAATGTGCCTTACCTATTGTAAGTGAAGAAGAATCAATCGCAAAATCAAAAGGACCTTCTTTTTTTCTTCTTCTTTTTTTTTTTAAAGCTCTTCATTCACGTAGCCTATAGGCTAATCACTCAGTGTTGGCCTAAAATGTAAGCACAGTTTTAGACCTATAGGCCGTAGGGCGGTTAATGTAAACGTAGCCTAATCATGATTGAGCGCAGTGATTTGTGTTTCGAGGTTGTAGGCCTCTGTGAGACAATAGCATCAACCTTCATGGAACATACATGGGGAGGCTAGTTCGGCTTTCTTGTGGCGTGCGCATCACGCATTTTAAAGGCCTACTCTTTATAAATATGACCTAGGCTAGATATACTTTGACTATAGCCTTTCAAAATAAATGTATCATATATATAATACAGTGTGTAAGTTAGTAGGCTATAGTCTACAGCCTATGTGTGAAAGTAGTCCGTGAACTCTTATAGCCCCGTTTAGCCATTGCAAACAAATGTCAGTTGAAGGCCAATAGATTGTTTCGCTGATATAAGCGATGAATCATGACGTTTTCCTCCAAGTTGTAAATTATCTTGTCATATGGCAACCCCTGGGAGCATAACACGCATGTATATAATTGGGTTCAAAGATGAATCCTTAATTTCAACGTAATTGCATGTGGTTGCCAGGCGTGATAGTCCGTGACCGTGTTGATCATATCCCGAGGCTGCTTGTTTATAGGCGAAAGGCCCAAGTAACAACAAAAACAAGTGAATGCACCTAAAGTTCAGTTCCACACATGCACACGGTTAGTGCCGTGGTTAATTAAAATGAGGAGTGCGTGGTTTTTTTCCCAGTGGAATCTGGAATGGATAACGTAGTCTACATGTCCAACAGGTAAGGCACATTTTCAACCAAATGTTTACCTCGAAACAATAGAGTCAGTCAGATTATTAGACATCTAGTCGGAGGCATATGGAAGCACATTCAACTTCACCAGATCGCATGTAACATGATTAAAACGTTCAAATAACCGATTGTTGCAAGTTATTGTAATACGATAAAACAGGTTTTGTATAGGGAGGACTAAGACGATCGTTGTGAGGTGAGCCTGTTTCCATGGCCAGCCCTCACATGTTCGAAAGAGTCTACTGTAATTCACATTGCATGGAACTGAATGTACATGTTCACGACACTAGATCTTTGCTTGCAGTACGAAACATGGACTTTATGGATAATCCTATAATAAACGTAATTATTGTTGAGTGCAGTGATTTGAGTTGCGATGATGTAGGCCATAGAAATATAGGAGCAACATGGGATAGGCTACTTTTCTTTTCGTGTGGCCCGCGCGCGCCTCAAGCACATTAGAGGCCCACCCTGCATATAACTGTATGCAGCGTATTAACATGATCATGTTTGTTTGCAAACATGGACAATTCGTGTATAGGCAATCATTTTGTGATTCTTCACAAGCTATATTCATAACATTGCCAACGCGGATACGTTACATTTTCGTTCCAACACCTTCACTCTAACTCTCGAATGAAGCCTGGTGAATAGCCTAAATCTTATGTGATAGATGCTATGGATGATCTTGGACTATTGGATATGGCTGGATTTGACATGTAATCGAATTGTGTTATTTAATTACTTCCTTTTTGGATTTCTGTTTGATCAAATATTCTTCGGATTATCTGTGGCAAACATATTAGGCTATCTATTTACGGGGGGAATTCGATTGTCCTGATATAATTGAAACATGACACACACTTCGGTCTCATTCCATTGAGAGGTTGTTAGTATAACCATGCGCATAGGTTGGCGGCAAGACCTGTCACATCAGTAGAAGTCCAAGTTCAAGTTAAAAGACACTGCCTCCGTCCAGACGGCTACACAAAAGTCTACAGGCCTTTTTAATTAGTCTCCATGTGCATAGCCTATACTCTTTTTGACGGGTTGAAGGTTTGATTTTTCTTTTCTCGTGGAAGAGAAGCTGAAAACAAAGTTGGAGGACAAGTGCCACGAAACTGCGATCTGATATTAATTGTTAAGCCTATATTTTGTAATTTGGCTCCCTTATTATAATATAGGCTATGCTTACCTTCTGCACGAAGGCATGGGATACCTGTTGAACAAGGTAACCAAAGCTCAATACACGCTTACACTTCTGCATTTGAAAGTTGATGGAAATATTATCCTTCTCATTTCCTGCGCATCCTAAATTTGTCCTGTTTCGTTAATACTGGTATTTAAATGTCACTTCTGTCGTTGAATTCCCCATCAGTGTGTCAACTGGGATTAATTTAAATTGATACATCAGTAAAAATCGTATAGAACTATATGACTTAAGGCATCTGAATGTTATCAATTTAGTATTTTTTAAGTCATCAAAGGAGTGGGAATATTATATAAGAACATGTTTGGATATCATGTTTTATAACCTACCGCAAACATAAATCATTCTATCATGCATAACTTAATTTATGCACATGTGGTGGATGATAGGACAGGCATAATCCAAAAATAACATCACCTTTACATGGATTAAGTGCATTTAAAAGAAGATAAAACAAAACAAGAACTGTAAAGGACACGTCATTACAAGCGATGTCAACAATGAGATGAAATAAAACATCTAAGAGGTAGGCTACGGTTTGGTAAAATTGCCACTTATTTAAGTCCGTGGAAAGTTACAGATTTAATAAAACGTGAGGACACATTTGTTTAAGTAGCTGAGCTTTTGCCCAGAGCAACACTCAGAGCCGGCAATGGAAGCTTGTTAAAGTTTTAAAAGTAGGCTTAGGGTTATTTTTTAGGAGCCGCTAAGGAAAGGGTACTGTCGGAGATTCAATGTGTCTCTGTGAAATGTCAGGGATTCAATTTGACTCTATGAAAACGGAGCAGCAGGACTAATCCAAGTGTGTAAATTGGTCACCCTGACAATAATATAAATCTTAGCATGCAAATAAAGCTATAGCCTAGTTTAAATAAAAATCCAACACTTCTCACAAAATGTTGGAGAGTTGGTGAGTGAGGGAGCGGTTGAGTGAAGGATGAGTGAGTTATCTTATTTTAGCATATGCTCACATGATGTGACCAGTATTTGGTAAAACCCATTTAAAAACATATTGTTCATGGCCAACGCTGACGCAGGGCAGTACAGAGCCCAGTGTGATGAAGGCAGATATGAGATAATTCTTATACACATCATTCACTCTGGGAAATGTAGGCTATAGCTTCAACGTTGCACAACAACATGCACGTGTGCAAGATATGAGTGAAGACAATACCATCTAGATGCAGAGGCAAAGGACATAAACGTGTTGGGTAAGTGAAGATGTGAGACACCCAGCAGTCGTAGAGGACAGGGTCCGTCTTTAGAAAAAGAGAGCAGCCATCTTGTGGGAGGAAGAAAACGGGGAGGCATTGATCTGTAGGATGGAGATTATATATTAACAGTGTTAGACAGACGGAGAAAGTATACAAATAACATTTGAGCTCATAACAGCCAGTACGTTTTAGTAACAGGTATAAATGGTTTACATAGTGGATTAAAGAAAGAAAGAAAGAAGGGCCTTACCGCACCAAAGAATGAATGAAAGAATTAAAGAAATAATTAATCCATACTTACCTACCTACCTACCTACTTACCTACGTACCTACTTACCTACTTACCTACCTACCTACCTACCTAACTACCTACTTACCTACCTATACCTACCCACCCACCCACCTTTCTCCCTACCTACAGTAGGCTACCTACATGTACCTAGCCTACCTATTACCCACCTGTCTTTCTGTCTGTCTGTCTGTCTGTCTGTCTGTCTGTCTGTCTGTCTGTCTGTCTGTCTGCCTGTTTGCCCCAGAGTTTGTATGATGACTTAAAACACACATTCACAAAATATTGATGATGATGATGATGATGATGACGATGACGATGCTGATGATTGATGATGGCTGCAGTATCTAAAAAAAGAGTGATGTATCCGTTTGTCCATGTAAACACCTCTGAAAAACGGACAATTCAAAATTCCTCGCTTTATAATGTTCTGTACGGAAGATCTGACCTAAAAAGAGGTTCTATCTAGAACCTTTTTACAAGGTTCCCCGACAGACATGTGTTACAGCACACTCTATACACTATATTGTCTGTAAATTGGCATTCCCTAGATACATTATTTCCTGCTCAGGTTTTTATTCAGACCAGAAACAACGGTCACGAAAGAAACACTTCCACCAGGCCTATAGGCTACCTACTGGACGGGTAATATTTCAACATCAAAGAAAGACAATTATCCTGATACCAAATACATCTCCTTACTAAACCTGACACGAAGGTAGGCAATAGGGCTAAAAGATTTCGGGGGACATATTTAGCCTACCGTTCATACAAATTAATTTCAGAGCTATGTGAAATCAGGTTGTTGGATGTAAGCGTGTTGTGAACTAAAACGAGGAGGAAATGGTCAAAGCCCATGGAACGAAACCAAAGCTAGAGGCCTATGTGTAGGATTACAGCATAGAGTTTGGACGTGCTTTAAGTCTTAATGTGCATTGGGCATTTGACTCAAAAGACTAGCCTATATCACTCCTAGAAACCAGGCCAGGTCAAGCCTGGCTTATGTGCGTTGGCTGGCTTGTTTCTGTGCAGGACTGGTAGGACTGAAGCTAGTCATGCCACTAAAATAGCTGTGAATTGAAATGACATGAAATAATGTCTGATAAATAAAGATGTGTCTTGTCACCTGGACACATCAGTTATAATGCTTCCAATGCTAATCCAGCACAATAAGAGCGGGATAGCCAATTAGCTCATGGGCTCACAACAACTAGCAGCAGCTTCCATAACATTAATGGTAGCAGTCAATGGCTAAAGCAGTGACACTGATGATAATATAAAGTCATCCCCACCAGGAACCCCGGTCTCCTGGGTTGGAGTCCAATGCTCTCACCACTACTCTACTTGTGCAGTGGAGATCGGCGGGTGGGTTTTGGTGTCCTTCTTCCAGTCCCTAGTGTGGGTTGGGGTTAGAATATGGGTTGGGGTTGGGACAGGATCTGATCTATAAGGCAAGGGGTAAAGGTTGGAGTGAAAAGATGAACATGTGGAGGTTTGGGGTATAGTCCCATAAAGTCATCCCCACCGGGTCTTCAACCCCAGTCTCCAGGGTGGGAGTCCAATGCTCTCACCACTACTCTACTTGTGCAGTGGAGATCGGCGGGTTGATTTTGGTGTCCTTCTTGATTTTGGTGTGCTGGGACTACTGCACGCCAACATTGTCTGCAGTAACGGAGGGAGGATAAGGGAGTAACGGATAACCAGACCAACGCTATACTAGGTGCGCTGGTTTACAGCGACGCACAAAAAAGCAATAATACATTAAGCTCATTCCTCCACCTAAAGCTGTACCAGTCAACAGTCAGTCTAATCACCGAAAATAAACCACATGTAGGCATAGAGCGACTGGTGCATCACATCCCATACAAAAATTAATTATTATAGGATTTGAAGTGTCCTACTCCTATTGTAATGAGGACTGTCTGTCTATAATGCAGTAGCATACCGTTGGATCTTGCACAGGGTCTTCTCCGACATTGTTATTACTCCCAATGCCCCCCCCCCCCCCCCCCCCCCCCCCATATACACACACACATACACACCCCGTACACACACACGCAGATAGGGAGAGAAACTACGCACATAGGGGGCAGTGGCGTCTGGTGGGTCCTAGAACCGGGTAAGCCAGGACCAACAAAGCACGCATGCAAAGCACAATTTTTTTGGGGGGGCGCTTTCAAAGCATGCCCTGATGAGTTTCACAGCACAGGACCGGAAGGGCGCTGAGCATTGGCATTTATATGTAATAACATACAGGAAAACTATAGTAGCCTAGGCTACTGATGTTTTTTTTTTTTTTACACATCAACAAAGGCCAATAATTTGAGAGCGAGTGAATAAAAGGGCAATATTTAGGCTGAAACAACCAAGCTTTTAGGGACACACTAAATAAACTACAGAGCCATTATATGACAACAATGGCCAAGCACCACGAAGAGGAATGACAGGACGATAAAATACACCCCCTTAGGGCACAGCACTCAATAGCCTACTCCCCTACTTCACTAATCAGTGTTTAGGCTACTAGCCTACTAGGCTACTAGGCGTATTAGCCCACCGCTCCAGGTCTTGATTTGGTCTTGATTTGATTTGGTCTTGACTTCCGTAAGCTAGAATCATTTTACTTGGCCTACAATGTTAAGTGAATAACGCGCTAGTAAGACCGGTGTCAACGGACCGTAACGTGGACTGTATTTTCATGAGGACTGTAGGGGGCGATAGAGCACTACCAAAATGCTAAACACGGATGAAAATGAAGCGATATGGCAGAATACAAGACGCATTTAAGTCAAAAACAGTCTGAAAGTCTTGATTTTCGTGCCTTCTTTCACCCTGGCTTATAGGAGCAATTGCCACTGGTAGGGGTACCAATAATTTGCAACACTTGGGACAATTTAATTGTTCTACCAAAACGTAAACAACTATAATTCCACACCAAAACGAAGTCCATCACGACAACTCGTGCTCAAACACCACAACGCCTTTTATCAAACTGAAATAGCCCTGCCAGTGCTAACCATCTCTGGGCTACTGTATAACATTGCATTCATAAGCCATCGTTCTGACATCATAAGGGGAAGCTTTTGTCAGCGACATGCAACAACAGGTCCTTATCTCTCACATAGCAAATTCACACACATTGCCAAGATGATCAATCTGAAATGCATAAGGTTGCGTGTCCACCGACAAGCTGTATTTTAGAGCTGGCTGTTTTCTCGTAGTTTACAATCAGTAATGAGCTCTAGGGCACTATATGGACGAGAGCTGTGTTCCAAGCGCTTTTTAGCGCTATAGCGCCGGGAGCTCTAGGCTTTTTTGCAGTTGAAAAAAGTTGAACATTTTGGGGTAGAGTGCCGGCTGTAAAAGGCTGTTCTGATGACGACAGTGGTCGGTTTTTGGCAAAACTGCAGAGACAGCAAACGTTAGCACTAGCTAACATTAGCTAGCTATCTTAAAGGAGTAGTAAAGGGAAAATGCATGTTTAGCCCTGTTTTAAGGTTACTTATGATCATATACAATGGTTCAGATGAAAACGTTGATAAAACTAACATTTTTGAGAAAGTCTGATAATTGCTCTACCACCGTTTTGGTCATACAATGGATGTGGATGGGCACCGTGTAAAATCATTCAAAAAACATGTTGAACACTCAATTTCAAAGACAAGAAACTCACCGAGGTGTTCGTTGGCATTCTGACATATAATTCGCCATAAAGTAAGATTCTAGTTCATCTGGAAAGGCTTTTTAAAATATTTAGCATAGAACTATTTAGTCGCAGCACATACGTGTGTAAACGTCCGCAAAACTAGGTAGTCTAGCAACATAAACAATAACAATAGCTATCATAAGTAGTTCCGCTTCCTGAATCCCCTCTGCGGATTGATCTACACATCTACAACAGTCGCTTCAATACAAGTCAATGGATTTCATAAAATTATCAATAAAACCCTACAGGATTCATACTTTGCGGCGAATTTAATGTCAGAACACCAACAGACACCAATTACCCCCTCGGTGAGCTTCTTGTCTGTAAATCGAGAGTTTAACATGTTTTTTAAAGATTTTTCAAGGTGTCCACCCACATCCATTGTATGACCAAAACGGTGGTAGAGCAATTATCAGACTTTCTCAAAAGTGCTAGTTTTGTCAACGTTTTGATCTGAACCATTGTATATGATCATGAGTAACCTTAAAACGGGGCTAAACATGCATTTTCTCTTTACTACTCAGGCTAGTTAATCTGCAGTCTGCAAAAACACAACACTCGTTGCTAACGTAAATATAAAACATGGTGCTGTTCAGCTACATTCAGCTTGCCGGTGGACACGCACCCTAAAGCTGCAAAGCAGGACTCACCATTTCATTAGGTTTTGCTAGCCGTTAGCCGGTCGTATTGGCCAACGTTAGTTACTTGAACGTGCCTCAAATCCCTTGTCTGGCTGTGTTCCAGCTTAGGCTGCCTTCTGCAACTGTTGTCACGATGCTAACTTAAGAGTACTGAGTTTAAGTACAGGACGCTGAGCATAGGAGCCAAAAACAAACTTGCTTTAATCCAAAAGAAGGTCCCACAAAGGGTAACAAAGGTACAGGAGTCTCCTAGAAACATATGAGGCTCGAATGCATGGCAAAACACAGACACCTCTTAAATACAGGTGCATGCAATCAGCAACCAAACAGGTGAACCCACTTAGGGTGAGCCAAGCCCAAATCAGTCCACAAAATCCAAGTACGGTGCACTCTGCCGCCATCTGCTGGACATCTTGGGACACTATGGCGCAGTGCTGACAGTGCCCCCCTCCCGACGACCACCTCCAGGTGGGCCAGGTTTGAGAGGGTGGGCGCGGTGAAAGGCGCGGATGAGGCCAGGATCCAGGACGTGCCGGGAGGGCACCCATGAGCGCTCCTCCGGGCCGTAGCCCTCCCAGTCTATCAGGTACTGGAGGCCCCGCCCCCACCGCCGGGAATCCAGCAGCCTCCGGACGGTGTAGACCGGGCCACCAGCGATGACCCGCGGAGGGGGCGGCAGCGGGGCAGGCCTGGACAAGGGTGAGGAGAATAGAGGTTTCAATAAGGAGACATGGAACACCGGTCTCACCCGGAGAGTCCTAGGAAGTTTGAGTTTGTAAGCCACCGGGTTAACCCTCCTCTCCACAGGAAACGGGCCGATGAACCGGGGAGTGAACTTGGTGGCTGTGCGCAGAGGCAGGTTCTTGGTGGAGAGCCACACTTTCTGTCCAGGGCGGAACGTCGGGGTAGGCCGTCTCCTGCGATTGGCCTGGATTCGATGGCGTTCGGTGGTGCGCGTAAGCGCAGCACGGGCCTTTTTCCAGGCCTGGCGGCACCTGGCCACAGCAGCATCCGCAGAGGGGACCGCAGACTCGGACTGTTGAGAGGGAAAAAACGGTGGGACAAATCCATACTGAACCTCAAAAGGGGACATACCGGTGGATGACCCACTCAGTTGGTTGTGGGCGATTTCAGCCCACACCAGCTTCCGACTCCAGGCACCCGGATTGGATGAGACCATACAGCGCAAGTATTTCTCCAGTTCCTGGTTCACACGTTCCGTCTGTCCATTACTCTCGGGATGATAGCCTGAAGAAAGACTGACAGATGTTTCAAACAAGGACCAAAATGCACACCAATACTTGGACATGAATTGGGGGCCTCTATCAGAGACAATGTCACTTGGGATGCCATGGTAACGCACCACCTCCCGGACCACCACATCGGCGGTTTCCTTCGCTGAAGGCAGCTTAGGTAAAGGGACAAAGTGGGCAGCTTTAGAGAACCGGTCCACGATTACAAAAATCACAGTGTTGCCATCAGAAGGTGGTAGGCCTGTGATGAAATCCATCGAAATGTGGGACCATGGTCGATATGGGACCGGCAGGGGGTGAAGCAGGCCTGCCGGGGCTTGGTTCCCTGACTTCTGTGTAGCACAGACTGTACATGCGTGGACATATTCCTCAATGTCGCTTCTCATGCGCGGCCACCAAAAGTGGCGGCTAACTAGCTCTACCGTGCGGGCAGTCCCCGGATGCCCCGTCACTGGTGAGTCATGCCCCCACTGTAGAACATCAGAGCGGGCGTTGAGTGGGACATACAGATGGCCCAGGGGTACTCCACCAGGACCCGGATCCTCCTCTTGCGCACGCCGGATGGCGTCCTCCAGGGCAAGCGTCACCTGTCCCACCACACAGCTGGGGGGAATGATGCACTCGGGGACAGGGTCAGTAACATCAATGTCATACTGTCGTGATAAGGCATCAGCCTTGGCGTTCTTGGTTCCGGGGCGAAACGTGATGATAAACCTGAATCGGGTGAAAAACAGAGCCCACCTGGCTTGTCGGGGGTTCAGGCGTTTGGCTCCACGGATGTACTGGAGGTTTTTATGATCCGTGATGACAGTGAATGGGTGGCGTGCTCCTTCTAGCCAGTGTCTCCATTCCTCAAGCGCCCGTAGGATGGCCAACAGCTCCCTGTCACCGGCGTCGTAGTTCCTTTCAGCGTCACTGAGCTTGCGAGAGAAAAAGGCACACGGGTGAGTCTTATTGTCCATACCTGACTTCTGGGAAAGCACGGCTCCAACTCCAGAACCGGACGCGTCCACCTCCAATACAAACGGTAGGGTAGGGTCAGGATGCCTCAGCAGGGGAGCCGACGTGAACTGAGCCTTGAGGTGCTCGAATGCCGCTTGTGCCTCTGGGATCCATCTGAGTTTGGTCGGTGCTCCACGGGTCACTGCTGTGATGGGTGCTACAATGGAGCTGAAACCTCGGATGAAACGACGATAGAAGTTAGCAAATCCCACAAAACGTTGTACCTGTTTGAGAGTGGTAGGAACCGGCCAGTCCAGTACTGCTTGCACCCTGGATTGGTCCATGATCACACCGTCAGGGGAGATGACATACCCCAAAAAGGAGGTGCGTGTAACATGGAACTCACACTTCTCTAGTTTGACAAACAGCTGATTGTCCAGTAACCGCTGTAGGACCTGCCGGACGTGCTGACGATGTTCTGTAAGGGACTTGGAGAAGATGAGCACATCATCGAGGTAAACAAACACACTGCGGTTGAGGAAGTCTCTGAGCACGTCGTTTAAAAAGGCTTGGAACACAGCGGGTGCATTAGTCAGACCAAACGGCATCACATAGTATTCATAATGTCCACTAGGGGTGCTAAATGCAGTCTTCCACTCATCATTCTCTCTGATGCGGACCAAATGGTAAGCGTTCCGCAGGTCTAGTTTGGTGAACACTGTAGCTCCTCCAAGGAGGTCAAAAGCAGAAGACATGAGTGGCAACGGATATTTGTTTTTCACTGTGATGTTGTTCAGTGCTCGGTAGTCTATGCATGGTCGTAGACCACCATCTTTCTTGGGTACAAAGAAGAATCCTGCTGACACGGGTGAGGTCGAGGGTTTAATAAGCCCATTGGTAAGGGACTCACTAATGTAATCCTCCATGGCCTGAGTCTCTGGGACGGAGAGAGGGTACAGTCGTCCCCGGGGGGGAATAGTGTTAGGCAACAGGTCAATGGCACAGTCATAAGATCTGTGAGGGGGTAGTTCTGTAGCTCTAGTCTTACTAAACACTTCAGCTAAGTCATGATACTCGGCAGGGACTGAAGTGAGCTCAGGAGATGAACAGGCAGCGGAACACTCCATCACAGGTGTAAAATGATTGGCTGAAACACACTCTGAGCTCCATGACAAAATTGCCCCAGTGGACCAATTGATTAGGGGGTTGTGCTTCTGGAGCCAGGGAAACCCTAGTACCACCATGTCATGGTGGGATTCGACTAAAGCCAAAGAGATAGTCTCTTTATGTGAACCAATCTGTAGCGATAAGGGGCGCGTCATGTAGTTGATCTTACCGGAGCCTAGGGGTCGTCCGTCGAGTGCCTGTATTCTCACAGGATTGGGAAGAGCCATGACCGGTAGACCGAGGCGTGTGACCAGAGCAGAGTTCATCAGATTCTCCTCTGAACCGGAATCGATCAGCACAGTGATTGGGATGTTCTCAGGGTTCTCTGGGGTCCAGGTGAGTTGAGCACTCAGGGATAGGCGCTTAGCTGGGTTGGGGGACTGAGATCGGACCAAACTGCTCACTAAGCTGTCCCCTTCCCCTAATGAGCGTTTTCGTTTCCCTGCAGCTGGGGGCATCGGTCTCTGTAATGACCAGCCTCACCGCAGTAAAGACAGCATCTCTCTCTGCGGCGACGCTCTCTTTCAGCAGGTGTGATGCGGTACCTGCCTATCTCCATAGCCTCCGCTTGAGTGGGCTGAGCAGCGGGAGCTGACGCGCTCTGTGGCGAACACACTTGGGGCTGTGCGGAGTTGGGAAGCCTGCGCTCACGCCTCCTTTCGCGTATGCGCTGATCGAGGCAGATAGAGGTGGTAATGAGCTCATCTAAAGTGGCACCCCACTCCCGACTAGCCAAATCATCTTTGACCGCCTCAGACAGGCCGTTATAAAAAGTGGTCAAAAGTGCTTCATTGTTCCATTTACTCTCAGCTGCCAAGGTGCGGAATTCTATAGCATACTCAGAAACGGCTCTGGCCCCTTGGCGGAGCGTGCTGATGCGGCGTGCTGCTTCTCTGCCACTCACAGGATGGTTGAAAACCTGGCGTAGTGCTTTAGAGAACTCTGCTGCATTAGCACAAAGTGGGGAACTAGCCTCCCACAGGGCAGTAGCCCACACTAGAGCTTTACCTGAGAGCAGAGAAATCATAAAAGCGACCTTAGCTCTTTCTGAGGGGAACTGATCTGGCTGCATAACAAAAAACAGGTCACATTGAGTCAAAAATCCCTGACAGGTCTCTGGGATGCCATCATACCGCTCCGGTTTCTGAAGGAATGTCTTGCCGCCTGGGGGGTTCTGTTGATGCATTTGCTGTGTTATCCAGGTCTGGATCTGCTGGATTGAGGATCCTTGGGTCTTCAAAGCTCCGAGCACTTGGGATAGGCTGATGTCCGCTCCTTCAGCGCCTGTTAAACTCATGTTGATGATTCGAGCCTACTGTCACGATGCTAACTTAAGAGTACTGAGTTTAAGTACAGGACGCTGAGCATAGGAGCCAAAAACAAACTTGCTTTAATCCAAAAGAAGGTCCCACAAAGGGTAACAAAGGTACAGGAGTCTCCTAGAAACATATGAGGCTCGAATGCATGGCAAAACACAGACACCTCTTAAATACAGGTGCATGCAATCAGCAACCAAACAGGTGAACCCACTTAGGGTGAGCCAAGCCCAAATCAGTCCACAAAATCCAAGTACGGTGCACTCTGCCGCCATCTGCTGGACATCTTGGGACACTATGGCGCAGTGCTGACAACTGTATCGTAGGGGAAACACTGCTGCTAGCCTGTGTAATGTATCGTTACTGTAGCCTACCTAAACTTGTTTCAATCACAAGAACGCAACAGGTTTACTTTTTGTAGTTAGTGTGTAACGTTAGTTGTCACGGCATGTACGGTTTGTGCGCTCATGTAGGCGCATAAAAAGAAAAAACGGAAATAGTCCAAAATAAACCAATTCCTCCTCCATACTGTTAGCGGCCCGACAGTGGAAAAACCGATGGTAACGGTTCTCACGAGTCCGGGACAGAACGGAGCCAAACGAAACTGCTTTCGGCCCGACAGTGGAAAAACAGCTATAGTGTTTGATGTTCTGGGACTTTTATGTTCTTCGTCTTGTGGTGGCACAATCAGTTTGACACAGTTAATTCATCTGCAAAACAGACTGTACATGTCTTTAAAGATGAGAAAAAAAAAGTTTTGTTCCCATGGGATCTCTCGCGTCTCTTACATACATGCAAAGTATAGCCTATAATGGGTAATTACTGAGACACATACTGTAGGTATAATTTCAAAACAGGAGTATTTCAAATGTTCAATTACTGCTCATAAATTCAATAAATGACATAGAACCACTAGGTAACCACATTTTTACAAAGCTTCTATAACATCCAATGACAAAAAACTATCCATACAACAAGTTTTGAACTCATGAGTTTTAAAAACTCCCAACGTTCAGCATGGTAGACAAGCTCTTTAACCACTAGGCCCCCGGAGCTCTTGAAAATCAATGGTGTCAGTTTTTTGTTTTGATGTTCTGGGACCACTGCCTCTTGTTGTAGCAACATAGAACTGCAGGTCAACAATGGACTGCAGTTCAACAACGGAGGGGAGGGACAACCCGACATTCGCTCTTCTAGGCGGGCTGGCTTACAGCCAACGCACAAAAACATGTGTAACAGAAGAACCGCCCTGCGGGCTGCGTTTCCCAGAGCCGTCGCATTCCCTGAAGAATGACCTTCTTAAGGAGTTAAGAAGGATCCAAAGAAGAGGTCGCTAAGACGGAGCCTTAAGAGGAGAGTGTTTCCTGAACGTGTTCTTAGAGCCCTTCTTAGTGCCCATCTTAGCACTGCGCTAAAGAAGCTTCTTTACAGGAGCTGTCCACCACCTAGGTACTGAAAACAAACAAATCAATCAATGCCAGGCTAATCGATTGTTCCACATAATTGCATGCTCCCAAATGAAATGCTGATGTAACAAGTGGCGTCCTACTTACCCCATCAATAAAATAAGCTAAAAATGAACACGCGGGGAAATGAGGCGCCAAAACACGATTATAATTGCGAACTGAATCCACACATCTCCCATTGCCCTGCCATTCTGCCTACCTATTGGATAACGTTATGTCCCATTAAGGATAATTATGTCCCATTAATTTGTAATGTGTATGTATTGTGCTAAACAAATTAAATACCATTGCTCACATTGCCCATTACAAATATGAAACACCATTAACTAATCATTGGTTCCTCAGTATCTTCTATAGTTCCTGGTCCCTAACTACTGTAGTAGTCCTCAGTCTGTTCTCTAGTAACCCATCATGATCTACTTTACAGTGATGGATTGAGAGTTAATCAGTAACTACCCATTAACTAATCATTGGTTCATCAGTAACTACTAAATTAGTCCCCATCAGTAACTATTCATTAACTAATCATTTGTTCATCAATAACTACTATAGTAGTCCCCAGTCTGTTCACTAGTAACGCATCATAGTAGTCCCCATCAGTAACTACTCATTAACTAATGAGAGTTAATCAGTTATTACTCATTACCTAATCATTGATTCCTTAGTAACTACTATATTAGTCCCCATCAGTAACTACTGCACTCATTAACTTATCAGAGTAAATCAGTAATTACTCATTAACTAATCATTTGTTCCTAAGTAACTACTATAGTAGTCCCCGGTCTGTTCCCTAGTAACCCATCATGATCTATTATACAGTGAGTGATGGATTGAGAGTTAATCATTACCTAACCATTAACTAATCATTGCTTCCTTAGTAAATACTATAGTAGTCCCCATAAGTAACTACTCATTAACTAAGCTCAGGGTTAATCAGTAACTAATAATTAACTAATTATTGTTTTAATAGTAGTTACTCAGTAACTACTCATTTTTGGTGTACCTCATTGGGCCTAGGCTACTATAAATTAATAGCCATCAGCTAAAATTAAGGCTAATTAATTAGTTCTCGCATTGGCTTTTGCGTTTGAGGGAGAGGAGGAGGGTGTACCAGACCAGCCAAGGTGCCATTCGTGAGTAGCCTACATGATGTCATCCGCGGCCAACAGCGGTACGGGGCATAGTACAGTATGGGGCTATTACAACCTGGTATAAATGTATCGTTTGTGACTCGTCATATAACTGTGTAGTGTGAAACAAGTCACAAGTGGCTCAACCGGTAGACTACTTTATCCATCTTGAAGTCTTTTGGCGGCACTAGTAACTAAGGCCACATTTATACTGCCTGGTTGAAGTGACCCAATTCTGTTTTTTTTGCTCACATGTGGCACTTATCAAATATGGATTATGCATGTGTCAGCAGGAAAAAAAGCACATGGAATCAAATATTCTCCGATCCGTTTCAGGCCTCAATCATATGTGGAAATAAATCAGATATAAATCAGACATCTGCTAATGTGACTGTCGTCTAAGCAGACAGAACGGATATTCCCTGTCATTGCGATTCGCACGTCATTGAAAATGCGACTTTTTCGCATTTTAATGATGTATAACTTTACTTTCATGCGCACAACGCAACCACATTCATCAACACCTGTCACAACCATCCCGCTTAAAAAGATAATGGAGGACGAAGGCTCAGGTCAGTGGACACCTGCCGATGTCACCTGTCTTTTGAGACTTTGGGGTGAAGAGTCAGTGCAAGCCAAAATTACTGGTTTGTACCTAAACAAAGCCGTTTATGAGGAAATTTCAGCCGCGATGGCAGAGCAAGGTTTTAAACGCTTGTGGCTGCAGTGTCAGTGCAAAATCAAGTCCCTAAAAGCTAAATACAAGGAGGCCAAAGACCACAACAGCAAGAGTGGCAATAGTCGTATTACATGCCCCTTCTACGACCAAATTGAACTAATTTTAGCCAACCAAGGAAAGAGCCGACTGGTTGTTAGGTAACCAAGGTAAATCCTTAGCTGTGTTCGGAATCGCTCCCTCGTTCCCTCACTCCCTATTTCCTATATACAGTAGGATTCACCATGTAGTGAACTACCTAGGGAATGGAGAAAATGTATGGTACATGCACTGTTCCTTGGAAATCAAGGTGAATTGTGGGTAATAAATAGTGGACTATATAGGGAACAAAAATTCTGTGAAGAATTCGGACACTACAAACAAAATGGCTGACGCCCTATATAGTGAATAGGGAGCGATTCTGAACACAGCTCTTGTGTACGCATGCGGATTGTTTCAAGTGTTAAAGGAGTAGTAAAGGGAAAATACAAGTTTAGCCCTGTTTTAAAGTTACTTATGATCATATACAATGGTTCAGATCAAAACGTTGACAAAACTAGCACTTTTGAGAAAGTCTGATAATTGCTCTACCACCGTTTTGGTCATACAATGGATGTGGGTGGGTACCTTGAAAAATCTTTCAAAAACATGTTGAACTCTCGATTTCAAAGACAAGAAGCTCACCGAGGGGGTAATTGGTGTCCGTTGGTGTTCTGACATCAAATTCGCCGCAAAGTATGAATCCTGTAGGGTTTTATTGATCATTTTATGAAATCCATTGACTTGTATTGAAGCGACCGTTGTAGATGTGTAGATAAATCCGCAGAGGGGATTCAGGAAGCAGAACTACTTACGGTAGCTATTGTTATTGTTTATGTTGCTAGGCTACCTAGTTTGAGGAAGTTTACACACGTATGTGCTGCGACTAAATAGTTCTATGCTAAATATTTAAAAAAGCCTTTCCAGATGAACTAGAATCTTACTTTATGGTGGATTATATGTCAGAATGCCAACTAACATGTCAGAATGCCAACTAACACCTCGGTGAGTTTCTTGTCTTTGGAATCGAGAGTTTAACATGTTTTTGAAAGATTTTTCAAGGTGCCCACCCACATCCATTGTATGACCAAAACGGTGGTAGAGCAATTATCAGACTTTCTCAAAAGTGCTAGTTTTGTCAACGTTTTTGATCTGAACCATTGTATATGATCATAAGTAACCTTAAGACAGGGCTAAGCATGCATTTTCCCTTTACTACTCCTTTAAGCCAGTATGTCGTGTAAGTACAGGTGTCTGATATGGGTAATTTTTAAAAGTATATGTAAGCAGGCGGTCAAAAAAAACGGATATGGGCAAAAAATCTGATCTGGGCATCAAGACCTGCAGTGTAAATGTGTAAAGGCACACGCGTAGCCTACCAATTCGCCTCGTCCAATTGGTCAGCTGTCAGAAAGGCGCTTGACATCACACAGTGCTTTTCTGAAAAGTTAAACAGAATTCAAGTCAAAAGGCGTTTTTTAAAAAGGTGTCCGCCTTTTGTCTTTTCCCACAGGGTTGCATGTAAAAAAGGCGCCGGTCATTAAAACAAAAAAGTCTAGTGTGAACACAACCTCTGAAGCTTCTTAGCGCTGAGCAACTTTGGGAAACCCGGCCATTGTTGGGTTCTCGACATCAGTCTAACATGTTTTTTTCCTGTGTGTAGCATGACTTTAAGCTACATATAAAAAGTATTTCTAAAGGAGATCTTAAGCCTTATGTAGGCTATAGAGGCTTCTGTGTCTTTAAATGGTTGTATGTGGTGTGTGTGTGTGTGTGTGTGTGTGTGTGTGTGTGTGTGTGTGTGTGTGTGTGTGTGTGTGTGTGTGTGTGTGTGTGTGTGTGTGTGAGTGTATGTGTGCATGGGCGATTTTATATGGGGGGCAGGGGGGGCAAGTGCCCCCCCTGATTGGCCAGCCCAACTCTGCTCAAATTCTTAAAAAAGTATGGTCTAGTGCTCGGTCATAAAGTCATATTGACATGCTCGTGGTGTCTAGATTGACAAGTTTGATGCGTTGTGCATATTGAATTGTTATACGGATTTCTTATTAGCATAATGTTCACAACTGGCATTCTTTGTAAATAGACGGGACGGGACGACAGAACAGTTTTTTTTTTTCTCAAGTCAAAATGTTGCCCCCCCTACTCTCAGAGGGTAAAATCGCCTATGTGTGTGTGTGTGTGTGTGTGTGTGTGCCCATGGGACCTGCTTTGCATTAAAAGCTGCAGGAAAATAGAGACAACAACTAAAATGGTTATTGAATTTGGCCGTGTTTGAGATTCCTTGCAACTGTTGTCAACCCAGCCCAATGACTGAATGACATCTGCCAAGCCCTCCAACATGAAATCACATTCCTTTTCCTCTTCACCAATCCAAACATGAAATTCAACCTAAACAAACTCAAAGAGAAACTAGACATTTTCCTGATGAAAATGTATGTGAGCAGCCTGCTACCCCAGCCTTAGAGGCCTTTCAGACAGGACGCGACAACAGCATCACTGCACTCTGAAACCCATTATTTACAATGGCTTGTCATGGGTAGCACATCTTGTCAGGTAGGAAATGCCGTACTGCATTCTGATAGACACTTCCTCTCTGACAGAATGCGCTAGCCCATGGTTTAAGCATGATATAAAGCACAATATAAAGCATCATATCAGAAACAGTCTCTATTTATACTAACACGCATATCACATGGCCATTCACATACACTGGGCGTGCGCATGCCGGTGTAAACAGTAAGAAGACTACTGAATTGTCCCTAGCAATAATTTTGATGAAAAAATTAAAATATAACCACTGTTGTTTGTTAGTGTCAATTTGGTACACAAACAGGTATCGTTTTTCCGGTACCCTTGCTTGTAAACATATATAACGCAAAATGGAAAGAACATATTAACCTATTTCGTATAGACCATATTAGATCTATTTCGTTAACAAAATTACTAGCATGAACAAATTATCACACATAATGCCTCAAATTGCAATGCTGAGTAGGGCTGTCGACTGAGCATGTTTCTGGATGCTGCATTTCTATTTCTTCACTGGTCAACACAGATTAAAGTAGCCTATCTGTTTTAATTTGCTAAACATATATAATTGTGTAGTCACACAGTCAAAGCAGATCAGCAGGCAGAGCAAATTTTATACGGACAAACCCAGCTGATCATAAGGCTGATGCATAACCAGTAGGCTATATGGTGACAGGCAAGGGGCGGTGTGTCAGTTAACGCTCCGCACACAGCCCCCCCCCCCAAAACACACCAGAGGCGCTGTGGCACGCAGCCCCCCCCCCAAACACACACCGGAGGCGCTGTGGCACGCAGCCCCCCCCCTCCCCAACACATACCGGAGGCGCTGTGGCACGCAGCCCCCCCCCTCCCCAACACACACCGGAGGCGCTGTGGCACGCAGCCCCCCCCCCTCCCCAACACATACCGGAGGCGCTGTGGCATGCAGCCCCCCCCCCCCCCCCCCCCCAACACACACCGGAGGCGCCCCCCCCCCCAACACGAGGTGGTAAAGAACTGCATACGGCATGCATGACGTCACACACACACCTCTGCGAGCTTGCTGACTCTACCAGCTAACCAGTGGCGATTGCTCCGATAATTAAGCAATAAACCACTCGAGGCCGTGTGTTATAGTGATTTTATAACACCTAGGGGGCGTTGTTAGGCACGACGCGAAGCGGAGTGCCTAAAACCCCCCTAGCTGTTATAAAATCACTATAACCCATGGCCTCGAGTGGTTTATTGCTTTTATACAACAGTTATACAGCTATTAGTGTAAAATAAACACACAGCAATGTAAAATATTAACATTTATTCAAGACGAAGCATCATTCCCTCAATTCCGCCGAGCAAAATAGTTCCCCTAACAAAAGGGTTGCCAAGCAACAACAACAACTACAATGCATTGGATCAAATGGGATGCGCATTAATACTGAAAATGGAATGATATGCGGTCCCAGGTGTGTGTTACAAAGTATTTTAACACGGCTTCCAGCCAATCAGAATCAAGAACCAGAACTAACCGTTGTATAAGACAGGGTAAGCCTGGCTTACCCATACAACTCCAAATAAAACTTGATTTTTGCGCCTGCTTTCAGAGAAAGAAGGTACGAAAATCGACTTTCATGGTCAGCGTAGGGTAAGCCAGTTCTCGAAGTGCTTACATTGGAATTCCCATTGACATTTTAACACTGGGACGGGTTTATCCAATCAAAACGTGTCATGACTGTCCCGTCATTCACATCACGTGTCAATCACGTTACCCACTTTACTTTAGCTATCTAGCTACTGGCAGCATCAATGAACATCTTGAGTATTTGTTGAAAGTTGATTCGAAAATTAAGTGGATGAAATGGTTACGATATAAGGTTGGTCTCTTGTGATTAATTACCAGTTGTTATGGCTGTGCGTTTTGCTTTGCCTAGATCACTCGAGAGCGTGAACTTTGCTTCCTGGAGCGGTGGGCTAATAGGCCTAGTAGCCTAGTAGGCTAGGAGTAGCCTAAACACTGATTAGTGAAGTAGGGGAGTAGGCTATTGAGTGCTGTACCCTAAGGGTGTGTATTTTATCGTTCTGTCATTCCTCTTCGTGGTGCTTGGCCATTGTTGTCAAAAATGGCTCTGTAGTTTATTTAGTGTGTCCCTAAAAGCTTGGTTGTTTCGGCCTAAATATTGCCCTCTTATTCGCTCGGTCTCAAATTATTGGACTTTGTTGATGTGTTAAAAAAACAACAGTAGTGTAGGGGTGTAGGACATGATGCCGTTCTACTGACCATTGTCTACTGATGACAACACAGTTCTACTGACCATTGTCTACTGACCACAAAACAGTTGTGATATTGTGGGACACATCTCCCTCAGGTTGGAATGTGAGATCTTGATAAGAGACCCTCTCACACCCTGTTGCTCCCCCATCCCCCGCGACAGGCCAGGCCAACATTCCACATCCACAGACACTCACACAGTGAGACAAAGGAGTGAACCTCTTTGCCTTGTTTCTTGAATAAAGTGAAATTGCTCCATCTCCACCATGTGATGCAAACACCACATGAATAAGCCCGGTGAACAAAGTTATTGTGTTGTGCACTGTATTTGTAATGCAACTGTACTGTGTGTTATAAATAACTGATTATATGCTGCTAAGTCTACCATAGTCAAGTTTGGTATCCATCTTTGGCTAAAATCATGAATCAGTTGATTATGCATGTTGTGGAAATGTTATATCATGTTGAAACCATAACCGGGATATTTGATGATTCCAGAGTGAGTACAGAATCTGAGTCCTCTTTTTTACGATGGGAGCGGGTTCCACTGGGTGATCCAGTGACCAATCGCATGCCTGTCTATGCCCACAGGACACGCCTCACCTCGGCTCCTTTAAAAGGGATCAGACAGAAACTCTCATCCTCCCGTGATTTCTCTTGTAACCCTCAACTGCCAGGGTCCGTGTTTCTCCAAGTAACACGTGACCCAGGATCCAAGCTTTGTGCCGGTTGATAAGATCAGCCTGTATCCACACTGGACTGCTACCTAAGATCTCTGAGTCGACACAGGGGCTTAGGAAAATACTCTTCAATGATCCACCTCTGGCTAGAGCAGAGGTTTTGAATGAGATATTAGAAACTTGTGAACTCTGAAACTGAACTTTGAACTCCGCGAACATCAACGTTCGTGCAGCAACGCTACCATCACTGTTTCAACAGGAGCGCAGGCGCGCTGCCTCCTTCCTCAAACCGAGCGACCATCAGTTACGTGCCTCCTCCATGCTTCGAGCCAGACAGCACCTACAGACACCTTGCTTCACACACCACTGTAAGGTTGACACCCAACATTCTTTTTGATGTGTGTGTGATGCCAAGTGTTGTTAAAGCTTTGAGGATTTAGGATAGGCTGTGATAATCTGACATTATTCTTTTAATTTCTGCTGTGTTTTCATATTGCCACATGTGTTTTCCATCTATTATTGAATTGTGTTATAATATTATTTTGATAATTCAAAATAATCGGTAAATAAATAATTGAATGTCACTACTTTGTGTTTTTTTGTGAATATATATATATATGTAGTAACCATAGAAAAGCAATTGACCACTCGAGGCAGTGGGTTACACAGGATTTTACAACAGCTACGGAGGTTTTAGGCCCTCCGCTATCGATCCCTCCACTGCCTCTCGTGGTCAGTTGCTTAAATCTAGCTAGCTAGGCGCATAACTAGCTAATTCAAAGCAGCTGATCTTCACCATATTGACATGATTAAATTATTTCGGTCCTAATATCCTGCAAACTAGCTAGGGAGCTAGCTGAATCAATCCTTTCCAGCATGCTATGGATCATATATAGAAGCTAAGTAGTCATGGACCTTGTAAAGAACCTGTATGTGTTGGTTGGGCTGGCAGGGCTGTAGGAGGAAGCTGAGGCCACACCCTTCCCTGGGATAAAGAGGGAGGAAGCTGAGGCCACACCCTTCCCTGGGATAAAGAGGGAGGAAGGATGGGTGGTGTGACCTCCTGAGTCCTGCGTCATCATGTTGTGTTTTCCTCCAGCTCAGCGTTGATGTATAAACTCAGCCCTGCTCTCTGTTATAAACTCAGCCCTGCTCTCTGTTATAAACTCAGCCCTGCTCTCTGTTATAAACTCAGCCCTGCTCTCTGTTATAAACTCAGCCCTGCTCTCTGTTATAAACTCAGCCCTGCTCTCTGTTATAAACTCAGCCCTGCTCTCTGTTATAAACTCAGCCCTGCTCTTTGTTAGAGTTTTACTCTTGTTCCTTCATCCCCACATATTTTATACTGAGCGAACCTCGCTGCTCCTAACTCCATTCACCAGTGTGTCTCTTCTATTCTGCCCACTGTATCTCTCAGACTCTGTTTAACGTCTTATCTAAGTCATTGCTGCTAATGGGGATATAATGTACATCTTCCCTGCAAGGCGTTCAGATTCATCCTGCTGCTACAGAGATGGAAAATATGACACTGATTGAAGTCATTGTCTTTACAGTCGAGCACACAGACTTCCTAATGAGCCTATGAAACAATGCTGCCAAGTGCTAGAGAGAGAAAATTAGCCAGTTTTGCCAGATTTTTTTTGCAGCGGTTGGTTTGATTGGCTTAGGTAGTTTTCTCTTTACTAATGGGCCATACTGAGAGACAGGAAGTGGTGGAATCTTGGGTGGCACGAAATGAGACTTTCGACTGAAAGAACACCATCTTAAGCCTTCCCTCCAACCACAAACCCACACCAGCCTCACCCTGAACATTTAGCAAGGGATAGCTGAGACTTGTGTTGTAGTATTGCATTATATTGTAGTTTTTCATTATATCAATATATTACAATAGAAAGATTTCTTCAAACGTATCTCTAAGGTGTCAATACCAAATCAGAAACGATGTATATAACACTGAAGTGTTTTGCCCTCTTGGCAGGACTAGTATTGTCCTAGTACAGGACAGTGACTGTGAGGGTGGAAGTGACTGTGCTGATTTAAGTAGTAGTAACTGCAGCAGTGCTAGACCGACGGCCAGCTGTCACGCAGATTGACGAGCCCCGCCGGAGAAAGAAGACGCGTTGGAGAGGAACAGGACGTATATAAAAGAAGAGACAAGAAAAACAGAGAGCAGAGTTGCTTAAGTCCCAGAAGGAAATGACCCTGCCGAGCCAAAACAGCCATGGGTGAGCATCTGAGAAATCTCACCTTTTTATCTGCACTCGCGTGGATCACATCAAAGTTGACAGTCATTAAGTAGACTACTGCGTTTTTGCTACGAGAGAGAGAGGTGTGTAGAGGGACAAAGGTAAAGACGAGGAAGAGAGGACAGAGGAGTGAGGAGGAGGGGGACTCTTTGCAGATGTCCCCATGAGTCATAAATCACTATAGCTCTGAGAGACTCAAGTAGTTCTGACTGAACTCTCCCCCATTCCTGAGGAAACAGACTGAAACGGTTTCACAGCAAGTGAAAACCATCCAGGCCCGGTCTGTCCAGAACTCTAAACCTTGACAATCAGCAAGAGACTACGCAGAGAGACTACTCAGAGAGACTAGTCAGAGAGACTACTCAGAGAGACTAGTCAGAGAGACTACTCAGAGAGACTACTTAGAGAGACTACTCAGAGAGACTACTCAGAGAGACTACTTAGAGAGACTACTCAGAGAGACTAGTCAGAGAGAGAACATCTTCAGGACATTCACATGAGGCGTAATGCATGTTGTAATTAATACATATTAAATACTGTAATTAATACATTAAACCAGTGAGACAGAACAGTAAAAGCTTGAGTAAGTGAAAGCAATGCATAATTTCTGATTACATGTTGTGACGTATGCATGAATGTGAGTGTCCGTGTTCGTGTGTGGGCCCTATAGCACCTTCGCACTATAAAGCTGCCAGTGACATTTCAGCGCTACACAGTGTGTGTAGACATGCAGGTGTTGTTTTTACACAGAGGTTTAAAAAGGGGCCTTTTATGAGCCAGGGAGCCAGTCAGGAAGAGATCCGGCCATAGATGGAAAGAGAAGAGGAGAGACCAAGAGAGAGATATTGGGAGAGAGAGAGAGAGAGAGAGAGAGAGAGAAACATACAATGCAAATCAGTAGACTAAATTAGCAAGATTTCTGAGTAAGTATTTAGCTCACCGAAAAAAAAAAAAAGAGACTGCATTTGGCCATACATTCAACAGCCAGCATGAACATGAACATCGGGCAATGGATCAGTCAATTAGCTCAGAGGAATATAAGTGAGAAAAGAAAACTTGTCAAATGTGCAATGTCTACTTCCTGAATTGATTGGGATTGAAATGGAATGGGCTCCCAATAATACCAGGTAAGATTTCTACTTTCTGCCTGTAAGATTTTTGCACATCAATCATGTTTAGTCAGTGAAAGAATGTGAAAAGGGGAGGAAAGAGGAAAGGCAGATGATTTTCCTCAGTTCTTAATCTAATGTCAGCCTTGTGAACATCAACACCATGATAGCATCAGGGATAAGCCTGATCAGCCCTCCTCAGGGCTGTGCTTCTCCATCTGCTACTGCTGGGAGCGCTACTGCCCCCAGGTTGTAAAGAAGGGGTTTGCAGCTGCATGCTTCTCCCTCCCACTCAAAACTCAGCATCCCCTCCCCCCTCCACTGTCTGCTGCTCATTCACAAAACTCCCTCCCTCCCTGACTGCATACCCCGATGCAGAAGGTAATGGAAAAACCTGCCAGTGCACGAGAGAGACTGCACTGGCTTCTGACTAGAGGAAAATATGAAAAATGAAAAAAAAAAAGGTTTGTGGAAACTGCAGTTTGAATGGAAGAGAATAATATTAGATCATTGTAGTATCTTGTAGAAGAAAAATCTACCTATGATTTAAAACTTGATAAGTCAATATTTAAAAAGTCATTTTTGACTTTGAGTGATACCAACAATGTGTTTTGTTTCTTCCCCCAGCCATTTCATTCCCCATGTATGTCGATGGGGAAAAGTATTTTGGGAGTGCATGGTGTCATGAGACTGGCAGTACCAAGTTTGGCCACTAGGCCAAATGGCTTACAGCCCAGCAGAGCTGTTCCTGGGGGCTTGCTCTCAGCTGATCATGCTTTGAGATGAGCATTAGCGATTGGTCCGTTACCTACAGTAGCTACAACTACAAAGTAGAAGCTTAGTTGGAAAACACTGGTACTTAGCTAGTAAACCTAGCTAGTAATGGCTGTAATGGACAAATAAAGTTGCTTTTTAAAGAAATATGAAGAGGAAACAAAGTACATCATAAAATGTGTGGATGCACTATTTAAAATGCTCTGTGCATCGTGAAACATTGTAACCACAATGTGCATTGCTATTGGCCTCCAAGAGCAGGGTTGAAAACCATGCCTATAACTTAGGAGAATGAACATGGACTGTTAAAAAGGCTGGACATCATCTGTGGGTAATGTAGGTCTAGCAGTAAACAAATATACTGTAGCAATGTAAGATTATGCACATAAAGAACAAGGTCCATATCTTAGATACATAGCAGCTGGTTAAACGTTATACCTTGTATCATTAGGGAACAGGGGACAATCACATTGTTGTGATTGAATGATTGATTGAGATGCTGATTGGCTCGGGATATTGCAATACCCCACGCAGGCACACGCGCAAGTGAGTGCGGGGAATTGCTCAATTCTCGCTACCCGCACACTTCTATTCATTCGTGCATACGTGGTAGTTGGACCACTGGCTGCAACCAGCATATCACCTGCATGTAGAATTCGTTGGTTGGTTTAATACATCCATGATGTGATAGCAGCATCAGGCCAATGAAAATGATATGGTTGATATCTGTTACTTATTAATGCCAATGGTCTAAATTTTCATACAAATTATAATTGATATGCCCATAGAACAATAGTGTGATGACGCCCCATTCAGAAACACTGTCCTAAAGCACATGTCCCCTGCTTCACCATCACTGATTCTTAAAGGCCCTACGAGGAGGTTTGGGAAAACACCACATTTCCCATGAGCCACTGTCGTAAACCTTAGCTACCTGAGTCGGGTGTTTTGAAGATGGAACGATCACCACCGACGAGGTAATTACATAGGTCTTACTAGTAACGTTACTTTTGACAATATATAACGGTCATATTTAAATTATTCTTCGTCTTGTCGGCGTAGGCTACTGTAGTAAATCGTTACGTCATTTCAATCTCTCAGACCAGGAGAAGCTCTCTCACCTCCTCTCCCCCTCAAACCAGGAGAAGCTCTCTCACCGCCTCTCCCTCAAACCAGGGGGAGTTCTCTCCCTTCCTCCCCCTCAAACCAGGAGAAGCTCTCTCCCCTCAAACCAGGAGAAGCTCTCTCACCTCGCCGCCTTGCCAACAGCAGCTGCTGCTTGTGTATATTTAAGTTAAAAGCAGCACCATCAAACTTCAACGCATGTCATCATCATCATCATCATCATCATGCCGGAAAAAGGGTCAACATTAAAGTGTCTATCGAGGGTTCGTGTTTACATCACTGCCCTAACCCTTCACACTAAACTAACAAAAGCCAGATGTTAGAGGTTGTTGGCGAGTTTTTTGCCCAGTGTAAAAGGGGCGTTATTTTGTCTTCTAGCAGCCTGTCAAGTTCAGCATCTACCAGTCTGTTAACTGCACAGGGCACTGACCTGGGCTTGTAGGGTCTGGGCTGGACCTGAGGATCCATGTGAATGACTGTTCTGACCCCTCGCCCAGCTCATCCTTAAAGACGTCCCCGTGTCTCACTGGGTCTCGCTCCAGCTCGTTAGGTGGAGACACGTCCATCTTGTGGACTGATTGGATATCCAATGTCAGCTCCCGAATCCAATGGCGACTTACAAGGTTCGGACCTGAGCTAGAGACAACGGTCACTCACAGGCCATATCTTGGTTCTCTCTCTGTAGGTGGCATTGACCACAATCATGCCTTCCTCTCTCAGTTGACCGTATCTCGTGATTCGTCTGGGGGTGGCTGTAGCTCAGTTGGTAGAGCGGGTCGTTCAGTGATCGAAGGGTCAGTGGTTTGAATCCCAGCTCCGACTGTCCACATGTCGAAGTGTCCTTGAGCAAGACACCTAACCCCAAATTGCTCCCAATGAGCAGGTTAGCACCTTGCATGGCAGCTACCGTGAATGAGAGGCCATTGTAAAGTGCGTTGAGTGCCGCTAAGGTGGAAAAGCGCTATATACGTGCAGTCCATTTACCATTTACCCCCCTTCCTCAGTTGTGGCATGTTTGTCCTCATCCTGACACGCTGGGCTGATCTGACTGGTTACACCACAACCTGGGTCCACTTCAAACTGCACTCAAGAGTCATTCATTCTCAATGCCTTTCTGATAGACGGTATAGAGTACCTCACTTAACCCAACAACAGAGTGAATGAATACATGTGGTGCTCTGAACCAGCTGAACACTCTCCCCCTCCTTCAACACGTGAGCTCCCTATGACTTGACTGTCCTCTTCTGTTTCTACTCTCTTTTTCTACTCTGCCTCGACTGTGCCCTAATCTGTCCTTTCTTACCACAGATCTCCTCCGCAAACCGACTACACCGTTCCAGTAAGGTCCACGTAATAAAGCATTTAAAAATACAAATTGAAAGAGCACTGTTGAAGATTAAGAGAACAATTCAATCAAATCATTTCAAGTCTGCTGTGTTTTTTCACACATAGCCTACTGGTTTTGCACAGCAGAAAAGTCTGCTTCCACGATGTGACTCTGTCTGTGCAGAAAATGCCTGAGCAACTGTGACTCTCACAGAGCGGCCATTTAATGATGTGGTCTGTGTGCTTGTGGTCTTTCACTGCTACACTTCATAAACAAACTGGGCAGCACCGGTCTGCATGTTCCCCCATAATGCAATAGTACACATGCATACCAATCATGTACAGGTACACATACAGTAGTCATGCATAGCACATAACCAACACTACATCACAATACGTACGTGTCACACACACACAAATAAACAAACACACACACACACAGCTACTGTATATCCTACAATGTAACCATTAACTTATTAATTTCCTATTATCAGCATTTGGCTGGTAAATGAATGCGCAGCCACATCCACACAGTGAATCAGTTCCTCTTCTGACAGTCTCAGTCTCTCAGTCTCTCAGTCTCTCTGTCTCTCTGTCTCTCAGTCTCTCAGTCTCTCTTTCTCTCTGTCTCTCAGTCTCTCTGTCTCTCTGTCTCTCAGTCTCTCTGTCTCTCTGTCTCTCTGTCTCTCAGTCTCTCAGTCTCCCAGTCTCTCAGTTTCTCTGTCCCTCTGTCTCTCAGTCTCTCTGTCTCTCTGTCTCTCTGTCTCTCAGTCTCTCTGTCTCCCTGTCTCTCTGTCTCTCTGTCTCTCAGTCTCTCTGTCTCTCAGTCTCTCTTTCTCTCTTTCTCTCTGTCTCTCAGTCTCTCTGTCTCTCAGCCTCTGTCTCTCAGTCTCTCTTTCTCTCAGTCTCCCAGTCTCTCTGTCTCTCTGTCTCCCTGTCTCTCTGTCTCTCAGTCTCTCTGTCTCTCAGTCTCTCTTTCTCTCAGTCTCCCAGTCTCCCAGTCTCTCTGTCTCTCTGTCTCCCTGTCTCTCTGTCTCTCTGTCTCTCAGTCTATGGCAGTCTTCCAGTTCCTTCAGCACACAGGAAGAGCCAGGCTTGCAGGGAGTCCAGGCTAACACGCTCAGTCAGAACCTAAACACGCCCACCCCCACCAGCAACCTACCAGAGTTAACGCTGCAGAACAGACTTGACACTAAGGTGTGTGTGCGTGTGCGCGCGCCAGGACAGCATGCCATTCTCCGGTAGGTCTGTAGGTGGCAGCATAGCACCCATGACAGCCTGCTGCTACGCAGACGGTTTCAGATCACCAGGGAGAATCCTCTGCATGATTCCAGTAAGAGATGTGTGAGTTTACAACTATAAAACAGTAGGTTAGACAAGTTGAAGACAACCCCAAGCCGGTAGTGGTCACGGTACACCACAACTCATGGTGCACATTTGGCTTCATGCACATTTGGGGATGAATTGCATGGTTGGGTAAGGTTTTCTGTCTCCATAGTCCATCCTTAACATCCCCAGCCCTCCCCCCCTCGTCCCTCACTCCCTCGTCCTCTTGCTGTCAGACTAACCGGTTCTAAGGGGCGCATTACATCACTCAGCAGACCATATCTGGCCCTACGCCAGAGACAGCCAGGCAATTAAAATGAATTAACGAACAACAGCCAATTAAGAGGGGAGTCACAGGTCAGACAATGGGTGCATCCATCACCTCAATGCTCAGTGTAAGAGACAGTACTAGGGTCTTATTATTTTATGCACATTCCACATCTCCATGCCCTCTTGCTCCCTCCCTCCCTCCCTACCCCCTACTCTCTCTCTCCTTCCCTCCCTCTCACTGCTTCCCTTTCTCTCTCTCTCTCTCTCTCTCTCTCTCTCTCTCTCTCTCTCTCCCTCCCTCCCTCCTTCTCTCACTCTCTATAGGTGGTCCATGCCTAAAGAGAACTGTGTTGCATTCCATTTGAGAAATGCACAATCAAACCTCATTACTGTAAATAGACTTGAAAAGAGAAAAAGCTATTTCATACAAGTATGTTTATTCATACATAAGATCTAAAAAGCTATTTGTCAGTAGTACTTGTGTTTCAGTATGTGACCTGTTCACTCACCACATCATTTAATAGTTTATTACCTCCACCCCAGCGACAGCAGCGGGCAAAAGGTAATGTTTTCAGAGGTGTGTGCTTGTTTGTGAGCAGGATTATGCATCAGGTTGTCCTGATGAAGGTCATCTGACCGAAAGCTTGGTATTAAACCTGAAACTTGCATGTGTGCAGAAATTTTCTTTTCAACATTAAGTTTTGTTTTTCTAGCACCTTAGCATTTGTTAGTTGTGAGTGCGGTGATTTCTACTTAGATTGAGCAGGATTATGCAAAAGCTACCAGACTGATTTGCAGGGAAGGGAGGGGTGTAGCATGGTCCAACTTAGAACCCATTAAATCTTGGGTTGGATCCGAATCACGGGGCGGGTCCATAATCCATTCCGTTTCTGGACCAGAACTCGGTGGAGGGGTGTAGCATGAGTCAACTAACAACCCATTAGATTCTGGAGCAGATCCCACTAACGAGGCGCATCCACGAACTGGACAAACATATTTTTTGGCCCGGGATTACACAAAAATTACCAGACCGCTTTTCATGAAACTCGGTGGAAGGGTGTAGCGTGGTCCAATTTAGAATTAATTCAATATGGGAGCGGATCCGAATCACGGGGTGGGTCCACGACCCGCCCAAACATTCACCTCTATTCATTTTTGGGTGAAAAATTCCCCCCATTTATTGTCAATAGGGGGAATTGAAATGGCCATATCTGGACATCAGAAGGTCAAAGAGACAGTTTGGACTGGCATAAAGCTCTTGACCGAACGAATGCAGCCATACCAAACTTGTCCTGCTCGCACGCACGTGCACGCGCACAGGGCCACGAAATGCATTTGTGGGCAGAGGGCTGTGCTCTTTGAGCACCATTTCTAGTATTACAGCTGAAATAATGTAAACCCATAACAGATCAGAGTGGTCCAGTAGGTGATAGCAGCCCATGTCAGCAAAGGAAGTCTTGAAGGAGACACTCAGGAATGCAGGCGTGATCTACAGGACTACGCTAGAGCAACCCTCTTCTATCCATTCCTCCATCTACATCACCTCCCTCGTTTCTTATCCAAATGCCTCCATCCTCTCTTCTTCTATCTAAATACATCTCCCTTTCTCTAACTCCTGTAAACAAGCTTGGGCTACTCCCCCTTTCTCTGACTCGCCTGGCCACAATATCTCTCTAGCATACCTCCCCCCCCCCCCCCCCCCCCCTCTCTCTCTCTCTGCGACAGTCCTTCATTAAGATTCCGGCGCCATGCGACTGCAGCACTTTGCAAATGGAGGGCTGGACATAATTTCCCTAAAATGCTGTTTTTTTATCACCTATTTCCCCTTGATCAGGCTGCGCAGCGCGGGGAGATGGATGGCTGACGGCACTCTGACAGCGCGGGGTTTTTACGGCCAGATTTATGGCCTATCTACCGGTCTGGTCCAGTCTTTACGGCTCATCTCTGTAAAAACGCTCCTTTCTCAGATAAGGGCTAAAGGGAAGATGGAGGGTGGAGTATGGGATGTGCGTGTGTGTGTGTGTGTGTGTGTGTGTGTGTGTGTGTGTGTGTGTGTGTGTGTGTGTGTGTGTGTGTGTGTGTGTGCGTGTGTGCGTGTGTGCGTGTGTGCGTGTGTGTGTGTGTGTGTGTGTGTGTGTGTGTGTGTGTGCGCGCGCTGCTGTATGATGTACACAGATACTGGCCAATGTTTACCCCGAATAGAACAAAAACACATTGAAGAGTTTGTCCTCACATAACCATGCAGTCCCACATTTTTAAACATCCAATTTGAGACAAAAGACCTCTGTTCTCCTTTCTGGCTTTCCTTCTTTCCAATATCACTTCCTGTTTTGAAGATGGAGACTTTATGAGAGGCAATCCATGAAACAAGGGACACAAAGCAGAGAGTGGTCTGTGTTCAATTGAAATCTTACAGTCTTCACCTGCTGTAAACCTGGGTGTTAATCTCTTCCAGAACAGAAAAGAGGATGACTGGACTATTGACAGAGAGATAAAGCCTGTGGTCTCATAACCTCCGCTCTCAGAGGACCTTACATCACCGGGATTCACACAGACAATACCCAACGCCTAGGACGCTTTAAAACCACAGATGGATAAGAATAGGTGCAGAATGTTTGTGTGTGCGTGTGCGTGTGCGTGTGCGTGTGCGTGTGTGTGTGTGTGTGTGTGTGTGTGTGTGCATTGCTATGGAGATATCTGCAGAAATCAAAATTGGGCTTTTGTCTGTGATGGTTGGCAGCACACAAGAGGAAGGCCAGAGGGAGAGAGAGGAATACATGCAGACCAGGGGTCCTGGAATTTCAGTTAGAGAAAAAATCACTATCTAGGGAAAATGAGCAATCAAAAAGCTATTCGGCGTTAACCACACCCCGTCCATAAATCATGTCCTGAGCCTAACATGCAGTAGACACTCCAGTTCCTCTGTAGCTTCCTCTGCTCTCTTCAGACTGGCTCTACACTCAGCATTACTCTAGATACATCTACAACGCTTTACTATAGACTTCACTTGAGTCAGCATTACTCTAGATACATCTACAACGCTTTACTATAGACTTCACTTGAGTCAGCATTACTCTAGATACATCTACAATGCTTTACTATAGACTTCACTTCCTCTGACGATGAATTACTTCTGATAAGAGTCAGGTCACAGAGTCTGAGTTCTTGCAGGTCACCTCAAACAGAAAGGTAATGGGGTTTAGACAAAACCCACAACAACAACAACAACAATAACAACATAGAGTTTGTCATTCAAAGGGGCTGGTTAGAGAAGAGACTGGCATAGACAACAACGGACCTAATGCCCATGCGCACTGAAAAATAAACAAACAAACAGTCTCTCTCTCCCTCCCTCCATCTTAATCTCTCTCACCCCCACCCCCACCCCCTCTCTCTCTCCCCCTCTCTCTCCCCCTCTCTCTCCTATCTCTGCGCTGTTAACTCAGGCACCCGGGGGCTGTATGGCTGCCTGCTACTCGTTCACAGTTCCAGACAGATGGGAAAATGGCTCCATCTGACGCCCCTCCCCACCTCCCCAAGGGTCATAAATCTCCCCCCCCCCCCCCCCCTCCCCTGGGCAACCCTCCTCCAGCTCACAGCGCAACAGCCTCAACACAAACATGATCGAGCTATCTGAGGCACCGAGGGGCCCAGATACAACAAGAGAAATACAAACACGGGTCGGCTACTGTGGTGACCGGGACGTGTTGGTTCTCCTGGCGCCCCGCCCCCCTGTCCGCGCTGTCAGTGGACTGAGGGGGCGTTGTAATCGATCGGTCGTCTGGAGTGCTCAGATACCGGAGCATCTTTCCATCATCCGCACCACAATTACCTGACTATCTTCTAGCAACTTAGCAGCTCTTTAGAGTCTAATGGATGAGCTCTGGGACTGAGGGATGGCACCTAGCGCTGGGCCCCGGGAACCACTCTACCTCCCCACACACACACACACACACACACACACACACACACACACACACGCACACACCACCTAGCGCTGGGCCCCGGGAACCACTCTACCTCCCCACACACACACACACACACACACACACACACACACACACACACACACACGCACACGCACACACC